>NW_008824542.1:1205272-1247550 GCF_000699105.1 Pygoscelis adeliae
GTCCTTTTTGCAGACTGTTCAAATGCACTCAGTAGTTTGTCATCTGAAAGTGTAATGAAGGAATGCCTGTTACTTAAGGAAGCTCTCATGATAAAATGGCTCAAAACTGGTCACAGTCCGAGTATGCCTTCATCTTAGTTCAAAGTTAGCCTAGGATGATGGAGGAACGTGATGCATCCAAGTGTTTACTTTTGCCTGTCCCAAGTAATTTCAGTTAAAATCAGATTTTTCTTATGTCACCTTCTGTTTACAAACCCCCCAAAATTACACACCAAGTCCATCGCAGTGTTGATAAGCTGTTTGTGTATTCTATTGGGTCTCCTTTAAACAAAATCCACGATAAATCTTTCTGTATTGAGACTACTGTAAATGAAAAAACATATGCACTGTTGACTGTCCTAGGACCACTGTTTCTGTATATTGTTTTGAAGTATAACACAAAGCCCAAAGAATCGAGATGTCTTGGCATGATAATGTATGTTCAAAAAAAATGTTGGCTGGAGTCAGAACTTGTTTTTAACTGTTTGGAAGGGGTTCGGGGAAGGAGACGGGGAGCATATGGGGGATGGCTATTTTTCCCAGACAGTTGACTGACGCTGTGAAAAACCAAGTTCACGCACAGGAGGCACGACTTCACAGCTCTCCTTTTCACATGGTGCTGTCATCAAATCTTTCAGAAAGAATCAGCACAGAAATAGGCAGGTTTGATGCTCACCAGTGATCCCACCCTAACACCATCTGGTGAAAACAAGAAACCCTGGGAGCAGTTTGTGCAAGTGGATTCGGCAAACGGGTTATAATCTCACCTGCAGTGCCTGTAAAATGCTGCCCGGTGTCATTTTGTCAAAGGATAATGAGGAAAGGGAAAATATCTCGATACTATAAAATGTATATTCTCATGCAAATGCGCAACCTCACATTTAGATCAAGCTCTTCTCATCCCACGAGTTTTTGATTAAATGAGTTATACAATCCCTAGGCAAAAGCAACTGTATTTTCTCTGAGTTTTGAAGTTGTATGGTTTTTAGCATACATTTTATTTACCTTCATTTCTGTTCGCTGAAAAGCAGGGGATAATTCAGATTTATCTTAGGTTGAGATCAATATGATTCAGACGTTGCTGGACCTTTTTGACCAGACCTGGCACAGTCTGCGGCATACTGAATGGGTCTGAACTTCTGTATTGAATGCCTTTCGGTCTTTTACTTTCCCTCAAATTGCAGTTTGTAGATCAGGTGATTGAATGCATTTTTTTGCGCGTAAAATAATGAAAAGCAGCTGGTGCATTGCAGGGAACAGAGGGCCTTTGTGTCATCATAAAATAGGTTTTAGCAGAGAATTTTTAATAATTAGATTTTTCATGTTTTCTAAAATTTCATCATTTTCTTTTCTTAATTCAGTTTGCTTGCCAGAACAAACACTAGGAAATACATATTGAAATCCTTTTGGTTTTTCTCTGACATGGGAAGTTCATCTTTGGACAGTAGTTCTGTTTTTATTTTTCTGCTTGCATATTCACTGCTAGCAATTTAATCCAAGCTTAGCTGTAAATGAACATATGACTCATTCTCTAGATGAGAGTTCGAAAGGGGAGTCTTTACATGTCTCGCTTGTTACTGTTTTACTTCCTTTTTAATATTTCAAGATTTGCCTTCTATATTAAAATAGTCTGTGAGAAACATGGTACTTTTCCAGAACTGGCCAGTCGTCAGTATTGACTATAAAAGTCACTTCTGTTAAGAGGAGTGTCTGCTGATCTTTGAAAAGTATTGACTTTTTTAGTAAATTTTGGGTTGCATAATTGTGGGAATGGCTTTTTCTATTCTCGTATTGCCAATCTTTTGTACAAGTCGTCAATTTATGAGAGGAAATTTGAAAAAGTTCAAGAAAAGCAGTAGGCTGGAAAACGGTAGAAAAAGCTGTGGAGGGCAAACAGAATTATAGGAGGGTTTGGATTTTTTTAGATCTAAATACCCAGTATAGCTGTGATACTTCTCTGAATCAGTCATTTGCATTTAATACAGTGGAAGAAAAATTAAGCTAAGAGCTTTTGAAAGTAACTTCACTACTTTCCACATATTTTAAGCTCTCTAATCAGAACAGCAGTTTAAATATTGTTAAGTTTACTGACTTAATCATAAAATGTTGCAATACAGTAGCAAATGCAATCAAGAACCGGGAACTACATTTGATTCCATGGAAGAGTGCGGGATATCAGATGCATTACTTCCTCCAAGAGAAATCTTCTACCTGAAAATACTTCTACATGTACTGGATTAAAGCAGGTGAATTTAAAAATAAATTGTGATTGCTGTAATCCCTGCAGAAAAGTTTACAAAATATCCACGCTGTATTGGAGTTCTTTATAGAATATTCTGTCTTTTCTCTCATCAGAAATGATTTTTCAGATTTTATTACAACTTCATACCTTGCTTAGAAGTCTTATCTGCATGTCTTGCTGGCAAATGTAGCATTTCAACCCTCAAAATCTTAAAACTGTGGCCAATCGTATGGTTTATCATGACTGTGACAATATTTGGTATTTCTCTACAAGCTACTGCTTCTGAAGTCATGTGAAATTGTGAGTTTTCAGCTTTCATTAAGTAATAAAAAAGAAGTTTCTGGCCCTTCATGGTCTGGAGAAAACAGCTTGGAAATGTGACTCCAACAACTGAAAAATCAGAAAGCAGATCAATCTCTCATGTTGATTTTTCACCCAGCCTTATGGTTTTGTGGAGGGGAGCCTGACTCTCGTCTTCTGCCGAGACTGACAATATTGTCAATATTCTGTGATCTCTGGCAGTATATTTTATCATCAAGGAGTCTCAAATTTTATACAAAAACAAAACTATTGATAGACAAAATGACGGTAGGAATATGGAAAAAAGAGAATACTTTGAAAAGTAATTGTGTGTGTGTGCAAGACCATCTGTTTTTAAATGGGCCCTGAAAGTTCCTTTTCTGCAGGATTATTTATCTTTATATATGTAATTGTGTCTGTACATATAAGCGCATATATATGTGTGTGTGTTTGTACACACCTATAAGTGGTCTTGCAGAAGAACAGAGCAATCTGCACGGTCTTGCATAAGGCTGTATCAGGTTTATCTCAAGAGCTTTGATAGCTCAGACACGGCTAGGATTCCTGTCCTTTTGATGTTCAGTGCTCGGTTTCACATGATACATCCTAACTCGTCTCCTCCAGCCAGGAGAGAAAAGTACAGGGCAAAGTTTTGCTGTAATGACAGGTGTAATAAACCACTTTTATATTTCTTCAGAAGCAGTTAACTGAGAATACCCATAAGCTTAGATCCAACAATCTACTATTTTAAGATTGCCCAGAGCAAGTTAATTTTAGGTTTAGTGCTTTGTAATTTAACTAGAGAACTGCACCTAAAATTTTAAGATTGGGTTTTGCAGACCTTGAGAAGATTTGCTTGTTTTAGTTTATTATTATTTATAGTTGAAATGTGTTTAATAATTTGCTGTGTTATGTGCACAAAACTACCACTACAATCCTGGTTTAGCTAATGGTAGTTGACGGCATTTTTGTTTTTTCTCCAGGGGTGTTTTAGAGATGCTGTGCTGTGATCTTACCCTGATCCTAATGAGATCCAGCCAGGAGTTAAAAGAGCGATACCCCCTCCATGCACACACACATGTGATCCAGAAATGTCGATGTGGTCGTTTTATTGTTCAAAGAGGGGATTTGGGCTGCAGCCTCCGGGAGCCGGGGGGTTGTTGCGAGGGGCTGGTGAGGGGTAACTAAGACAAGACCGACTGTGGTCAGCAGGCTTCCAGGCATCGTACAGGACCCGCACCTCCAGAGGATGGATGTTCTTAGAGGGCTGCAAACTGACACAGGCTGAAAAACTGCTCGTGTTTTGGAGTTTCCAGCTAAATCTGGAGGGAAACATCAGTCCACGGCCCAAGACATATCTGATAGCGTGGTCCAAACGTTCCCACTACTTACAGCCCTGCCTTCAGCCCTGTTTTGAGAAGACTCGGTCTCTGTGCAGGTTGTCCTGGCTCCTACAGGAGTCATCCCATCTGAGGAAGCAAACGGCTCGGAGACATCCACAGCTGTCTCACCCCGTCCAAAAGAGGTGTAAGTTATCTAAAAAGTAGTCACTGAGTTGCATTCATTTGCACATCTGAAAAGAGTGGAAGAAGAGGCAGGGGAAGGATTAGCTGTTGGGTTTTTTGCTGTAAATGGCACAGAAATGTGAGTCACATCTAAGCCGCATATTCATGAGGCTGCTCTCAGTTTGACATGGAAATCCAGCTGGTTTGTACCACGGGCTTTCCCGCAGCCATCCTCCAGCTGTGAGGACGCCGTGCCGTTAAATTTAACTTTCCTGCTTGGAAACCTGTTTACCTGAAAGTGTCTTTCCAGACAAAAAGATCACGCTGGACGAGCTGTAACACTTACAGGGCATGGTACAGACTTGTTTCATCTGCCTGTGGGTGCCCTTCAGACAGGCTACATCCGAGAGGAAACTCTCTGGTTAAGTTTCCATAGATCCAGGGAAGCGGAAGAAAATGGGAGGGAAAAATGAGCAGGATGAAGGCCTGAGCATCTTTGCCTGCATCTCATCATATTAAGTAGAGAAAAGTTCATTGCATTAAAAGAAAAAAAAAAAAGAACAGGGAAAAAGTCGAAGGAAACACGTTTAAACAGCTAAAGGTGAGTCAGCATACAGGAAGCTAATGCACATGACTGGTGAGATTATCATTAAATCTTTTTTCCCACTTTTCCTCTCCCCCTCTTCCCCTAAATTACAGTTTAATGACTCTGCTTTTAAAAAAACACCCTGTGAATTAAGTATAAAGCTTGTTGCTTTCCTGGAGCCTGAAATTTCCCTCTGTACTGCAGCGAGGTCCTCTCTGTCCCCCCTGGCAGCCACCAAGGCACAGAGCCACGCGCCCATGGGCTGGGGGGGATTTTAAAGCCCCAGACATGTTTTAAAGCTCACTTGCGAATTATTAGGTTCAGGAGAGAATAACTTTGATTTCATAGTGAGTGTCTTCAAGGCCATTTTTTTAGCCATGCACAGAAAGGATTTTCAGCACTTTCGGTCATGAGTGTTTACGTGAGGAGGTAATGCTGTAGGCCCTGGATTCATAGCATCTGCTGAGGCACGAAATACCAAGGATAACCGCACTTCTAATTAGAAGCACCATCACTAATTTAGGGATCTAAAGTAATTAAGTGTAATTAATAATCATCATTAATTAAGGTATGAATTAGGTGGGGTGAATGCAGTTGTAAGGTCAGACTCTGGTTGATTCGGTTTCTGTACGTAACGGAGGAAGGAGGTCTCAAGAAGTCCTCCAGCTCCTTTCCAAAGATCTCCTGTAATGTACCTTGCTTAGCTACCGATGCCAAAACCCCCCGCATCCCTAATTCAGGCTGTCAGTCCGGCATCTTTCACAGGAGCTAATCTTTTACTGGGGAGGTGGGGAGCTGGTTTTGGATTTTTTTTTCCCTTCTTCAGAGTTGCAATATACTTGATAGAACGGAGGGAAGCACATGCACTGGCAAGTCTGCTGCGCTAATCCTCATGGGATGCCCAACTACCTCGTTTCCTGAGTACATGGTGTTCATCAGCGTAGGTTGACTGTGATGCAACTCCAGCCAACACCCCTGAGTGTTTCATAGTCTTGACATAACTTGATTCCAGGAATGACTAGAGCCAAATCTGCTTTACCTTTTCTTCTTCCTCATTTGCACTTATTCGCCTTGATTTCATGCCCATGATCCAAGTTTGTAAAGTCAAACCACAGCTCAGGAGAGGGAGGTGTGGCTTTCCTCCTTTGTTCCTCCTGATCGACCTGAAATAGGAGAGAAGGCAAAATTTCTCTTCCTTTAAAGAAGATGAATCCACTCAAAGCAGCGGATGCTCAATAATGTTCGTCAGCCTGTTCAAGCAAAGCTCCAACCGACTTTGAGTTCAGGTTCAGAACCTTGTTCATGGGCACTGAAGGAGACTTCCAGGGGGGAATCCTAATACCCACATTTTTAAGCCCTTAATAGGCACTTAGATAAGTAGCCCCACTTTCAAGGTAACACTCGGCTCCTTCCAGTCAAGTTTCAGTACAGATGTTTGAAATGGTTGGGAGCTGCTGTAGGTTCAGCATTGTTTAAAAAAAAAACCAAACAAATCTCAAGAACCACCAGCACAGCCCTTTTCTGAAACCCTGTTTTGCCTTGGCAAGGCACAAAATGCTGATTCTACTCACCTCCAAGCAAAGGGTAATAGCGGATGTATGCTACTCTAATTTCACTGATGACTATTTTTACAAAACAGACTACAGTACATTTACTAGTACATGATGAAGGGGCATAAATAATTTAAACAACAGTTGTCAAAATAAATGAGCAAAGTGCATTTTGTGATGAATTACACTTGCTTTTTTTAATGTGTTTCTCACTTAGTTGCAAAATTCAGTAATTTTCAGTGGATCTCCCAATCATTAAAGTGAATTAGCAAGCCTCTACTCTCTTAGCCATAATTTTGACCTTAACTAGAAAGGAATTATTTAGTATTATTTTGGCAAGGGTTCCTCCTTAATATTCTTTTACAGCCACAGTCTTACAGTGTGGTGTAAGTTATGTATGTATCCTGGTGACTTGGATTTTAGAGCTGAAAGCTGATTATAAACAGTAAAGAATTTCAGCTAGCATAAAGATATAATTGTTTTAAATAGAGTTTAACAACAATTCATATCACTGCCTGCTTCAGTCCTTCCATTGGCATGCAGGTGCCAACAAAATTTATAGTTGCTTAAGGAGTGCATAATGGGAAGTTATTTTTTAGAGGTCTAGTACCAACATTAATGTATCCACAGAGCATACATCTGCTTAATTTGTCTGCTTGCTTGTGTTTAGGTTATAAATTATGTGATGGAACTCTGTTGTCATTGGTCTTTTTTTTAATATATATATATATCTATGCTTGTTCTCCTTTATAGTTACCCAGGATTGTTTTTTTCACTTCCTTTCTCCTGAAGCTAAAGGAGGCTGCCACAGTTGAGCATCTCTGCAAATCAGAAATGAAATAATTTTTCCCTACCACTCTGTGGGTGCCTATGATGGTTTTTTGTTTGTTTTGAGCCGGGATTATTTAAAGAGAAAAAACATGGCAGAAACCCCACAAAAATTGGCAGCAGGCTTCAGGTGCACTAGTAATAACCGAAGTATTTTTTTAAAGCATTTGGCTTGCATGGACTAGTTATGGAGACAGCAGTATGTTTTTAAATAAATCATCCCTGTTTAAGTATCACTCTGCGTCCATTTTGGTCTTGCCTTGAAATCAAAGAGCAACTTTCCCGTAAGTGTTACTCAGAGTAAGGAGAGACAAAAAAGGAACGCTTAAATGCAGACTTTTAGGGGTAAGTCCAGCATGCGTCGTGACACACAAAGGATTAACTGGAATAGTGAAAAATATTTTTGTTTGGAGCTGCTGACAATGTGGGTGTATGCAGTAATCAGTGCCGACACAGAGAGACAAGACAAAAGATAGATAGATAGAGAGATAGATAGATAGAGAGAGAGAGAGAGAGAGAGAGAGAGAGATAGATAGATAGATAGATAGATAGATAGATAGATAGATGTCAATAAGGGGTGTTTTCCTGATTCATCCCCACGGGGCAGATTTGACTATCTACAGGAGTGACAATGTTCATTCCATAGGTCCAGATGACATCTTCAGAAGGGCTGAGATACTTTTGTGGTGGTTCTGGCCCTTTCGTCTTGGCCATCAGTGACTCAAAGGGGGACAATTCGTTAACATTAAAAAGGCCTTTGGTTTGGGGAATAAACCTCAAAACCAAGCCTTTCATTTAAAGGTACAAATGGGATCTTCCTCAATCTAAATATCCTACCTTGAAATTGAACTTAATATTTCTATTGAATCAAGAGACTGGTTGTTATATAATTTGATTTCACATTCGATATTAAAAGGCTGAAAGTTTGCAGACTGTTCCAAAATGTAACAAGGGGAAAGGGTATCTGATGACACTAGAAACCAGCTACTGGCTAACCCCTGATGCAGCAGGGTTACAGGTGATGCTTTTAGGTCCCCAAGGGGTGCTGGAGAAGAAGTTGCTAATTCCTCATTCATAGTGTATGTATATGCACAGACACATTTCTGTGCATAACTTTTGGCCCTTTCTTACACTAAGCAACTGCTGTGGAGTTGGGGTGTGGAGGCAAGACCATAAAGTCCCAAAGACTAAAAGGATTGGGAGCTACTATCTGTTTAGGATGGATGTTGCTTCTGGGTGATGAGAGCTCTATTAATGCCAGTCGGAATAGACTGAGGTGATATGCTGTGCAGTCACAGAAGATAATTTAACAGCTGGCAGATAGCTGGTATCAAACCTTCACAGATTTTTATTTAGAGAAAGGAAAAGTCCAAGAATCAAGGCACCTGTATGGAATTAACAGGGAAACTGGTCGACAGGGGACAACTTCCATTCCAGTCCTCCAAATCCTTTGTCTGGTCCTTAAAATCTCAAATAAATATTTTAGTGCAATTTATAGCCAGCACTAGAATTAATGGTGATTTGTCATAACTTTGTATTAAGCAAGGAGTCTTGGCTGTTCCCAGTAAAGTCAGTAATTCTTCTGCCATGCAGAGAAGTGGGCACCGGCCAAGCTGCCATCAGAAACTTCCATAGAAATTACCCAGGGAGACTGTTTTTTGCCTTGCTAGTGGTTGCCATAGTCTTCAAATGGCAAAGTTTCCAAACTAATTCTGTCTCTCACAATCAAAATCCTATAAAACATTTTTAGAGTGTGTTATTACTCATCAGTATGTAAAAATGGCACCGCCTTACTCAAAAAATCTGTTCCCTCTGTGTGTTCATATCCATGCGTTCAGCCTTGGTTAACTAAAATAGTTTTGTTGCTTTTTTTTCCTCTTAGCTCTGTAGATGCAGCACAGCTCACAGTTCATTTTCTCACTTGTTAACTGAGGTTAACAGTTGGACAGGTCAGGCCATCGGACTAGATGAACGTTGTGGGTCCCTTCCAACCAAACTATTCTATCAATGAAAACCTTGCTCTTCTGCATTACTAAATCAAATTTTGAGGTCCCGTCTACCCACAGGTACCTCCCAGGTTTCTCTGTGTTCCCCTGTAGCCAGCAGTAAAGATCTCCTGAGAGCGATCAGGTTTGGGGCTGGGGACAGGAGGCAGGTGACCGTCTCTGCACTGACTGTGTAGACAGTCTGCAGACATAATACAGGTAGCAGCAGTAGGAGTCTAAAAATAGTTGGATGAATCTGGGCCACATTTTCATTTGCAAGACCTTTACTGGTACAGCAGCCCAAAAATACCAAGCGTGGTAGGTAGACTTTGGGTTGAATGTCTTATATAACATAAGTAGCTAATGTTGTGTGATGGGGAACGGATATTTTAAACAGTTAGCTGCTGTCACCTTCAGCGGTACTTTTGTCCTGGTCTTTGGTAGACGACTCAGTGTGGTTTCAGAACGGATCCAGATCCTTACCACAGATTTTAAAGACCATTTAGAGAAATCCAATGAAGTTGTGGCTGTCAGGAGTGCAGAAGGCTGTGTCTTAGACTTGGCTTTAATGGAGAAGGTTATCAAGCTTTCCAAAAACCTCTTAGAGGTTGCTACAAAGGTTTTGGAAGTGGAATCTCAAACCCAGGGCAAAAACATGGTCTCAGAACTGTTTTTCATGTTAGATCAGGTGAACTGGAGTTGTGTAAAGATATTAGCTACTCAGTCATGAGCTTGTATCCTGGACACTTGTCCTGCAGGCAGTCTGCTCTCTGGGAATAGGGGTCATTTTCTGTAAAGGTCATTGCAAATGATATCTCAGCATGGTGGTATGAATGAGTTGCTGGATCTGCAGAATGTAGGGTTTTAGTCATAATCACTTGTGATTATTTTATATATAGTTACGATAGACTTTGTGATATATATCAATGTTTGTCATGACATTTTAGCTAGAGTTATCATAGACACATATCCTGCTAGATTCTAGACACAGATCCTGTCTATATTTTGCATTTATTGTGCAAAAAGTGTTTTAAAAGTGTTGTGCACACTTATGAGCACCTCATGTTGTCACGCCAGAGATGATGGCTGTCTAGTGATAGACATGGTGAACTCCTTTGTTCATGGGCAAATGAGTATGCGATCGTGCAGTTGGTTTGTAAAGCACACTTGGATGAACAGCACTATAAAATAAAAAGCAAGGTAATCACCATGCATTACAATTTGTTTTAAAAGATCATGTACATATATAGACTTTCATTTCTGTATCTTCTACTTTAACTCCAAATCAGTATCATTAATGAAACTGAGTAATTTGCTGTTACTGACAATGTGTTTATTGAGTATCTAAATTTAAATATCAGGATTATAACTGCGGTGCATACTTTTCCCATGAAGTTTCTTTACAAATGGCATATGCCCCATTTGTCTAATCCCTACTTCTGTGATTACAAAATAGCCAGGTTACATAAAAACAACTAAATTATATATTTGCATATAATACTGCTGTGGCTCTGTGGAAGCCGTTTTGGGCTGTTCAATGCTTATAGTTTCTTTCATTGAAATGGTTTGTTATTTCACCATCAGTACTGCAGAGTTGTTCCAGTCTTTTGCTTGAAAACAATTTTTTCTTTTTTCTACTCCGACTGCTGTAAATGAAGTAAATAATATTTAGTAAAATAAGTAATAAGAGACAATAAAAGAAAGTACTACTAATGTAGTTCTTTCTGCCATTTAAACCTATGGGATTTTTGTAAGCTGGATTTCAAAGTCTTTGGGCAGAAACCAGCCTTTAGTTAAGTGTTTGAATAGCACAGTGGGACCGATTCATGGCTGGGCACTGACAAAGTAAGACTACTAAAAATAGTTTGCAGAGTTGGGCCCTCCACTAGCAAAAGAAAAGTCAGAGAATGCATAATTTGAAGAAATGCTCTGGCTGTTGCCAGTGGGTCTGCAGTCCCTATTGTTATTTAAAACCAGAATTAGCCGTGCCTGTTATCTACAGCACAGTCTATCCATTCGCAGGCTGCTGGCTTCATTCTTTATTACCTTTCTAAATCGAGTTAAACATCAATGTTCTTTGGGAGGCCATAGTCAGCATTTGGGGAGACACAAGATATGACTCCACGTTATGAATACTTCAATTGCAGAGCTGGCTGAAGAGGCTCCTGCCACTGCCCGCGGCCATTCCTCCCTGCGGCCATTCCTCCCCGCTCCCTGCCAGGACCGCTCTAGCTGTGGTGGAGCTCTAAAGCAGAGCTGGGAAATGAATTGGTTTAAAGCTTTGGTCTAGCTTTTCTTATGGGCTTATTTCACAGGCCCGTTGTACTGTGCAGCAGGGTTGACCCAGCAACAGGGCAGTGGAGGAAGGGAAGGAAAGATTGGAGGACCATCACTGTCTCCACCGTTGCGTGATTCATCAAAGGGAATCATGCTCCCAGTATTGTCTGCATGCTGGAAGCAGAGCCGTGGTCTTCAGCTCACGGGCAAGAAGGGGAATCCCTTAGCATTGCACAAAGGTGCAAAGAGAAAGCTGGCTTGGCAGTGAACAGAACGACTCCTGTTAGGCATCCTGAAGGGACACAGAATGTGCATACTCCAAAAGCAGGTAGATGCTCCCAAAATGCCATGTGGAGTTTGCATAGATAAGGATATTCCAAATTCCAGAGTTGCATAAACCATATACTTTGGTATAAGAAGCTAGAACAGAAAGAAAAACTTGCTTTCCAGGAGAGGAGTGCAGAACTACGGGATCACTTTTTTTATATACCAGATTAAGAAGTCTTAGCTTTTTACCAGAGATATCACAGGTTATTTACTGGTTAAATTCTTGAGACTTTGAATCAGAAGCAAAAAGGGGTCTTTTTAAAATGCTTTTTCTTTTTTTGCTTTCTACATAAAGCCAGTAGTATCTGCAAGATGAAAATCCAGAATGGATGGATTTCCTTAACTTCCAACTGACGGTCAGGGTGGATTTAGAATTGCTCACTGGAGTGGCCTGGTCTGTGTAATAGCTATGAACAATATCCATGTGCAACGAAGAAACACCTTTCAACTATATCAGAAGACGTAATTTCCTGAGACATTAGGATGAATTTCTGATCTGGAATCTGGGCCAAGAGGTTGAAGGCAAAAGTTCTTGTTGCCAGGCTGTGCTCTGGTGATCACAGAGACATCTCTAGGATGCTCCATTAAGGGCCGCAGACACAGTAATCTCACGGGAGCCTCTAACCAGAGAAAGTTGGAAAAAACGGGGAGGCCTGAACTGTAGCAGCATATTGTAGTTACACCCTAGTGAGATGAGATCATTTCTCTTTGTAATCTCAGAATTGAAAGTAGGAGCTGAATGACAGTGTCATTAAGAAGTTGATATTTAACATGTTTACAGCTCTCTCAGTTCCCACACCCTTTGGGACCAAACTCCAGAATCCTGAAATCTGGGACTCTTCCAGAGAAAAACCCTTTGTTAGTGGGGCAAACTGTGTGGCAGCTCCTGAACGTCTCACACTGCTTTTCTAACAAGGATGCTGTTTAGTTTTTCAGCCTCTGCAACATCATAGCTTTATTTTTTTCCATTTAGGCATTTTATCAGTACAGTGTTTAAATACAGCCTCTCCAGGAACCTAGAGGTTCGTCTTGATAAAATACCAGGGCACGGATCCTCCTAGCTGACCAGTGCCAGCATCCATTTCCTCATGATGCACCCAGCTTGGTGCAGCCTAAGCGGGGATGAGCACCAAATACAAAGTCCTTGAAGGGTGGGTTGGAGGTGGCAGTGAACAGGCTGAAAAATGGCTTAGCAAAGGACATTCTGACTGTGTTTCTTCTTGGGCAGTCTGTGATAGTGGCTGGGCTTGTAAAACAAATCTGACAGCATGGCTACCTGAGCAAGTTACAGTGAGGCAACTGGAAGATCGAGTGTGAATGGTGAGCATGTGTTGCATGCTCTTCTTCAATGACCATGCACCGAGCTGCCTTGCATTTACCACGCGGTAAGGGCATACACATGAACAGTTACAGTAGAGCATCTGTTCTGCAGTAAATCCAGACGCCAGTTACCTCGCAGTAATGTGTTCACAGAGGCATACCCTTAATTATCCCAAATAGACAAATGCTTGATGCAGACTGAAGATTTCAGACATATGGACATGCCAGACGTTTCAAATCTCTTGTGGGTGAGGCTTTAGAAATGTCTTGAGGGGTTACCAGAACTTGTTGCAGCCCTAGATCTGCTTTTGAATGATGTGTCAGCACTTGTTTAGGATAAATATTAAAAGATTTGTAGGAATCATCAGAGAAAATTTTCACAAGTAACTTGGAAATCAAAGTCTTGTTGACTTCTAATGAGACTTTGGTGTGCAAATCACTTGGGTTTTTTTGAAAATCCTGTCCATCTTCTTTCTAGCCAAAATCTGTTTCATGCTCCAGTGGCAGAAATTCTTCCTTCCTTCCTTCCTTGAAGCAAAAATTTAATTGGGATCCGTACTTTTCTGGCGCTGGAAGAGAAATACCACATCCCATTAGATATTTTCCCCTGATTTTTGAAGCACAGAAGTTTGTCTGCACATGAATTGTGATAAACTGTTTGGCCTGAGATAAAACGGTAGAACTTCTCCAGTTGCAAATTCCTACCAACCTAATTGCCTACCATAGCTAAAATATGAAAGGTGTTTAATAATAAACAAAGCATTATTTTTATTTATTCTAATTTTACTTACCCATGTGAATTCCTTGACTGTTATGTTGATTTGTTCATATATTGCAAGTGGAAATGAAAAGCAAATCAGTGGCAAATCGGGACAATTTAGCAGCATGGACACAGTAAATTATCCAGCTGCAAAATGATACCAATAGTGCTGAGTAAATGATTCCTCTAAAAAACTTTAGTACTTTGTGGATTGTTTGCAGGAAGCATCTCATTATCTCAGTTGTGTGTATGAATTTCTAACATTATTTAGTGTGTAATTTCCTTGTCAAATTCCAATATCCAAGGCCTCAAAGGAATTTAGGGCTCTTATCCCTCACTGGAATCTATATCATTCTTGATTTTGGTAGAAAAGTAAGCATTAAACATGCTAATCCGGAACATTGTGGTACCTACATTTCACATGCTAATTGGAATTTGTAACAATCAAATTAAGGATTAAGTTGCAATTCCTGTCACCTCTTGTTTGCCATTTAATTGCTGGATACCCTACTCTGAGCTCATCATTCAGCTTTCTTGATAATCAGTGAAGAGAGGAACTGCCAAAGAATTGTTTCTCCAATACAACAAGTAAGTAGGGTGGGTCACTCTTCCAAGGGCACTGTCTTTATCTGTTGCTTGTCGAAGAAGCCTAGATAACCAGCATAGACTGGTTGCCTGTCTAGGATGGGTGAAATGAGTTTGTCTGTGCAACCACCATGCAAACTTCAGAGCCAAGTGAGCTGGTGCTCTGCAGAAGGAGTTACTTCTCACAGCTCAGCACACATAGGGATGCATTCTCCTATCCCACTTTTGTCTGTGATTTGCATATATCTGGGGTTGCAGTCTGCAGTTATGCATGGAAATACTCAGCTAGCTTTAATCAAGCTACCTGTAGAAGTTTAACTGAATCATCTCAGAAGTCCATGCAAGCTTATCTATTTACATCTCTAAACTTGAAGACAAGCTTCCAGGTGGGAAGGAGATAGGCTCTATCTCTTTTTTTGATGCTGTTCCACTTTGTGCAGAACAATTATGTATTTATTTAGCTAGACAGCAAAGGGAAGTCTAGTGGTCAATGATATGGCAGATAAGGCCTTCACCTTAACCACTGAGTCACTGCTCTGCTGCATATTTCACTATCTTGCATCCGTCAGTCCATACTGGTATGTTCTGCAAGCAAAGAATCAGAATGATGAATGAAAGTCTTTTTCCCGATACGACATTTAGCCCAAACCCCTTCTGTTTGAAGTGTGGCAATGCCCTTCTGTCTGACTTTTAAAGGTCAATTTCTACCTGGTATTGAATTATTTTCTGCCACTGAGTACATTGGTACTGTCCTTAATTTACACTGAGTATGCCTCCACTGCAGCATCTGAGAGCACGTCCCAGCCCTGAGCGCTGGATGTGCAGCCTGGCTGGTCATGACTGCGTGTGAGGGTGAGGATGGGGAGTGAGCTGTCTTCCCAGGCATGGGCTTCCCTTGGAAGGAAAGCTGGGTTTGCAGGCAGCCGGGGCTATGAGGAGTACTCCAGCAGCTCCTGTAATCTGCCCCACAGGGCCCACCTGCAGCACATTGCAGACATGGTTCATATCACTTAGTTTGGGCAAAGGGGGACATTACACAACATTTTGCTTGGGAAGGCAGCAACCAGATACAGCATCATCTCCACAGCATACTGAACAGCCACTGTGGTCTGAAACCATTTATATACATTTCTGTGCAATTGTATTTTCAGGAACATGTGCGTGATGCAAAAGGAGACAGAAAAATATGCAGGTGCTTTGGATAGCCTCCAAACTAAAATAATAGGAAAGGGGCAAATCGGAGTACAGCAGATTTTGCAACTGATCAGAGAGTTCCTGTGCAGAGCTAATTATTACTCTCTCAAAACTTGAATGACTGAACATCTCATGCTTTCTGAACACTGGCTAGATATTCTTTGTTTCATACCTGTTGTATTTTCATGAATGACTTCTTTGCTTGGCTCTGTGGTCAATACAGCCCACATAATTTCAGGCCTTGGACTTCATGCCTGACTTAAGAACCTCTTTGATACAATCAGCCCATCCTTCATTTATCAATCCCTTTTGCAGAGGCAGCATTACTGGCATCTAGGGTCTCTGGTGGGTGTACATCAAGATATAGTCTTAATAATCACCTAGGGAACTCTTTAAAGGTGGTAACTCATTTCGATCTCTGTAGTTCTTTTTCAAGCTGCCCAGACAGAGACTTGCAGAGTGGCGAGCACTGTCAGCTGCTTGCTCCATCACAGCATCAGTCCTAGGGTGGAAAGGGCCCTCTGCCTCGGGCAGGACCTTCCCACTCCCTGAGCTTGGTCCTGCAGCTGGGAGAACTAGACCAGGGGCCCTTGGTTTGATCTGCTTTTTTAAAAAGTAGTCGTGTACGCACTAGATCTTTTTGAGGATGCCAAGGGAGAGTTCCTCGATCTGGTCACAACCAGATTGATGAGGATAATATGGTGACTGCTTTTTTGCTAGACAACCCAGTGGCCGTGGAGGGCCATGCTGGCTTGTAACATTGATGGTCCCGGAATTTCCCCTTCAGGTGGCAATCAGTAAGGGTCATTTTCCAGATAAAATCAGACTTTGGGGCAGATTAGGATAAGGCATCATCTAAAAGCATATTGAGAAGTCTGCATAGATGGTCAAACCCAGGCTTTGCCATCTTTAGGGTCCTGCTTGTACCCCTCCTTGAAGCTGCAGCTTCCAGACCCAGCCTACATATTTCAGGAGCCTCCTCAACCCCCCTCTCCTCTGTAGGGTTTTCACCTTACTCAGGAGCTCTGCAGAGCTCTGACAGCCTGAAGCTCGTGGTGCTGGAGCCAGGCTGGTCAGACAGCACCAGTGCAGCCTGGTAACTCTGTGCCTAACTAAGAACTGTAAAATAAGGTGATGTCTTCTCACTGATGTATTTTGAAATTGAGGCATTTTGTTTGTGAAATGGTTGGACACTGTGTCCATGTCTTTTCCAGTTTGGGGTTGGATGTTGTGCATTAAATGAGGTGGTGGGCCACATGCTGAACTGCAAGGATAAAACAAAGTACCAAACAGTACTGAAATGCACTTTCTCTGTGTTGTTTGGTGCTTGCAGGGATCCTGGGAAAAACATAGTGATAACACGATGTGATAATACACGTAAAGGGTATACCATAATTCATTCTTCCAAAGGGCTAAATAAAGTTGCTTGTTCAACTAATTAAGGAGGGAGGAGGGGGCTGATTTTGTAGGCTTCATGATGTATTTTTGTTTTGTTTTGTGGTAAATGTGTGTGTGCACATGTGCAGTCTTTTAGGTGGTTTTAGTAGGTATAATTTCCCTTTTCGCTTGGTTAATCACTTCACAGAATGGAAACTTTCATTTCAGGGAACCTCACAGTGAATATGTCCCTAAAGGTGGATAGTTTGTTCCACCTATTAATCCTGCATAAGCTCTGCATAAGCAGTGAGAGAGTTGTAGCTCCAGAGAGTTTCCAAACCCTTTTGCTGTAATACTTTGATTTTTCTAGTGAAGTCTTTGGTTTCATCTGATTATGTTTCTTAACTTAATGACTATTTTGCTGAAGACCCCAAAGCAAGTAATAGCATGATATAATGGACAGAACTAATTCGCAAATGCTGCTGCATGCTTCTGAAAGGGATAGGCTTGAAAGTGTTCTGCAGAAGCTGCAGAAGAAACACAAGGACAAGTTCCAGGTGATGATCAGAGCAGCCACCAAACCACTGAAGGCCACCAGGGACTGTGTGGTTATGTGCATGCTGAAGATACCACTTAAGGCCATGTCTTTTTTAAGTTCCCTCAGTTTGCACAGTTCCTGGTGCTTCATATTAAAACCCAGTCTCTCGAGACGAAAGCAATAGATATGCAAAGTCTCACAATGTAGTGCAAATGGCTATTTAGAGCCACACAGTGTGGAAGTCTATTCATCTGTGACAACCTTTTTCACTTCCTGCAGAGCACCCCACAAGGACTTGTGAGATCAAGAACTGATTACAGGCAGGCAGTGAGAGATATGCATGATAAGGCATAAAGTCAGCAATCATCTCATACATGTTTTCAGTTTCAGACAGCACCAGCTGAGCCTATCAGAATCCGTAGTATCACGTTGCTATAATTTGAGCCTTTAGAGAAGGATGCTGGTGGACAGCCAGTTCCCTGTTCACAGTGATAGGTAAGTGTGCAGCAGATCAAGAGAATTCTTTGAAAGAAGTTATAAACACTAAGGAAGTGGTTGCATGCACTTTTTCAAAATATTTTAACTGCTTGTTAGTTCAAGGAAATCATTGTGATCTGTTGAATGCAAAAGTGCGTTTCTTTTTTCTTTGTATGTTTGCAGCAGCAGGTAGGTGGTGGGATGTATGAAGCATCTTGAGTGGGGATGAATGAGCCACTTTGAGAGAAGAGTCTTTCCCAGGATTTTGCCTGATTTTTGAACCAAACTCTTAAACTCAGGAAATTTTCGCATGCTGGTTAGTCTCAGGCATAAAAAGTACATAATCTCTTGGGACAGATTTTTGTTCTGAGGTTTCCAGATTTAACACTGTAAAATCAAGCTGAGAAGATGCTAAAAGGTTTCTAAGATATTTTTTAGAACAAGGATGGAGTGTGAGATCAAGCCCTTTTGAGAGCTGTCCACCATGAACTCTAATTTTTGAAGGAAGGGGCAAGGAACCAAAATTCCTGCATAAATCATCTCTACACAGGATCAACGTGTATCCTCATTTTATTTAACCTAGTAAAGTTGCTGAGAGATTTGCTTTGGTAGGGAAACTGGAGTTGTGCGAGGCTCTTGGCTAATCTGACTATTTGAGGGCATTGAATAGCTTAGTGAAACACACTTTGGACAACTATATTTTCAACCCATTCTGTGTGAACCAACTGTGTTCCACAGAGCAGCTGCAATAACCTCTGACTAATTGGCTTTTCAGAAGGTTACCTGCTGAGAGCATCTGCCATGACATCCATTCTCCCAGAAATGTTTCATCTCAGAATTGCCTGATGCAGGCTACAGAGCCCAGCATCACAGGCAAGAAGTGAGTTTTCTCTTGAGTCAGAATATAGGGGAAAGGATTTGCCCGACCTTGTTGAATGTTCATCATCTGTCTTGAAGCACTGAGCATCCTGTCTAAACTGCCTTTTGAAGGCCACCCTGAAGCCTTCCTTGAGATGAGATTTGCCTTTGATCCAGACAGCAAATCTGCGAGCGAGCCAGGATCCCGCATACCCACGTACTCGCGATGGCTTATTAGGGCTTCCACACTGCGTCAGGCAGCGTCACGCACAGTGCCGTGCCCGAGCAGGCTGTGCACAAGCCGTATGCCAGCTGCCGCCTCAAAGCCCTTGTGTGGACCTGGGACCACTTGGAGTGAACAGTGTAGCAATACATAAATAACGCCAAGGAGTTTATTGCATGTAACATCATTCTCTTCCATACATCTCATACGGGAATATTTATTCAGTAGCGTGTTTATGGTGATGGTATCAACAGATACTAAAACTATATCCGGGAGGATTAAGAGTACCTGGTTATGGGGGCAAGTTGTCCAGAAGAAGAAGTGTCTTCAAAAAAAGAAACCCTGAATTCATCCTTGCAGAAATAGCAACTCACATGTTGACTGCTGTTTGTTTTAAAGGCTCTGCTCCTGGAGTCTTGTGATGATACATCAATGTCCCTGATCATTTGAACAAAAAATTTCTTGTTTCATCGTTGGGTTTCATAGTTCATGACAAATATGTCCTAACTGTATCCTAAAAAAAGTAGGGGTGAAGGGAAAGCAACATTTATTTTTAATTCCACGTATTTTCAGCTTTTATAATTATTTTGCATGGCCTCATTAATGAATATTGAACGCTTGGGATTAGGATTACTGTGTTTGACGCTCTAGATGTTGCGCTCATAGATCCACCTTTCCTGTCAAGCTACTCCAAAACTAAAATCTTGGTTTCCTGCTTGGCAAGCAAATTCAAAAATTAAAAGCAAGAAGAGACTTCCTTCCTTTCCCCTTCAGTATTTTTCTACCTTATTGACACTGCGTTTAACAAACAACATTAAATAACCTTCAAGACTGTATCAGCTACCAGGTCTTAGTAATGAGCGGAAAATCAGGCAAGCCAGACCAAGACATGACTTGTTGGGAATCAAAACAAAATTGGAAGTCTTATCAAAAAACATCCACATCTCTGTTTTCTCTCTCGGCTGCTGGGTGTTGCATTCAGTCCATTGATTAATGTGTCACTGCTTAACACAGGCTGCTAGGCTGTGACACTTGCAGCAAGGCAGCTTGCTCTCTTTGTGCAGCCCTGAGGCTTGATTTGCTGCCTGTACGCGCTGGGGCTGCTCCGACCAGAGGAGGCGGCGGGGAGGTGGACGGAGCAGGCTGGCGAGCAGTGCTTTGCCACCTCCTCCGTGCTGGCTCCAGCTAGCTACAAACGTTTGAGGTAACCTTGGATCTCTGGCACTGTTGACTCTGCTTATCAGCAACCTCTTAGGTAATAAGGATGTGCAGCAATAGCTGTGTTTTCCTACAGGGTAAAAGAACTGGTGCTGTTCTCCACCCAGAACAGTAATGGGATGGCTTTGTCCTAAAGTGAAACCAAACTCTGGAACAACTTCGGTCTCATCTGACCTGGGGCAAATGGTTCGTGTCCATTTGCTGCCCCACAGCAGCATTTTCCAGCCCCTGCTAATCTTCCTTCCTCCTTCCACCATGGTGACTGACCGAGATCAGCAGGTTCCCAAGTAGATACTTCGTTTTGACGTTAACTTCCATGAGCCTCACAGAGACATCTCATGCTGTCACGGCTCAGTGGTAATAATTCAATGCACAGTGAAGAAAAGGGTAAATCTACGAATGGGCTGCCAGCCATTTCCTTTTGTCAGTGTACAAAATTCTTCAAAGGTAGTGATATCTCTAATTAATAAATAGCAAGATGCAACAAGTCTGCAATAATGTACAGCATATTATCATGTCTCAAGTGACATGAGAAGCATGAAGTGAGATACCTGTGGCCTTTCTGACACAGGAAAAATACTAGTCAACGTAGCTGAATGCAGGTTTTTGCAAGAGTCCAAGGAATAGTTGGTAGATGGATGTTGGAAATAAGCATTTTTCATAATAATCCCATGTTTGAAACATCCTGACCTTAGAAATACAGTATAAAATTAGTTCCAGGAGAAGAAACCTAGCAAAGGTAACGGATGCTTGTTTCCTTTATCAGAATCCCTCAATTATGAAAATGTGACAAGTAGATAATACCGCTAGGTTGAGCTGAATTAACATATGTTTAAAATGAATGAAAAATATGTCCCTTTCCCAGTTAGAAAAAAATCACACAGTATAGGTACTCAAAAAATGAAATACATCTCTGGCTTTGAAATGATTGTTGTCTTTCTACAGCAGCTTCTTGAAAATGTCATGTGAGATTAGATCTGTGCGCTGTTGTGTTGGTAAGTGTACGAACCCCCTGCAAAGGGCGGTCTTTGTTCCAAGAGCTTACAGTCTCAGGCAAGGTTTCAAAGACGACTGCTCATTTGTGATACCTTTTAAAAAGATCTTACTTTCAGAAAGCGCTGGGTACGTACTGTTAGAAAACCGGGGTCCTTAGAGGAGTCTCCAGCTGGGCATCAAAAATGATCTAGGTAACAAGGAAGAATAAGTGCTTCTAAAACCTTGGCCTCAAAAGACATAGTGAGAAGAGAAGAAATGGGCTAGATCACCACTAAATCCTCTTTGCTTGCTCTAAATGCAGAGCTTAAGAGAATTACGACTTCTCCCTTGGTCAGTGTCACCAGTTGTGTCCAGACTGGCTCTGCTAGGTGTCCTGCATGGCTCGAAGCAGTTGCGCTCCCTCTGCAGTGTGGATGGAGCTCAGGTTGGGACCAGTCCCCATTTCTCCTTGTTCACATGTTTCTGTCTGAAGGGCTGGCTGGCTCATTTCAAACTTACGCATGAGTACAAGCCAACGGCTCAGACAATGTGGATGATTGTGGAAATTCAGCATGAGTGCAATCCTGAGGCCTGACCTGATATAATTAGCCAGTTTACCCATTTTATTTTAGTCCTGCAACTCTGTGGCTAGGCAAGGTATTTTCCATTATATGGCAGAGCTTTTCAAATTTTCTCTTCTTTGCGGCAGACGAGCTATTTAACCTCAAAAAAAGTCCTGTTTCTCCTTTGTGAGACAGGCTTGTCTCTATTGATGCTACACAGATGGGAGATATCCTCCAGTTCACCTGGAATCAAACACTTGTGAGGTGAGGTACCAGTTTGCCTTTCTCCAAGTTTAAAACCTCCCCCAGATTTCCCCTTTATCTCCATACCTGCTTAATGTCACCATTGCTTTTTTTTCTGTCCTGGGGGATGCGGTCAGTAATCTGTCTAGACCAGCTGAAGGCTCAAAACGTTCCCGTCCATTCTTCCATGGAATAAACAGTTGCTGGGTCACAAACGTGCATCTTTCTCAGGCCACTACTGACGAGGGTATCGCATGTAGTAGATGACGGTAGGTGGTGGTGGGATCATGGCACTAGAGAACCTTGAGAATAAAAGCAAGGCAGCTGAAAAAACAGAAATCAAAAGTAGCACTGTAATCAGGCGAATATGCCCACATAAGGAAGGAAATAGCTAAGGAGACTGTTTTTTATTGTTCGTCTATTTCATAGGCCATATTTAGACCGAGGGGTAAAGTGCTCATGGCAGGGTGTGGGATTTTTTTAAAATCTTATTCAGCATTCTTCCAGCACCTGCTGGCTTAACATCCCATCCTTTCCCTGCTCGATCAGACCTTCATGTCCATTTCTGCAAGGGTTTGGGGTTGGGAGAGGCAAATATGGGCAAACTGGCAGCTTGGCAGAGCCAGTCAGCCTGCACCCCACAGAGAAGAGCCCACCAGGCATGATTTTGAAGGGGTGAGAAGCAGAAATCCACTGTCAGCCTGAGTTTCAGCTGACATGAATGCTGCCTTGGCAGCATCAGTATCCCATTAGCTTCACAATTTGGAATCTGGCCCAAAAAACCCAGTGTTCCAGCTCTTCCCACACATACAGACATGTACATTTGTGCAAGAAGCAGGACATCAGCCGGAAAGGGTGCAAAGGCCACCCCGATGAGTCCCATCCCAGCACTGCCCTGGTCAGAGGTCATCGGTAAAACTGGTGATGGGTGAGGGCTCTGTGAGAAACAAAGCTGCGTCCAAACACGTTGAAATAACATGGTGAACTTGGCTCTGCATGGCTCCTTGGCTCCAGAGGCTAGCGTAAGCCTGTGATGGGTTTACATGCATTTTCGTGGCTACATACTGAATAAACGACTGAATGTGCTTCAGTGTGAGCAGTCCTGCACGGGCACTCATCTCCTGTTCAGAAAGGCAAAAGGCAGAACAGGGAACACAAAACCCCATCAGAAAATGTGCAATTATAACATAATTTAGGTTGGGAGGGACCTCTGGAGATCATTCCACTCAACCATGCTCAAAGCAGGGCCAAGTTAGGTTGTTCAGGCCTTGTCTGGTTGAGTTGTGGATATCTCCGTAGGTGGAGATCACACAGCCTGGTCAGGTAACTTGTTCCAAAATTTGACCACCCTCACTAGGAAGAATTTTCTTCCTTGTATCTAACTGGAATCTGTTTTGTTGCATCTTGTGTCCATTACCTCTCGTCCTTTTGCTGTGCATCTCAAAGAAGAGTTAGGGTGGAGGGGAGGAGAAGGTACAAGAAACCTCCACATATTCCTCCTTTATGGTGTGATCACCTTACAGCTTTGCAAGGGCTTTCAGGCAAGGAATAGCAGCCACCAAAATTGAGTGTGCCTTACTGCTGGGGAAGGAAGTGGGCGAGCTGTTTTCACATCTCCTGTGCAGCAATGGCCAACTCTTGCCATCTTCGCCAGCAGAAACGGTGAGGAAATGTCAGCCCCTACTTTGGCATTTGGCTATCAAGCCTTCAGTAGTTAATGCAAGCCCAGCCAAACCGAAGAGCCTGCTCTCTGGGACTCAGACTAGAGGAAGAGTAAGCAGTGCTTTCACATGAGGCAATAAAATTCAAGTAGGCTTTGTTAAATCATACAAATGATTGCTGGTCTGTGCTTTATATTTATCTAAGGAATTGATTAAGCACTGAGTTTTTTGGTTGATGACTGATTAAAAAAGTACGAGGATCACAATATATATTCTAGGAGTAGTTTGTCTTTACAGCAGAAGTACATTCACTCAGCTCTAACCTGACTTGTTTAATTTTAGTTGAAATACACGGTAATTCCTTTGCTCTGTTCTATACTCACTGCCTGGTTTTGGTTTTCTGTTTTGCTTCTTACAGCCCCAGCAGAGAGCTCTCCATAAACATTTCCAGCCTCTAAAGCTGCTGTCCTGCCACTTGATATGAAAGCGAACTTTCCTTCATGAAAAAAACCCATAATAAATGGCACTGCCAGAAGGTGACCATGGAGGATTGAAGACAAACTTGAAGTAAAATCAGCCCGCTGAAGATGATGTGTTCTGGGAAGACCTGGTTTGCTGTGGAGTAAAATTGTGGTGCATAATACCCAGTGCTAATTTGTTGAAAATGGTCATTGACAGACCTTTAGCTGGAAAATTTCTTCCAGTTTTCATCACTGTGCATAACTTTTGAGTTCCCTTTAGGGGACTGTCTATGCCCTTCACTAGAAGTCCTGTTTTAGCATGGCAACTACTGGATTCTTTTATTATGTATGCAGATGGCATGATGTTTTAGGAAAAACTTACAGCAATTCTCCGATCTCAGTGGATATGTTCACAATATTACACCCCGGTAGGAATGTAAACGTCTTGTATATGTTAGTTTTGCAGTCTAATGGTATTCTGTTAAACAATATCAGCACTTCATATGTGCTTTCTGCACAGAACTAGCACAGTCCATATATATATATAATGGTCTTTTTTTAAAATACTGAGGATACGTTTCAGTGTTTGTGCTGAGACTGCATCCAAACTGAAGTCCACTACTAGCATACCTTCACCAATTCACAGTAGATTGTGTAGATAGATTTGCACGTGGCAGAGGTGTGACTTCTTTTACGAAGACTTAGATAACAGCTGTCACAGAGGTAGCCAAGAACAGGGTAGGTTGAATGAGCTGTAGGACACTGTGTCTGCTCTCCCTCTCATCCACCAAATATCACAGGTTCTCGTTTCTAGTGTACCAATGTGTTTTCTTACTCGGCAAGGGAGAGGCAAGGGAGAGAGCCTTTCTCAGAGATCTGTGTGACCCTGGGTTTGGTCTACGACAAAACCAGAATAAACTGGAAGAATTCAGGTTCTTTATGCTGGCCACCATTATATTTTGGGCAGGGCTGGGGAATTGTAGTCCAAACCAAACTCTCTGAACAAGGTAAAGTGTAAGACTACACTTCTAAGGAGCAAGACACTCCCTTTGGAGAGGGCAGACTTCATTAACTTTTTCCACTTTCTATCCAAAACACTGTTTCGGTAGGAACTGGGAATAAGCAAATGGTTCCAATAAGCCTTTCAATGTACTGTAGCAGGCTCAAGACTGTTGCATTCAATCTGAGTGTTGTTTTTCGTTCAGTCTGAATGGCTGGCCTCATCTCTGGCTGTATCACAGCTGGCTGTGGTACTGTTTCTTCCATGGGGACTCAGTGGAATTAGTGTCTGTCCCTCACATCGGGACCTTCTTGACACACTGTATAATGAACTGATGCCATCAACATACTGAGGGGACTTACCTATTTGTTCCTTCTTTCTTTAATATCAAGGTAGCTTTTCGTGTATTTAAAGACCATCACTCTCTCCAGTCTGATAGACAGGTACTACAGAGTCACTGTTAGCATATATGCCAAACTGTGGGTGAGACACCATACTGGTGTGAAGATGCAGCGATGGAGAGAAGGTGCAGCTACATCAAGTCAAAGGGACCTTTTTAGAGGAAGCTCCTGTGTTATAGTTCTTAAAAACTATTGTACAGTTCATTGCTAGAGAATGGAAGGTCAACCACTGAGGGTGCCTGCACAACCAACAGATAAATATCGCTAGGGCTTAATTTTTTTCAGATGGGTATGGGCTTAGGTTTCAGCTCTCCACCCATCTCAGATTCAGCATGTTGGATATTTCTATAGTATTCATTCCAAAAGCAAATTATTTTTATTGACGACCAAGATTTTCAGAAGTCACTGGTGATTTCTAACCGTTTGGGTCTTTCCATGGGTTTTCAAATGGAGCTCCCAAGAATTACAAAGCAGTAAGCTTCTACATTCTCTTTCTGAAAATCCTGGTCCCTAATTTGAAATTAATTGGTGTAAAAAGTCTCCTTAAGACATAAGAATCTTTGCCAACAGCAACATTTGCACTTTTTAGAGTTTTTCACAGGGTTGCAGGTTGGAATCTGATACCAAGAGACCTGGCCATGTGCGTGGCACAGGTCCACTGTAAGCTTCAGCAAATTTTACAGCTCTTTCTGCTACAGGTTTTAAAAATGCGCTCTGGCAACTGACATCAATGTCATGTTGGTACAGCAATTAAAAAAACCCACTTTGATATAAGTTATTTTAAAAAGAAGGAGAATGCTATACTTCTGCAGTAGGAATTCTCTTATTTTACTACCCAGTGAAAAAATCCGGAATAATTTGAATGGTAAAACAAGAGTTTATCAGAGAGTGTTATCTTAAAAGGGCGTACGAGAAGAAGTTGAGTTAGGCAGAGAGCCACTAGAAGCATTTTTTGTATCAATGTTAGTTTTGAACATTTTCCAGTATATGGGCATGAATTTAGATGTGTGCATTTCTCCTGTTAAAACAGTTTGTTTTAAAAGCTTCCCTGGATTTTAGCTACGGTGACCTAGAAAAGCAGTGTTATAGGCCCTGAGAAATGTGAAAATCAAGTCCAGACCCTTGTGTAGCCAGACTCGGTGAGAAGTCTGCTGTAGGTGCCTATCGGACAAATCTCCTTTGAAGCTGGTGTAGGTCTCCATCCTACAGCCAGCCTGTGCATGTGGATAACTCCAAGCATAGTTCCCCTGAGCCCTGTGACACTTCTCACGTGTGTAACTGTCTGCAGGAGCCATAAGGAAATAACTGTACTTTTTGGCTTGTGTTTAACTATTCATCGTGTTTGGATTTTTTAATCACTGTTATTCTCCCAAAGTAGGCCATGCTTCCTCAGGGATATTTATGAAATTGTTCTACATCTACCGAACAACTATCTGGATCCCAGCATATTCTTCTGAAAACTTTTTAATATAAATAAACATGTGGGAGAGATTTTTGTTATTATGAATGGGGGCAGGTACTGTATTCTCGGAAAGGCTATTGAGTGCAGACAATCAAGTCTATTGCATTTTTTATGCCGAACACCTTATTAATAGCAGACACATCCGCTTTTGCCTGGGTCACAGGAACAGTTCAGGGGAAAGAATGCTTTATCTCTAGTCAATAAATCATTTATGTCGAGAGTGCCAAAGACCAAGTCAACATGAAAGGGAGCGAATAAGTTATTCCGGCAAAGGAAGTGAATTTAAATACGCTCAGAGCCATTAGTTCGGTGCAAAAGAGTAGGAGACTAATGCTATTTTCATAAAACAACCGTTATCAGCCTTGTGGAGATAGATAAATTCGCAAAGGCCAGTGCTGCCGTTATATTGATCACTAGTTATTATCTCTAATTATCTACCAGTACTGTGATCAGGACACTGTTCTCCCTGTGCAGACCTGCAGCCTTCCTCCAATGCCCGGTGCCTCTCCCTGCTGCCGTGCTCACCTGGTTCCTTTGTGTCAAGAAAGGTTGCAGCATCAGACCCCGCTAAGAAATGCTGACAGGGCCTCAGCCATCCCAGCTGCTTCAAACCATGGGAAGACCTGCGCTAGAAACCTGAAGGAATTGCTCACATCCGAAAACACACTGCAGCTGAAAGCATCCTTTGTGCTGTTTTGTTCCTTGTTTTTTAAATCTGCGTGGCTTTCTGTGCCTGAACACCCACCATTTATTCTGCTGAGGGAATTGCAGCCTTCCAGGAGGGGAGTTTGAAAAAGCTCTGCGAGCTCTTTGGTTTTGCCCACCCAGCTGCATGGCGATGCTCTACCGGTGGGTTCATCCCTCCCTGTCTGTTCCTTAGGGTAAGTAAGTGTTGTCACTCAACAGCAGCTGCAGCGTCGTTGAGGAAATCAAACCATTAAAAATGACAAAATTCTGGTTTTGTTTTGCCCTGTATTTTCAGAAGACCCCAGGCCAGACCCCCGGCAGACTTACATTGGCGCTACTCCATCAGAGTCTCCAGAGATGTGTTGATTAGTGCCAGCCATGGAGCCAGGCCTGGGGTGGTTTTTTTGTCATCACTAAAACTAACCTCCTTCCACCCGCCACAAAGCCACAGGATCTCAGTTATTCAAAATTGTCTCAGGCAGGCAAAGTAAAATCCTGCATCTTTCACGTGGGTCCCCTTTTAACAATTAACATCTCTGCCATCAGAGTCTCCTTGAATGGCCCCGCTGCAGGACTGTGCTGCAATTGACCCTGGTATATATAGACTGTGGTCAATAAGATTTTAATGTAAATAGAAAAGGTCCTCTGGTATAATTAAAATTGATGGGTGAGGGGGAAAGTACTACCAGCATTACCTGCAACCTCCTATAGTAAAATTCCGGAGAGTTATCTGGAGTGCAAAAAAACCCCACCAACATAACGTATGGGTGATTAGGCAGGCTCATGAGGATAAATCGGCAAGTAAGAAAAGTAGATGTTTGATGAGGGAAGCCAAAAAATGTATGTGAAGTCAGTGGCCAATAGGTTAGGGCTGGTAGACCAAAGGCTTTACATATATCCTGACAAATACCATTGTAGCAAAGCTAAGTCTGATGTTAGACAGGCACAGCACAGTGATTACTCACAGTACATGCAAAAACCAACAAATATTCTTGGTTTTTATTTGAAAGCAGTAGAAGGAGGGAGTCAGCTTGCACGTTAAAATGTAATTCCTCCTACTCCATCAGTAATTATGGGTAATATTAAGCAGCGACTATCCAAACATATTTTTAAATTTGTAGAACCATTAACTGAATCCAAAAGTGAAAGA
Source organism: Pygoscelis adeliae (assembly GCF_000699105.1). Lineage (NCBI taxonomy): Eukaryota > Metazoa > Chordata > Aves > Sphenisciformes > Spheniscidae > Pygoscelis > Pygoscelis adeliae. Next base: position 1,234,065 of record NW_008824542.1, read on the forward strand.
AAACTTGCCTAGGACTCCTCAGAACCGGAAAGCATAAAAGAAGCTTCAAATGACACTAAAAACCCAGTAATTCAAAAGAATGAGTGATTTGACCCAGAAAACTAGAGGCTCATTAGCTTCCTATCAGTCTTAGGCAAAACCATGGTAAGGTTGATATGGCACAGTCGTTAAAGCAATTAAAAATTGATAAAACCCTCCAAATGATTTTCATAGAAATGTATCATGCCAAATAAACTTGCTATCATTTTTTGTGATATCAAAGCCTTGTTGATAAAAGAAATTCTGCTGGCATACTATACTTAGCCTCCTATAGATCATTTGATTCTGATAAAGAACAAAATAGCACAACGCAAAATCAATATCGCCCATATTAAGTGGATTAAAACCGATTACAAGCCAGATCACAAAAAATAGCTGTAAATATTAAATTATCATCAGGGAGACTATTTCTAATGAGCTCCTCCCAAGGTATGCTCTATTTTCAATATTCCCCCCAGGGAAAGAGAAAATTACTGTTGGCAGCAGCCAGAGGTGACAAAAGCAGGGGCTCAGTAAATAATGATATGGAGCAGGTCAGTGGTAGAGAGTAACCTGGAGGACGGCAAAGTCAGAAATCCCGGAGAGATGGCGGCAAGTCCCACTTAGAGGCATGGGGAGTACGTCTGGAAGAATATAGTGACTGTGAAGGTGTGATGAATAATCTGTTCAGCGTCAGCCCCAGAGATGCTCTTGCCAGCTGGGATGTAGGACCTGGCAGTAGCGATGCTGTTCCAGTTTGTTTGGTTACTGCCCGTCTTTCAAAAAGGGTATCGACAACTTGGAAAGATGATTTTCAATAGCTCCCAGTGTCATTCAAGGGCAGGAAAACAGGTCTTATTATAGTGTCAGCCTAATGAAGCTCAAGCTATTAATTTATCAGAGGCAATTTGAAGAGGTGACTTGATCTCCGTCTGCAATCACAATCTTCTACCTGGGCAGGGAAGTGCTATCTGAAGGCAGGTAGCTCTTTTATTTAGAAGAAAAGGGAATGATGTGCTCTACTGGTTGGAAACTGATTTCAGGCTAGAAATTAAGTGCAAATGCTCGACAGGGAGGATAATTACCCATGGAGACAACTTACTTAGTTACCTGGCATGTTCTCCATCACATAAAGTCTTTAAATGTATGCAGAGTATTTTTCTAAGTCAATAAGCTCTACCTCAAACTGAGATGCAGGCTCGGTGCGGCAATTACTGGATGAGGTTATTAGGCATGTGTTATGCAAGGATTAGACTAGATCATCAGATGTAAACTTCTAAATTAAAAATATCTTGAAGTTTCCAATATTACAGGAAGGCAGGGCAACCTATATCCATTTTTTCACACAAAATGGTCTTAATTTAAACAGCTTATGTGAACAGAGCTATGCTTGCCAGCATTTGGCCTGAGTGTCAGTAGGTCTGCTTGCAGTTGCAAGGTCCTTCTGTGCGTAATTAAAGGAAGAAAACCAGATAAGAAAGGACAACACAAACCCTTGGACATATAAAGTCTGTTGTCTTTCATTAATAACAGCCTGAGACAAAATGATGCACTCAAACGACGGGGCCAAGTGGAAGTGTAGTCTGAGCAAGGAGTAACAACTGTGGGTTTGCCTTTTAATTAAGGAGGTAGCATCTTGCTGGCAAGAAACAGATTTTCTTGCCTTCAACAACTGGCAGAGAAGCTGTGGTGCTGATTGAGAATTGTATTGTATCGCTGTGCAGCGGAACACAGTACATGAATTCCTTGCTTCAAAGACAGCAAACTGTTCCCGCTATCATGACGAGCCCCATCGGAGCCGGTTAATAAAGCCCTAGAAGTGAAACGACTTCAGTGGGACTACCCAGAGTAATGAGAGCTGCTCCCAGCGGTGGCTTTTTGCAAGATTGGGCCCTATTGCCATTGGCTGGTTTGAATGTTGTACCTTAGAAATAAGCAAAGGAGCGCTCGGCGTCTGATTCAGGTTTCACAAAACCGCTGTCAATAGATGTGAGGCAAGTACCAACTGTCAGAGCCACCTTCTACCGTGCTTCATCAGGCGGTGGGGAACAGCGCAAACTACAATGTACGTTTTAAAGAGTAAACAGTTCACGCAGACCAGAGAAACTATAAAAGCAATACTTACGGCAAATTGGTATTGAATCAACATCAAGAAGCTGAAACAAGAAGGGAGCTAGCTATGGCCATAGCTAAGAAGATAAAGATCTTTGGGGATTCTTGCTCTAATCCAGTGTGAAATCCTAAGAAAATGAGTTTGGTCTAGATTTATTGTTTAAAGAACATTGGTACATGCTGGCCGCCTGTCAAATAAATTCTGCGGATCACTGGCTTGTGTGCGTGATGGCTTACAAGTGTCCTCATGCTGCTGAGACACCTTGCAGCTTTGGGGGAGAGCTGTCCTTAACAGGCACGTCTGGGGTCAGGCTGGACGGAGAAGAAGCTGAACTTGCAAATGACTATATAACGTCTGCTTCTGCCATAGAAGTAGGATTGTCAGCATTATTATAACACAGCCAGGCTTAGTCTGAGAATGAGACGAAAAGCTCCTTTCTGATTTTAATTCCAAATATATAAATTCTTCTTCAGAAAAGAAAAGTCCTCTGTAGCTGTTGTCACATCTCTAATCACGTTACTTCTATTAAGCAGTTGCCTTGAATTCATCTATTTAATGTCATAAGTCACCAAATTAAATAGCGATACACAGGGTTTTTTTAAAGCAGGGAGATCGATATTGCAGCAAAACTGCATGTAAGCAATAAGAAGCTGTGCAGAGAAAAAAAAACAAATCGCAATCTGCCCCATCAGATGCTTAGGGGACTTGGTTGGTTGGTTGGTTTTCTTTATTGAGAGCACGGTTTTATGTCTAGACAGAGGTTTTCCCTACTGAGCCAGACTTCGGTCTCAAGACTAGTCCAGATAAAGAAATGTTTGGAGTCCTCTTACCACTTCACCGGCATCCCTTGTATGCAAGAGGCTCCTTCTCTGCTTTGCTTCTGAGAAAAGCACAGAGGGACATGAGCTTCCAGCCTATGCAAAGCATCTCAGGATGAGACCCAGATCTCAGCCTGCTCCCTGAGTCCCACGCCACTGACTGGGGCGGGGAATGGGGCCACGTTGGGCTAACCCGCAAATGAAGCCCAGTGTCCTGTGCCGTGCTGAGCGCTCTCTTGAAGCCATTGCAGGAGACACATTACCTTGCAGAATCGGACCCTGCGTTTCTGGGCACCAGCTGGGGTTGCTGCTGTCTGCTGGGCTTCCCCTAAAATAGAGATGAACTGCACAGGGCAATGTGCACAGGGGAATGACCAGCATTTCCCCAAAGAGGCTGCATGCTCTGAGGAGAAGACTCCTTTGCTTTGCACTAAGCTGCTGGGGTACTTGGTGAGCATAAGAGGCATATTTTTAACTTTCTCAGAGTTATTGCAGAACCTGAAAGTGGCAGGGACATGCTTTGGGACGTGCTGGGCTTTGTTTTCAGTTTCTTGTAGGGACTGTAGCTGTATCGACCTGCCTCACAAAATCATTTCTTTTTCACAAGTGGGGGGTAAGATGGCAGTAGTGCCTGCCCGACTGCACAGCGTAAACCAGCAAAGGGGGCTCTAAATTTGGGCTCCTCTGTTTTGAGGAGCTAAATTTAAGGTTGATTGAACCTGACTTTGGGAAGAGCAGATAGCTGGCAGCTGGAATGATAGCCACACCTGAGCTGTCTCCAAAAGTTGCCCCCAGATCCGTGGCCCATGTACGGATCAGATGCTGGCGCGGCGGCGGTGGCAGCGGCAGCTGATGATGGACACGAGCTGCAGGGAGCGAGGGGGAGGCTGCAATCAAGGTCCCGGGAATCTGGTGGCCTGATGGGGGAGAGCTGGATGCAGAAGGGCTGAGTGCAAGCTCATGGCCATGCTGTATGGTCAAAACGGTCTCTTGTAGCCGGCGAGTTGTGTCTGGTCCAGCTGCCTTTGGAGTCAGTGCTGGTTTACGCTCACTAAGGCAATACTCTAAGTCAGTGATCTTTTAATGTTAACTTGGTTGAAAATCTAGGAAAATGCCAGCACTCCAATGGTTAAAAAGCGACGCACTGTTATTCCTGTGGCTGAACTTTTTTAAGACGGAGCCAAACGAGATGGCATAAGACAAAAGTGTGCCTTTTTGTTTGATGTACACTGCATTTCCCCAGGCAGCCAAGGTGTTCATCTGTACACCAGTGCTTTTCTTCCCAAAACAAAAATTATCATGCAGTCTAATTTTTAGTATACAAAGTGGCCATCACTGTTAATTCTACCCTACAGTTTTTATATTTACTCTTTAATTCCTTCTGTTTTCAAAGATCAACAAAAAATAAAACCCAGGTGGGAGGGAGGAATTCTTTTAAACTATGAAATTAGAATCAATATCAAATTTTTGGTATCTTTGGGCATGATCTCTGGAAGCTTTGGATATCTGCTTTATCATTTTGTATATTTGACAATTTTGTACTCTGCATTGTTTGACTTCATTTGTGCATGGCGATGTATTAAAACATGGAATTTTTATTATACAGTAAAAGTACTTTGTTTGATTTAAACAAGGCCAGGGCTTGATCCGTTGCATGAACAGGAGAAGAAAAAAAAATAATAGAGGTTTTTGCCGGCAACCACTCTCACTTGACACTCTGACCGGTCTCTTTCGGGGGGTTTCCAGCACCTGAAGGTGGGCAAAGCTTTTCACCCACCCGCACGTCTCCTTCCCCAGCTGGGGTACTTCGGGTCTGTGCAGCGCTTTGCTGTACGGCGGTACAGGTGCTGCGTAAATGCAGCGTGCTCATAGATGTAACAGAAGGTGTTAACCGAGCAAAGGGCTCTGTTCTGCTCGGTTTGGGTGTAAATCCAAACCGACTGCGCTGACTTGGCTCTATTTACCCCCGATTCCGTGCGGCGGGACCGCAGGCAGACAGTGCACACTGTGAGGACGGCTTTCATTGCCTTCGTTTCTCAAGACTTGTGGGGAGGCCCTTGTAAGCAGCGACGCAGCCTCTAAGGGGACCAAACCACAAAAGGAGCAGGTAACTAGGCTGTTTATGGTGCACGGCATTTCACTCCCATCCCACCCCCCCATTTATTCTCAGCATTTATGGCATGAGAGTAATTTAAAAGTCAGTAGGAAGGTAGTTCTCAGAAAAACTAATGTTGAAATTCCAGCATGATATTATGCTCTCCCATATATGTGTTTTTTTCTTTTCAGCCATAATTCTGAATGTTCTCACATTTGTAAGGTAGAGACTGATGACATGTTTTGGTCAAACAAAATACTGGGCTTAATACAAAATAATAAAATTAAATTATATAGTGTGCAGTATAACTGACAAAGTCAAGATAAATTGTCATCTATAAAAATCATAAATCCTGTTTTTTATTGTAACATCTTGTGATTGGGCTGCAATTTACTAAATTCTGTTTATATCTTTAAAAAGCTTTCTACTCCATAAACTTCGTCAGTGAGAAGAATATGTTAGCAGGGGAAGCTCTGGTTTAGTAAAATCTGTGCACGTTACATCTCGGGCTGAAGGAAATTAGAGCAATCATACAAGTAAAGGAAACAGTTTCTATGTCACGTGTCCTTTTCACCATCGGGGTCTCCACAAGGGTTACAGTGGCACCCTGTTATTACTACTCTGGGTGCTGCACGCTAGGATTATTTCCATTATAAACAATATGCCACCTAAATCAGATCTGCTTTGTAATGAAATAGCAGCTACCATGATAATGAAATACTTCTCCCTGGAGACAGAGAAAATAGCTACTGATGCTGTGGAAGAAGGACTTTCCATGTGTGTGCGTATGGGTTTTGCATTATAAATCTCACCGATGGGGTTGCAGTTCGTTACTCAGAAGTCATCAGTGGAGCAACCAGTTGTGCAACTTGGTTTTTTTGGTTCTCTTCCTTCCAGTGACAATTAGTCCTTGATGCAACTTGCATGATCTTACGTTATAACTGTGTACGTCCCGCGGGTCTGTCAGAGCTTGCCTTACCCTGAGCAGCTACCACGGGTTGCAGGCCCAGGTCGTGCCGCTTGAACCCTTGAGCTCCAATACCGTGTCCAAACATTGCGTTCCTGAACTGGGACCTTATTAGCTGAGCAGATCTGTGCTCATTTGAGCAAAGCCTTGTGATGTGAGCAAATGTCCTTAGTCTATAATGAAGCCCAGTGAATGAAGTACAACCCTAGAAAAACTAAATGATGGTCCCAATCCCATCACTGACCTGCTACACGTGAAAGAACAAGTTCCCTCACATCGTCTCTTCATGTCCCACCTTCTTATCTGTAAAACAGGAACTACATTTACCTGTCACTGTTAAACCTTGAAACTCAATGGAGAAACGGTGAGTCTTCCAAGAAGATTGTGTTGTAAGTGGGATTGATTTGAACAGACCAGGCATCTTGGTACAAAAGAAACATACTTTATTTGGGAGACAAGAAGTTGCCATCTGCAGCTTGTGCTTATCTGACGTTCCGCTCTCACTGCACCCAGGCGCTGATCCGTCAGAGTCTCAGCGCATGGCGTGACGCTTTCACGGCTGAGGCGTCATATCAGTCCGGGCTCGGTTTGTCTGAAGTTTATTCCTCTTTCGTGCACTACTTCGTCTCGTTCATGTCACTGCCTTGTCATTGCCTTCTCCTTGCTTTTCTGCATCTCGTGATTTCTTGCCTTCTACTGTTATTAACATCAAGTGGGAAATACACTGAATTACTACTACACATGAGAAACACACTTTTAAGTGAAGCAGCTTTGCTATAACTACATGGCACCAAGGCACTTAGGAAGAGATAAAGTGGAGGACAAATTGCTACAGGTTTGTTCTAGGGCAACATGGGGATTAAGCTCTTCTTCACGTCTGTGTTGGAGCAACAGGCTGAAATGGCAGCAAGAAGGATGAACACTGGACACAAGGAAAACCTTTCTAGGAACAGGGATGCTGAAGCAGTAGTGACTGCTTAAAGAGATGGCGAACAGCTTCAACAAGCATCCATCAGCATTCCTGACCCTGTGGCAGGGCAGGAGGATGGACCAAGCTGTCTACCAAAATCTCTTTCAGTCCAATTTTTCTGCAGGTAAGATTTGAATGGGAAGCAAAGAGTTAACTTTGTTAATTATCATTACTTTACATTATGGCGGCAACCTTTTTAGCAGGGCCTGTTGTGACAGGACAAGGGGGAATGGCTTTCAACTAAAGGGGGGTAGATTTAGACTAGCTGTAAGGAAGAAATTTCTTACACTGAATGTGGTGAAGCACTGGCACAGGTTGCCCAGAGAGGTGGTGGATGCCCCATCCCTGGAAACATTCAAGGTCAGGTTGGAGTGGGCTCTGAGCAACCTGACCTAGTTGAAGATGTCCCTGCCCATGGCAGGGGGTTTGGACTAGATGACCTTTAGAGGTCCCTTCCAACCCAAACTGTTCTATGATTCTATGATTTCAACTGGAACTGAATTTAGCTCTTTTTCTACCTCTTCAAGGTAAAAACCTACTACTATGTAGCTATGAGTAATCCAGACTCATTTAAGTCAATACGTCAGGTTGTCAGCTGAGGAACTGGGACACGTCCACTGCAGCCGCCAGTCCAGGGGTGACAGCATGGATGGGGCCCACCTTCTCACCCAAAATCACCACACTTATCGAGAGCCCTATTCCTGTGCTATACGGCGACAAATAGCAGCAATTAGTGAAACTAAGAACATAAAAAGGGTGGCACCCTTTAGGGTCATGGTGAGGATCATGCTTCAGACCACCTCCAACATCCAGGCTTTCATCTGGTCTTTACTGGGCATGGTCAGGGGATTAGGGCTAGGTGGGGGAGAGGCTTGGGATGAGGGGGTTAAAAAAAAAGAAAAAAAATATTTTGAGCCCACTTACAAGCTGAAGAGAGGCAACATTTCATAGCCAGATGACCAAAGCCTTGAGAGCTTCAGCCATCCATTGCAGAGGGCAGGTTCTCAGGGGTGTGTGTGGTCATCTCCGGCCTCCACCAAAAGCTGTAGGCTGATTAGGAAAAATGCTTTCCCTTCAACAGGGACTTTTACTGCAGAGAAATGAAGCACTCCAGGGCTCATCATAAGTCTCAGCTTGAACACTCTGCTCTGGCACTTTCCAGAGCGAGAGGGGAGAGCGTGGTCGGTGCTGAGCACCGGATGCTCAGCCCGAGGGGTGCTTCAGCTCTCCTCCGTGCTGCGAAATGGGATGGAGATGCAGACTATGTGGGAGGCAAATTGTTTTATGGAAAATATTGGGAACCATTGTACTAAGCTGATTAACTCATTTTAACAATTTTATTTAGCTGCAAAAGTTGCCCCCGCATCAAAAGTGCAGCTGCAAGCGTTTGCACAATGAAAACACTCCCACATGCAGGACGGCCAGATAAGCCCCTGCCTGTCGTCGTTACAGCAAGAAATTTTAGTACTTTGGGGAAAACGCATGGTTATTTCTCCCTTTGTTTAAGCTTTAACTCAGAGCATGAAGGATACTGTTATGCTAACTGGTTTTGTACACGTCCCTCGTGTCCTAGACTCAGCCTGGTTTTGGCAATTCTTGGGAGGTAAAACTTTGTCAGAAACGTGAGGAATTGTGGGAGCCTGGGGCTCCCAGTGCCTAATTCCACCTGGAGACAACAGCCGCTCGTTTTACCCTAGGGAAGGAGCCCTTTTCCCCCCTCCACTACCTTACTTCATTAGGTAGTGAAAATTAGGCTTTCTTCATGCTTCCCTTCTTTCTCTGTGTTATTAGTCCCACAATAAGCTGCCTCTTAATCCCAAAATATGGACCTTTAGGAGACTGCTCTGCTAATCCCATGAGGGACGTGGCAACCAACAGGAAAGCCAAGACTGGAATATTATTCAAATGCATTGGACCAAGGACCACGCTCAGCCTTCAGCGTTTCTCTTGGGTCACCAGTCACACACCCCTCCCTGTTAAATTAAAACCACTCTAAAAGCAGTGTGGTTTCAAGCACTAGTAGCAGGGCATTTATATGGGATTTTCAGACTGATGCTTCTCCATGGGCCAGTTTGGGACCCCCTGAGTGTAGGACATTGTCTCAAAATATTCCCTGAAAGCCATCAGGAGGCATTGGTATCCAAGCACAAAAATAACTGCTCTACATCTCTGAAGGTGTTAGCTTTAAACCAGTTTTACCCGCTCTGGTTTTTTCGGAGCTCATGGCTGATACTTTTGCTCCAATTTCCTTTGTTTCCCATTATAGACTTGGAGAACCAGCAGGCCTTCATCAGAAGTAGGAGTTGGGGTGGTGTCCTGGTTCCGGCAGGGATAGAGTTAATTTCCTTCCTGGTAGCTGGTACAGTGCTGTGTTTTGGATTTAGGATGAGAACAAAGTTGATAACACACCGATGTTTTAGTTGTTGCTAGGTAATGCTTACACTCGTCAGGGACTTTTCAGCTTCCCATGCTCTACCGACTGAGAAGGCTGGAGGGGCACAAGAAGCTGGGAGGGGGCACAGCCAAACTGGCCAAAGGGACATTCCATACCATGTGACGTCATGCTCAGTACATAAACTGGGGGAAGCTGGCCGGGGGGGGCCGCTGCTCGGGGACTGGCTGGGCATCGGTCGGCGGGGGGTGAGCAATTGTACTGTGCATCACTTGCTTTGTGTATTATCATTTTTATTATTACATTATTATCATTTTATTTCAATTATTAAACTGTTTTTATCTCAACCCACGAGTTTTTCTCACTTGTGCTCTTCCAATTCTCTCCCCCATCCCACCGGGGCTGGGGGGGCGTGAGCGAGCGGCTGCGTGGTGCTCAGTTGCTGACTGAGGTTAAACCATGACAGGTAGCACATTCACATGCTCCCAGCCAAGGCACAGAGCTGCCTGGGTTACAACTTGGTGAAACACAAAATGTGGGCATGTATCTCCATGGAAATAGATACTTGGGAAGCATCTGAGCGAATCTGGGGGTTACATTCTGCCATTCATTTTGTTTTGAATGGTAGCACTGTAAAAAATCAATATGTCACATTTAAATGGATTACGAGGCAGCTAAATGGCAGGTCTCAGAAGAGGAGTTGCAAATAAAGAGTGATCCCATGGGAGTTTTTATAGAGGGGATATTCAGGAAGCTGTTCTTGGCTGTTTACTTTAGAGGTCACAATGGATAAACAATTGAATACAGGTTCCCCATGTGATGCTTTTTTTAAAGGGGCTAATATGACCCTAGGATATTGTCCTGGTTCCGGCAGGGATAGAGTTAATTTCCTTCCTAGTAGCTGGTACAGTGCTGTGTTTTGGATTTAGGATGAGAACAAAGTTGATGACGCACCGATGTTTTAGTTGTTGCTAGGTAATGCTTACACTGGCCAAGGACTTTTTAGTTTCCCATGCTCTACCGACTGAGAAGGCTGGAGGTGCACAAGAAGCTGGGAGGGGGCACAGCCAAACTGGCCAAAGGGACATTCCATACCATGTGCCGTCATGCTCAGTACATCAACTGGGGGAAGCTGGCCGGGGGGGCCGCTGCTCGGGGACTGGCTGGGCATCGGTCGGCGGGTGCTGAGCAATTGTACTGTGCATCACTTGCTTTGTGTAGTAGTATTATTATCATATTATTATTATTATCATTTTATTTCAATTATTAAACTGTTTTTATCTCAACCCACGAGTTTTTCTCACTTGTGCTCTTCCAATTCTCTCCCCCATCCCACTGGGTGGGGGGGAGTGAGCGAGCGGCTGCGTGGTGCTCAGTTGCCGACTGAGGTTAAACCACGATAGTCCTTTTTGGTGCCCAACGTGGGGCTGTGTTTCCACCCCTGGGGCAGTCGGTTCCAGGTGTACTGGACGCCCCTCCAAGTGAAAGCAAACTGTGGCCTGCACTCTGCTGCCAAAGGGATTGAGAAAAACGCATTAGCAATATCAACTGTGGCATACCACTTGGCTGCCTTTGACTCCAGTTCGTATTGAAGTTCTAGCATGTCCAGCACAGCAGCACTCAGCGGTGGTGTGACTTCATTCAGGCCACGATAGTCTACTGTCAGCCTCCACTCTCCATTAGACTTTCGCACTGGCCATATGGGACTGTTAAAGGGTGAACGAGTCTTGCTGATCACTCCTTGGCTCTCCAGTCGACAAATCAGCTTATGGATGGGAATCAGGGAGTCTCGGTTGGTGCGATATTGCCGCCGATGCACCGTGGTGGTAGCGATTGGCACTTGTTGGTCTTCGACCTTCAGTAACCCCACAACAGAGGGGTCCTCCGAGAGACCTGGTGTATGCAGATGTATAAATGAGAATATTGAGTGGTAGGGGAAACATATTAACTCTATACCTGACATTAATGGGACAAAAATAGGCCAGTTCAGGTGTCAACACTTAAAAATCATGTTGAAAAACTGAGAAAGGTGGGGAGAAGAGCTGTAAGACTGATTGAAAGTGTATCTTACAATGACCCAAAGGAGCACAGTCCATTTATATTATCAAAGAGGAGTAAAAGGGATGAATTGATCAAGATCTATAAGTATCTATACATGGAGGAGGAATGCAGTATCAGAATTCTACTTAATCTAGCAGACAAAAGCATATAAGCCAGGAAGACTGGAGCTGAAAAAAAAAATCGAGTTGAAAATGAGGCACATTTTTCTCCTTAATGGCCTTGTAATTAACCACTGGAGGAGCTGACATGGGATACGGTAGGTTCTCCATCACCCAAAAAGATCTTTAAATTAAGTGTGGATGTCTTTCTACGTGATGTAGCTCATGTATCGGTGTGGGAATTGCTGGGCGAAGCTCCACGGTCTGCATTATGCAGGAGGGCAGAGGAAACCGCCATGGTGGTGCCTTGTGGCTGTGAAATCTATGAAACTATCAAAGCGATGATGTCTGTATATCGCATCCCAGCAGCATCTAGCCTGTTTATGCAACACGTTATGAAAAGACTCTTTTAGGGATATTTAGAGGGCTTTAAATATTTTATTAGAGTTTTTTTGATAGACTCTGCCTGTAAAACCAGGTAGATGAAATACACCTTATTAAAAAAAAAAAAAAAAGATTTCCTAAAATAGATTTCCTATACCCCCAAATCCCAGTATTAAAGGCCAATATCTCAGGATACTCAGGGCTTTCAGTGTGATGCTCCAAGGACTCAGCCCTTCATCATGGTTTAAAGCTCCTATTTCACGGATTTATAGATGCTAAACTCAGAAGGGACCACTGTGATTATCTAATCTGACCTTGTGCATAACGCAGGCCACAGGGCATCCCTCAAATACTTCCAGGCTACGCTGAAGCCTTCCAGACTCTTCCTTCATACCATAGCTGAGATACAGCCTTTCCCCTCCATCCACACAGCTAAACTTCACATCATCTCACGTCTCACTGCAACATCCTTCCTTCCGCCCCTGACAAATGAAATCTTTCCTGGCACATGTCCATTCACATTGCTGCTGCGAAGATCATTTGCCATTCCTATGTCTCCTTGCCTGCCTCGCTGGCTCTCCCTTCTGCCTTTCCATCAACACATCCCCTGCCCCTCACAGCCTGGTCCCTACTTCTGCCTCTTCATCGTATTTGGTACCAGCTCACTCCTGCCTCTTACCTTCCTCCCTTTTTTTTTTAATCCCCTTCTTTTCTTCTGAACAAGCCTCATGTGGTGTAGCACCAGTCCATGAGGAGGGCCCCTAAGACACATCCGTGCCGGTAAATGAAAAGATGCTGGGAGCATCTGCACCCATCAGACTAGGTTCAGCCACACGTGCTTCTAAGCCGCGACCATTTCGTGCCACTGGCTCTATGGCTTAAGGTTTATGGCAGGAAAAATGTGCCCAGAAAATCCACCTTTTGGGAGGAGAGAGAGGAATTGGGAGGGGAGATCATGGCACATTACATCTTCCTGGCAGCTTGGTTTGGTCTTCAAGACTGTCGCAGGATTTATGAGTACAAAGGTAAATCCTAGGGAGATGGAGCATTAAAAAGTGATAGAGCCATAGACATGTGAGACATTTGTTCATGCTTCTCCAGTTTACTGCAGGGATATCACCTCCAGCCTTCAGCTGTTTGAGACCAAATCCTTGACTGGTGCATCAAGATCAAGGAAACGCTGCCAAGGTATATGTGGTGGGTTGACCCTGGCTGGACACCAGGTGCCCACCAAAGCCGCTCTAACACTCCCCTCCTCAGTAGCACAGGGGAGAGGAAATATAAGGAAAGACTCATGGGTCAAGATAAGGACAGGGAGATCACTCAGCAATTACTGTCACGGGCAAAACAGACTCAACGTGGGGAAAATAATTTATTACCAATCAAATCAGAGTAGGGTAATGAGAAATAAAACAAAATCTTAAAACACCTTCCCCCCACCCCTCCCTTCTTCCCGGGCTCAACTTCACTCCCGAGTTCTCTACCTCCTCCCCCCCAGCGGTGCAGGGGGACGGGGAATGGGGGTTGTGGTCAGTTCATCACACATTGTCTCTGCCGCTCCTTCCTCCCC
>NW_008824542.1:1247806-1252905 GCF_000699105.1 Pygoscelis adeliae
ACGGGGTCACAGCCTCCTTTGGGCATCCACCTGCTCCGGCGTGGGGTCCTCCACGGGCTGCAGGTGGATATCTGCTCCACCATGGACCTCCATGGGCTGCAGGGGGACAACCTGCCTCACCATGGTCTTCACCATGGTCTGCAGGGGAATCTCTGCTCCGGGACCTGGAGCACCTCCTCCCCCTCCTTCTTCGCTGACCTTGGTGTCTGCAGAGTTGTTTCTCTCACATATTCTCACTCCTCTCTCTGGCTGCAGTTGTGCATGCTTTTTCCCCCCCTTCTCAAATATGTTACCACAGAGGTGCTACCACCATTGCTGATGGGCTGGGCCTTGGCCAGAAGCGGGTCCATCTTGGAGCCGGCTGGCATTGTCTCTGTGGGACATAGGGGAAGTTTCTAGCAGCTTCTCACAGAAGCCACCTCTGTAACCCCCCTTGCCACACAAACCCAATACAGTGTATCAGTGACAGACCTGGATTCTGGTGCAGGGAGAAAGCATTCATGCGAATTATTATATGCCTGTATATCATTCCAAGACATACAACAGCATGGTACAGTTTGCATCTAGACAAAGCCTGTATTTTAAGGCTTTTCATCTTTCCTTGATAAGCTTGAGTGCAGGAGACAGGTACCACAGGACTCTCTTTGTAAATAAGGGTAAACTGAGGCAAGGAACAGGAGGTTCCACAATGGGGGAGTGGGCCCCGCAGGAGGAAAAGTCAGACCGTGGAAAAGCCCATCCCAGACTTTGCTTTCTAGAGAAGAGCTCCTCGCCTTCTGTGTGCAAGCAGTGCTCTGTCTGGGGTAACAGCAAAGTGAGGAGAAAGGATGCACAGAAGCAATCTACTGCTTTCACTGCTTCTGCTCTACAACAAATGACAAATATCGTCTTTTACAAAGCCTTGGTGCTCAGAATTTTTTAACCTAATACTGCTATACACAACTGCGCAACGGGTCTCCGTCTGAATTCACAAAGTTACCTTACTTTGTGTTATGAGCAGAGCTTAATCCTTCTGGAGCCAAACTGCATAAAATTGCCAAAAGCTGACACATGTCTCCGCTCAGTGTTGCCTATTGACAAGCAGGCACTTCTGGCCAAACCGAGAGGGAAACATCTGTCATAGGTGTTAATGAGACCATAGCATGTAGCAAGCAAGACCCAACCAGCTCAGCAAGATCAGACAAAATTCATGTTCTCATTGGGTGATCACAGCTATCTACGGTTGCACTCAGCTGTCAGGGGAATCACTTGCACACATCCTTCCTTACACAGATATTTTATGAATTTTAGAGTTAGCAGGATGCAAATCTGCCCTTTCAAGCTCGTCTGTTAAAGCAGAGCTTTGGCCGGTACTTTGCAGGGGCTTGTGCAGGAAAACAAAGTGGTATTAAAGAATGTCGCAAGTGTCGTCCTGTCCGAGCCAGCCCAGTTGAAGCATGGGGCGGGAAGTACTTTTTTAGCAGAGATGTAAAATTAAATGCCCCATTGCTTGTAACTAGTCCTGGTACCGTGTTGTTTTCGCAGGAAGTCATGGGCAGCTTCAATCGTCATACCTGCCAACGGTCCCGAACGAAATGCTGCTGCTGGAATAGGTGTGTGGCATGGTTTCAGGTTGTCAGGCGACAGGATCATGCCTCTGAACAGTGGTGAGTTAAAGCAGAAGGAAGGGAGGGGAAAGGGGAGAAAGGAGAGGCACTAATTCACAGAGAAAGCTTTCATTTAATTAACTGATTATTTACATCTCACTGTACAAATCGGAGCTAAGTATATCCATCCAAGTCAATGTATATGATTCACAGTTTGTCAAATAAAGATTCTGGAAGTGAGAAGTTACAGAAATAAAAGTCATGAATCATCAGTTTTTCTTTTATGCTCATGGACAGCATCTTTTATTACATGTAAATTCAGTTTATAACCATTGCAAACAGAAAAAATAGCTGAAGTCAAGTTTGCATGGATAGAAAAGTGACACAGCTTTGTGAACAAGAAATTTCGAGTCTAAGGATGGATTCTGCCCTGTTGTTTTAGTAGAATCCACTCGACCAGCAGTAAACATCTGCAATGTCTGTTTATGGGCTCTACTTGGGGATTCTCCATCCCAGTCTAAAATAGGCAGCTACAATGACGAAGTGCACCCTAAAAGCTGCCAAATTCCCTCTGTTGACTATCAGAAGCTCAGATAAAGACTGTGGTTTACTAAAGTTAGGTGAGACGAACCCTACTTGCTAATGCTCCTTGAAGCCAAATTCATAGAAAAGTCCCTAATCATTTTGAGAATTTCAGATGAGATACCTGGTTTGATGTACGAGCCCTTCTTCACAGTGTGCTGAGCTCCTGCGGTGCTACTTACAAAGATAAAAGCTGCGAATACCTCTCCACGTACACGTTTAAAAGTCATGTTTCAGAACCTGAGCTGAACAGCCAAAAAGAAATGGCTCTTTTTTAATGT
The DNA here is from genome assembly GCF_000699105.1 of Pygoscelis adeliae. Lineage (NCBI taxonomy): Eukaryota > Metazoa > Chordata > Aves > Sphenisciformes > Spheniscidae > Pygoscelis > Pygoscelis adeliae. Next base: position 1,250,256 of record NW_008824542.1, read on the forward strand.
GAGGTCTTTCCTGCACCCATTTCACACGACAGGCACCCGCTACTGTGTAAGGTTCACTGTGGGCGTAACTCAGCCCCGTCCTCCTCTTGAGATTCATCATGTGCTTTTGCCATGACTTGCTGGGAGGACACACGTGGTTCAGTCTGCAGAGGTGGTAAGCACACTTTTTGATGTTTCTTTGACATGGCAAGAAATGTCAAAGGTTTGCACAGTGGGAAGAAGAGCCCCACCCCAAAACATCTCAGGTGGGGTGCCCCCGCCGAGGCAGCGCCTGTCCCATGTCTCTCTCTTCTGAAGATGCACCAAACAGGAGGACTACACTGTGTATTTTTGTTTCTCTGGAGGACATCTATAGAGGCAACAGACAAGTGGATATAAAGTTAGCTGTTAACTGACTCGACTGTTTAGAAATTAACAAACAAATGTAAATACCACTAGGTATCTGGAAACCAGTGTTTTCTTTTCTGTCTGAGACAGCAAAATGAACGGAGAGCAATATCGAAGCATTGAAAGTTAGCGGACTAGGGACAGAAATATACCAGTTGCTAGGAGATGGCATTTAATCTAGAATTTTTGGCAATAAATAAAAATGAAGTTATAAGAAGAAATATTGTTTAGGGCAGAAATCAACGTGAAGCAAGCAGTTGTTCATGAGAGGGAGCAAAGCTGTCGTGGCCGCAGAAGAGCAAGGATGCTGCCTGACGTCCTGCCGCAGGGATGGAGGTGAATGGGAAGGTTATTGACTTGACCATGGGAACAAAACCCCTGCCAGTGAAAGACATCGCGGACAAAACTCTTTCCTAGTTGAAGTTGCTGGGAGATATGCCACTAAGGTAAATAAGGGCTGTACTTCAACCTGCAAATATCACCTTTGTCTGTGATGGAAGCCCAACCAGAACCTAAAATGTTGTGAAACTCCGCTTGCTCCCTCTGGTTGCGAAAATTACAGAAAAACACAGCAAAAGTGAGTTGCTTATGAAGTCAAATCCCGAATCCACCAGAATCTGCTGGTTTCTTTCCCCACTAAAAGCCCTACTTTCTTAATAGAATTAAAATTGATAAATGCTGTTTTTTAAGACTAGAATGTCTTGCGAAACCAAACGGGCTTTAACAGCAAGGCCAGCAGGGAGTAGGTTTGGCTGCTCCTTACAGCAGCCCAGCCCTTGGTGGGATTTGCCTGAGTGGTGCTTTAGTCCTGTTGAAATCAAGGGCAAAATTGCAATATATCTCAAAAGGTCATTTTCTCCCACACATACACAGGTAAAGGTTTATGCGTAATCTAGTCCAGCACAAGGTAATCACCTACATCTTTTGAGGACGCAACCCTCTTCTGGTTCATATATAAAGTAACTATATGCAGGTCTTAGAAGCAGTGTTTGCTTCAACACTGCCCCTGGGTAATTTCCATCTCAGACATCCCCTTGACCAAGGCTGGTAACCACTTCTACAATATTTGGTCACAGTGATTACATTAATTAGCAGGACCAAACCTGCTAATAGGGGTAGGGGTCCCAAGGACAAGACAAAATTCCAGACCTTTCATAACTTCAATATTACCTGAAATCCTGAACGCTGGAGCACTACTTGTTTACACTTGCTTAGGATAGTGCTTGTCGGAGTGACTAATAATTTTTGCTGGGCAGCAGCCAAAGATCAGAGTTCATGCTGATGCCTGCAATCTGCCAGAAGGCTTTGATATTGTCAACAGGGGTATGGTCAAGCCTAAATAACCACTGGTTGATACGTACTCCTCGCTCAGAAGATCCAGAGGACTGTCCTCTCTGCTGGCCCAGTTTGCCTTCCGAAGGATAACTGCTGATTGCAGGCATTACTGGCTGCTGCAATGGTCTCTGCAGACCTATAGGTGCTGGCAGGAAGGCAGTAACATACGTGCTGTTAACATTAATGCTGCTGGTGGCACTGGCATCTCCTCTTCATGCAATCCAGACAGCACAGATGGTACCATCACATCTGGATCTGCACCCTTGCCAGGATACTCCACAGTGAGGAAGGGCTGGACAAGGACTGGTTGGTTGTCGTTCGATCCCTCTGATTGATCCCACCGGCTGGATGGGAGACTATCGGCCAAGGAGGGTTGGCTGGATTTTTGTCATTATGTGTGGTTAAGAGCCCAACCACCACAGGCACTGACTGCATCTCTCTTATTTTATCGGCTCTCGGTGACCCTGCTTGAGCAGGAGGGTGAGACCAGATGCCCTCCAGTGGTCCCTTCCAACCTCAAAATTCTGTGATTCTCTGATTTTTATGCCAGCAATGATTCCTGAATTTACAGAGCTGAATGTAAAGCCCAGTCAATGAGAGACCTCATGTCGTGGTTTAACCTCAGTCGGCAACTAAGCACCACGCAGCTGCTCGCTCACTCCCCCCCAGCCCCGGTGGGATGGGGGAGAGAATTGGAAGAGCACAAGTGAGAAAAACTCGTGGGTTGAGATAAAAACAGTTTAATAATTGAAATAAAATTATAATAATCATAATATGATAATAATAATAATAATAATACACAAAGCAAGTGATGCACAGTACAATTGCTCACCACCTGCTGACCGATGCCCAGCCAGTCCCCGAGCAGCAGCCCCCCCGCCAGCTTCCCCCAGTTTAGGTACTGAGCATGACGTCACATGGTATGGAA
>NW_008824542.1:1252937-1253755 GCF_000699105.1 Pygoscelis adeliae
CTTGTGCCCCTCCAGCCTTCTCAGTCGGTAGAGCATGGAAAACTGAAAAGTCCTTGGCTAGTGTAAGCATTGCCTAGCAACAACTAAAACATCGGTGTGTTATCAACTTTGTTCTCATCCTAAATCCAAAACACAGCACTGTACCAGCTACCAGGAAGGAAATTAACTCTATCCCTGCCGAAACCAGGACACCTCACCTTTGGGAACCTGCTCCTTCCACCCCTGTGAGAGGCCCAGCCTATGCTGTAAGGCTTTCCAGTTGCACAGGCATCCTCCAGGAGATGGAGGTCCCTCCAGCATTCAGGAGGGACCTGGAGGATGCTCTGAGGGAGGATGATAATGGTGACATACACCTAGTGCAGGAAAGCATGGGCCCGCGCAGCAGCGTGGTGATGTACTTGGGTCACAACAACCCCATGCAACGCTACAGGCTTGGGGAAGAGTGGCTGGAAAGCTGCCTGGCGGAAAAGGACCTGGGGGTGCTGGTCGACAGCCGGCTGAACGTGAGCCAGCAGTGTGCCCAGGCGGCCAGGAAGGCTAATGGCCTCCTGGCCTGTATCAGAACTAGTGTGGCCAGCAGGAGTAGGGAAGTGATCGTGCCCCTGTACTCGGCACTGGTGAGGCTGCACCTCGAATACTGTGTTCAGTTTTGGGCCCCCCACTACAAGAAGGAAATTGAGGTGCTGGAGCATGTCCAGAGAAGGGCAGCGTGAAGGGTCTGGAGAACAAGTCTTCTGAGGAGCGGCTGAGGGAACTGGGGTTGTTTAGCCTGGAGAAAAGGAGGCTGAGGGGAGACCTCATCGCTCTCTACAACTACC
>NW_008824542.1:1253848-1261103 GCF_000699105.1 Pygoscelis adeliae
TGGAACAGGCTGCCCAGGGAAGTGGTTGAGTCCCCATCCCTGGAGGTATTTAAAAGACGTGTAGATGTGGTGCTTAGGGACATGGTTTAGTGGTAGACTTGGCAATGCTAGGTTAATGGTTGGACTCCATGATCTTATAGGTCTTTTCCAACCTAAATGATTCTATGATTCTATGACGGCATGGCCACTCTGGGCTGCAGCTGGCTTTTTTCCCAGAATGACTGGAACTGCCTTTGCTTCTGCAGACAGCAAGCACAGATTTATCAGCAGGCAACGGAGGCAGTAACCTCCATCCCTGCCATGTCAGGTGGGAAAGGTGGCTGCCCACACTGTCCATCTGTCCACACCGAGGCTGAGCCTGGGGCTCCCTTCAGACCAACGTGGGGTTTGAATGAAGATCAGAAAGAAAGAGAAATGTAAAAGAGGCTTGTGGGAACTGTATGATTTTTTCAGTTTATTTTTAAAAGAGTGTGTTCCTGGTCTTCCAAGGGCCAGTGGGAGGGGTTTGTCCATATGAAGATGATCATAAATCAGGAGAAAGGAGCCCAGAGTATCCTTACTGTTCAGTTTGTAATAATTTGCAATGACTACGAGCTGGCAAAGTGCACCAAAGCCAATCGTATACTCGGCTGCATAAGTGTGGCCAGCAGGTGATGCAGGAGGTGATGCTCCCCCTCTGCTATGCTCTGGTGAGACCCCACCTAGAGTACTGTGTCCAGCTCTGGGGTCCTGAGCACAGGAAAGACATGGACCTGTTGGAGTGGGTCCAGAGGAGGGCCAGGAGAATGGTCAGAGGGATGGAACACCTCTCCTAGGAGAACAGGCTGAGAGAGTTGGGGTTGTTCAGCCTAGAGAAGAGAAGGCTCCAGGGAGACCTTATTGCAGCCTTTCAGTACTTAAAGGGGGCCTATAAGAAAGGCAGAGACTTTTTACCAGGGCCTATAGTGACAGAACAAGGGGCAACGGTTTTAAACTAAAAGAGGGTAGATTTAGATTAGATATAAGGAAGAATTTTTTTACGATGAGAGTGGTGAGACGCTGGAACAGGTTGCCCAGAGAAGCTGTGGGTGCCCCATCCCTGAAGTGTTCAAGGTCAGGTTGGATGGGGCTTTGAGCTTTTGGGCAACCTGATCTAGTGCAAGATGTCCCTGCCCATCGCAGGGGGTTGGACTAGATGATCTTTGAAGGTCCCTTCCAACCCCAACCATTCTGTGCTTCTATGATTTGACTTTTAAGCCCTATGTTCTGATTTGGGGGCACTTTGTGAACCTTTAAGTCAGCAACACAACTCCTAAGAAATCTGGGAAGAAACTTCTGCTTCTTTTCTGGTATCTAGGGCTGAAAATAAAGAACCACTTGGTGAGATAAGTACCCTCCAAATCCAGGGACCAGTACCTAGACCAGTCAGTGAAACCAGCAGCCACAGGGTTTCTCTAACAGAGCTGACCGCAGAGCAGCAGCTTTCAAACATTAACAGCAATGTTTATCTGCCTTTAGAGAAGCTTGCTTCCAGCATGCATGGACTGTGTGTGAGTCAGGCCTGCTTATCTCTTGATACAATCGATATGCAAGGCCTGCTACAGTTTGGTGCCTTATACAAACTCAATAAAGCCAGAGTAAGTACTGCTATTTCAGTATCAGCTGAAGAAGGAAGTAAAACCACAGGGCGCTGCTGAGGGTCTGATGCCAGCACTGTGTGAATTGTAAGAAATATGAAAGGGGGATAGAGTCTGTTAACATTTTCCCTCAGGTTTCCTATTTCTCTTCTTTTAAGATTCAACGTACATGAGATACGTCCTGCTGTAACCTCAGCTGTAACTCAACATGCAGGTCTGGGGGAGCAAGGGGAGAGAAGGAGAGGCTGGTCTGCTTTTCATGTGTGGAAAAGGAGGCAGGGAAGCCAGGGCAAAATATTTCTGAGGTCCACTCATGGCTCAGTGGGGATCCCAAACACCACCCTTCTCACTGGTTTAAAGCCACAGAAGCTAGATGTGCACACCCTGAAGGGACCGAGGTCATGCCAGTCAATAGAAGTGGCTGCTAAAGGCTCCCTCTCCGTAGTAACATGGCTCACAAAATCTGGGGAGTCTGGAGAACCAAGCCCAGCCCAGGCCAAGGATTCTCCACTTCCCCAGCTGAGCATTCTTATGGATTCTTATGAATCTGAGGATTCTTCTTATTTCCTCAGCAGCTGCTTTGGGTTTACACTCACCACCTACCTATGGAAACGGGAATGGGGACTCACACCCACTTACTCAGTGCAGCAGAGCAGGCTGCATGGAGAAGATAGATTACTTTCATCTTTGTGATTGCATTTTACCTTTTGATGCCCTGGATGTTTATTCCTTTATCATGTATTAATTATTGGCATTCTCTAGGCTTCCTTCTGTCTTAATCTGATTTAAAACAGACATTTGCATTTGAAAAGTAGCTAGCATGTATAGCAAATCCTTTCCCTTGGTTTGCTATTAATGCAGCCAGCTTTGATGTATTATATTAATGCTGTTTGCCAGGGGTGAAATTAGCACACCACCTATGGAGAGGCACTTCCTTGGTGAACCTACTGCTTTTACCCACAGGCAAACCATCTACCTCCCCTGGTGCAAAACCCGGATCCTGACTGCAGCATGGTCACACAACCGCTCCTCTCCCTGCTGCCTTTGCACTCTTTTGGAGAGGTCTAGAGGCTCTGCATCCTGCCTATGGCACGGGGTGCTGCATGCAAACCCCAACCTGCTGACCTGCCACTGGGGAAGGGTGAATTTACAGGAGAAGGATTAGATATCTGTTGCAATGGAGGAAGCAAGAGCTAAACACACTACAATACACCAAACCAGCAGCTGAGTGTCGTGCAGGGAATGAGGCAGGTGAATGCAGAGGAACGTGTGGTCAGAAGAGGACTAAGCGAGACCAGGATTTGCCTAATGGTCTTCACGAGGGTGTAAGCACAGAGGCTGAAACGCATGTGTGCTTCAAAATTATCTAAGCTTTCTGTTGCAATATCTTGGCCAGCTGGGGAATAGAATAAATCAATCCTCTGGTGAGTTCAGTACCAGTATTTCCTTTTTTTCCCTTTTTTTTTTTTTTATTCCACTGTATTGCTTACATAATTTAAGTCTTTTGGGAAGTTGCCCCAAGCCTGATTGATCTGTTTAAATTGGCGCAAGGGGCGTACGGAGCCACTGGTGTAACTCACTCAGGTTGGTTTAACTGCAATGATGAGTGGTGGGCACGGGACCGGGTGACCAAAGGTGCCGTGTCAGGCTTGCTGATGTGACGGTAGCTGCGCTGGCTCAAGTCACCAGCCTCAACCCACCACGGCTGCCCATGAAGGTTTTCCCTCCGCTCTGCTGAGCTCTGGCAGTCAAACTGCATGGAGCAGCCTCTCCTCACCCTGCTCCAGCACAATATTCCAGATCAGCTGTGACTCCTTGAATGGGAGTGTTCGCTCACCTGGCTCCTGCTGTCGGGACTGGGTGAGGAGCAGTATTCCTGCGTGGCAGAGCTGGGGAGGGGATGGCCTTTGGCAAGAAGTAGTGCCAAGCAGCAGGGGCTGGAAACCATGCTCTCCCAGAACAGCATGTCTGATCATGGTGTTAGTTGATTAGAAACAGCTCAAAGTGAACTTTTTTCTTCCTAAATGTCCATGTAGAGTTTTGCACCAGGTTGAGCTGGTTTTAAAAGCATTTAAGTTAAATTATTACAACTGCCCATGGACGAGACTTAAAGCAGCTTCCAGAGCTCATTTACAAAAGGGGTTGGAAAAGTTATTTCAAGTTAACAGCCTACATTACAGTAGTAGTTATTTGAACAGGTGGGGACCGGGGGAAGTAGGGACATTAGCCAAATCGTGAATCATAAGCTAATCAGATTGCCACCCATGTTTGCACCAAAAGAAAAAAAAGCGGTGCATGAAAATACCACACATTGCCAGCTACAGAACTGACTCAGCAAGGACCCAAACTTTTGCTGGGGTTTGCCAGGATGAGTGGCTACACTTCCATTTGGTACGGGCAGGGGCTCTCTCTGGAAGCCACCGGAGAGGCTGGCACTCCTCTGACTCCACCACCTCTGAAGGCCTGGGGTTTCTTTGTACTCTTTGCTCCCAAAAAAAGGAATGAGTCTGGGGCCTTGCACTCTTTACATTTATCCTTCACTGGGTCTGTTCTGCCAAAGTGATCAGCCCTTGGATTTGAGGCTCTTCCCGCAGGTCAGCTGGCAAAGCAAAGAGCCCAACTTCAGATGTCCCAGGCAGGCACCCCAGGACACCCACAGCCTCCACCTCCTCTAGGGATGCTGCAAGCTCCTCTCTCTGGTGCAGGAGGATGCATTTGGCTGTCCGGGAAGAAGCGGGTCACAGAGCTGTCCCTTAACCCTTCCAAAACCCAGGTGAAGGGCTGTGCAGAACCGCGCCATGGCCCAGCTATGCTGGACAGCAAGGGCTGCAGCGGGTCTGCACTGCCCAAGCACCGCGGTTGGGGTTCGCCTCCTCCTGGAGCACAGTCACTGAGGAGTCCCTGGGGTAAAAAAAAATACGGAGATTTAACTGGATTAAAAATAAAATAAAATAAAATAATAAAATAAAATAAAATAAAATAAAATAAAAACTACACTGTTGAAACTCTGTTGATGTTAGTGGAATTCCTTGTGTCTTACACCAGCAAGCAGAAAATCAGATCTAAAGTGCTGAGGCTGCTGGCAGATGCTTGCCTGTTTGTGTGTGCAGTGGAGAAAAGTGCTTGTTTGGTGCTGATTGCAGACTACGGAATAAGAGCAATTTCTCATCCCACCTCCACAGAAGCTATTTAAATAGTTCTACACCCACTTTGAAAGATGCTCAGTTAGAAAGGGATTAAATCTGGAAGTTATTACTCCTCGAAGGAAGAAGCACCAATAAATAGGCTCTGCTAAGACTGCCGGCACTTTTGGGGATAGCACCCGCCTAAGTCTGCCAGCCTGCCTTTGCTGTGAAACAGTTTTTATTAGGCAGCCCGCAGAGAAAGCACATGCTGCGGGAAAGAGCCCTGCGGCTCGTGTCCGAGGAGCCCTTCGAGCCGACCCTTTGTCCCAGTGAAGCTACAGGCCAAAGCCCAGCTGGCTACATGCAGACGCCTCGCAGACTGCAAAAGCTACCACGCGCTCCCCATCCAGCACAGGAGGGGAGGGAATGGCCAGCAAAACCCAAGGACACACAAGGCGAAGCAACAGGCAGAGCACTAATTAAAGAAGCCCTTATGAAATACCAGGGATAGGGTTGTGCCGTGTACAGTCATTAAATGCCTCCCTTTCCCCTCCTTGGGGATTCCCGGCCACGAACTCACTTGCAAAGTGAGCAGTGTTTGCCAGCTCCTTCCCAAAACCGGCGGTGGAGATTTAACCCATGGCACAGCACCTCCGCAGGGCTTCTGGTGGGATGCTGCCCGCCGCCTGGCCGCTCTCTCGGCCACCCGTGCCCCATGTCGTGCTCCCTCTTTGCTAACCCCCCTGCCCAGTGGGCTGGTGCAAACCAGTGGAGGCCCTTCCTCAGCGCAGCCGCTGCCCAAGTCTCTTCCCGGGGGGTATCGAGGGAAAAGTTAAACCCAGGTGGGGAACGGGGCTACCATTCTGTGCATGGGAAGCCAGGGACCTTGCCGCTGGTCACTCCCAAGCTGTCTGCAACGCTGGTCATGCCTGAGAGCAGACGTTCAGGCAGCCAGGAAGCTTTCCCAATCACACATTAGATTTTAGGTGTTTCTGAATTAGGCTGCACCCAAAGAGAGACTTTTATGAATTTGTGCACTAAAAATAGCCGCAGAGTGCCTAAGTCCTCTAATGAATCTCATACAATGCTACTGTCAGAGCCAGCTGCTCATATTTTTACCCCCTCAGCACAGTCATCCTGCTCCGTAACGCAGCACACCGGGGCCCCGACGCTACAGCAAGTTTCAGGCAAAGCCTTATTTGTCTCTGGCTTTCCCCCAGCAGAGCTCTACTGTGAGATTAAGATCTTAATATTTATAAGCCTCTGGTTTTACTATCTGTTTAATGTCACAGTAAATCAGGTGCCTACACTGCTATCCCTCCATCCCACCTGAAACCCTCACCTTCTTAGCAAAGGGCAGTTATGTTTTTCCTTAAAAATAAACTAATTATAAAACCGCAGTGATTTTCTCACATTTAAACAGCCTCTGTAACAAACAATTATTTCCGAGGACGTCAGAAACAGCTGTTGCAATGCCAAAGCTCAAACAGTTACATCTCTGCTATTTGAAAGGATAAGAGTTGATATTTTTATTCCCATGTGATATTACCAAGACATGATAAACAACCATAGCATTAGTATTAATTTGTGGAGCAAAGATCACTTTAATTTGCTCCAAACTGAGGAATAATTTTAACAGAGTATTACCATTCTACAAACAACTATTTGAAAGTCTGTCCTGTCTTTCCCTCCTTTTTTCTCCTCTTCCTTTTGTTTTTGATAAAGCGACACAACCCTGGGCAAGGGCTATTTGAAGGCAGAGACAGTTTGTAAGCCAGCCTTAAATCTTTCCAGATTGGGGAGTGGACTTCAAGAAATGCTTTCCAAAATTTAACCCAGCACTGTCAACTACTGAATAAAAGGAGAGCACTGACTTTGCCTCCCGGGGACCTTCTCAGCTCCCACCAGAAGGTGGGCAAACATCCCACAGGAGTCAGCCTTCAGGTGAGGACTTCTGCTAAAAGCTTCACTCTTCAATCTGCATATAATCACCCAAATCAAAGTGGGATCTGCAGGTACTCGGCATCTGCAGAAACCGGGCTGCCTTCATTTAGGCTTCTAAATATAGAGCCAAGCCTGGAGCTCCAGGCCACCGGCTCTGCAAGGTATCGCTTAATTCTTTGGAAATCCTTGCTGCACTTAGCCACGGAAAAGCATGTCCGTGGCACAAAGAATGGTGGTTTGAGCTAATTAAGTAACAGGGTAACATTTTTAAACTGCACATGTGCCTGTCACCAAGCCCTTCCAAACATCTTAGCTGCGCTGTGTTTTTATGCTGCTTTTCTCCCTAGGATCATGACACACTTGACAATGGTGATAAATCAGCTCTTGTGCTGTTCTATTAGCCAGGAAAGCATTGTCAACACCATTTAGCTGGAAATCTGAGGCCTACAGGTAATCTAGTAGAGTGATTACCTCAGGTAGCTACCTATAGTAGTTACCTATAACCAGGTAGTTACCTCACAAGTCTATGGGGCCGGATGGGATCCACCCGAGGGTGCTGAGAGAGCTGGC
>NW_008824542.1:1262346-1265356 GCF_000699105.1 Pygoscelis adeliae
AAGAGTAGTTAAACATTGGAAGAGGCTGCCCAGGGAAGTGGTTGAGTCCCCATCCCTGGAGGTATTTAAAAGACGTGTAGATGAGGCGCTTAGGGACATGGTTTAGTAGGCATGGTGGTGTTGGGTTGACGGTTGGACTCGATGATCTTGGAGGTCTCTTCCAACCTTAATGATTCTATGATTCTATAACAAACCAGTCACAGGAGGGGAGTCCCACTCCACCCACCCTGGGAGGATGCTCTCCTGGAAGGCACGAGGGCAATTCCAGGTCTCCTACTTGGGCAAACACTTTAAGCACAGAGTTACTGGATTAAAAAAAAAAAAAAAAGGGGTAGGGACAGGCGAGCACATGACATCATTTTCTCTTATGTTTTGTGTGGATTGCAATCCAAGAAGCACGTTTTGAAGTTCAGGATTGAATCTTGTAGGCAAAGTTGGTAGAGGAACATCTAATGCCCAGTGGGTCAGTCGCAGACATTACTCAACAGCATCAAAACTAAGGTGCATCCCAGCGTGCAAAGCAAGAAGGAATTTTTCACATATAAAAGGTGGAAGGTACCATGGACTTCATGCTCCTGCAGTTAGGTGGCTGCTGAGCAAGGAGCTCTAAGGAATTAAGGTTTGGAGGCACCTAAAGCTGCAGCTGGACACCAAGAGAAAGACCCAAAAAGAGGAGTCCACACTAATCCATCTCTTCAAGAATCTGGCCCCAAGTGACTTGCCATGGATTGGACAGGTGTTAAGTTGCAAAGCCAGAAATAGAAAACCAATTCCCTCTCCTGGCCTTTCATTTGAGGGCTTGGACAGATTCCCAGGCAACTGCCAGCCATATGAAGATATAAATTATTTGGAAGAGTGCAAAGGGTAATGGACCAGGGTCAAAAGCCACCTGCAAGCTTGCAGACCCTTAGCAGGAACCAGTGGCCAGAGCAAACCTGGGGGTTGTGACTTGAGTATCTGCTGCATGGATACACCGAAATACCCTTTCACCACTGATTCTTCCTTTTCTCCAGGCAGGATGTCTATTATACGCTGGTTTGTGCTCCAACATCCACCTGCCTGGTAGCAGATTTATTACCACTGAGAAAGGTAGGCTTCCATTTCCGGAGCGCTCTGCCTCCAGCGCCTGCCCAGGCTGCGGATAACTCTCCGGTGGCAGCTGAAGGCAGGCTGCGTGATTCCTGTCAGCTGCTGCGTTGCCTACAGGGCCCGAGCAGCAGCGATGAAATGGGCTGGAGACAGGCTGATTTCATTCTGTTACATAGGAAAATTACAAACAGTGGGCGATAGCTGGTTTAGAAAGGCAGTCTTCAAAAAGGTAACCGATCACCATAGCCCCTTACCCCCAAGTCAGGCGCATGCACATGTCTCCCTAAGTAAATCTTGCCCAGCACAACGGGATCCAGATCTGTCCGGAGCAATTGTACCACAACTCAGGAACCCTATGGATAAAGCCCCGTAGCAGCAATCTGCAGAGATTTATTTCCCTGTGCTCTAAGGTGACACCCTAACTGCCTTTGTCCGGATCCAAATATTTTAAAGCTGTGAAGTGGGCAACAGCACGGCTACCTCAAGCACAGGGTGGCTCAGCTGGAAACCCAACAGCTTTCACTTCCCTCCTACACTTCTCCATTGCGGTGAGCAACACTTTTGTGCCACGGGCTCACCAGCACCCCACCCTCAAAGATCTACTCAAACAGCTACTTTTCTTGGCACAGACAGCAAAGCTCACAGGCTTCCTTTTCTGTTTGAAACCGGTCCCCAGAGGCTTAATTTGCAGACAGTAATGGGATTCCACCTTCCCGTGCCTGACAGAAGGTGCCTCTGCGAGCAGCCTTGGTTCACCTTTCAAGAAGCTGACCTCTTTTTCTTGAGCAGCATCCCAGTTTTGGTATGTGGGCTGTGACAAATGTTTCAGGGAAGGATTACAGGGTTAATTAACACATTAATATTTAATCCCGCTTCCCTGCTATCAGGTCCTTGGCCAAAATTTCTGCCCCCTGGACCTAAATCTACACCGGCCATAAATATGACTTTAGTCTCAGAATCTGACTTTTTCTTATTAGTATTCCCAACTCCTTTATTCTGCCTCAAGCTCTGGCCTCCTTTCTGCAACAGTCCTGCCTACAGTCAAATTATTTTGGAAGGAAATTGTCTTCTCTTGGCTCCAGCTACAAGATTGAACCTCATTTACTGTCAGTAACGCACCCTTCCATGGTAGGTTCTCACCTCTTTCATTCAGAAGGCACGCTGTCTTCACACGTTATCCTTACATTTCTCCTCAACTCTGCACAAGCAGAGGGAGAAGAGGAGAGGACATGACAGGAGCCGCAGCTCACTTGTGGGATGGGCATGGAAGAGCACAGGATGGGGAAGCTTTTTGCGAAGACAAGGTTTCTGTCCCTCAGCTGTCATGAGACACCTCTGGACCTGGGAGAAGGAGGGTGGGAGGTGGGACTGCAGCCTGGGGAAGGTGAATCCGTTACAGCTTTAATGCTGGATACGAGCTGCAGGGAAAGCACGTTGGCACAGGCTTTAGCACGGGATAGTTTCTTGCCATCCAGGCTCTTGTGCAACCAGCTTGAAGCCTGTCACATTCAATTTCCCCGCCATTATTTGCTGAGCTAGCAGGACTGAAACACATACACCTATCCACAGTGCCATCACCCCTTCCAGCACCGCATGTGCCAGAGCAAGCCAGGGCTCCGAGCTGTGCTCCCGCCACCCCCTCCAGCCAGGCCCTGACCCGGGTTTGCCATACAGACCAGCCTGTGCGAGAGACGAGCGCTCTCCCCAGTAACCCAGGCTGCCAGCGATGGAATTAAGCGCCAAGGAACAGATGAGATTAAGCACAAACGTGTAGCTGCAGGGATGGTTAGGTGCTTAGGCAGCTCCCTACAGACTACTCACTCGATCAGCATTTTTTCAGTGTCTGCCAGCCCTGAGTACCCACCTCCACAGCGCGCAGGGCCTGCTCCTGAGCGATGCCAACCACATCGCACCCCAGACA
>NW_008824542.1:1267278-1267723 GCF_000699105.1 Pygoscelis adeliae
AAGCCCCCCGAGAGCTCCCAGACCGTCCGGCCCGCCATCGAGGCCTCCCGCTTCTACACCTCTGACCCCGGGCAGGCCTGCCTCTTCGTCCTCAGCCTGGACACGCTGGACCGGGATCAGCTCTCCCCCCAGTATGTGCACAACCTCCGCTCCAAGGTGCAGAGCCTCCACCTGTGGAACAACGGCAGAAACCACCTGATTTTTAATTTATACTCTGGCACCTGGCCCGACTACACTGAGGATGTGGGGTTCGACATCGGCCAGGCCATGCTGGCCAAAGCCAGCATCAGTACTGAAAACTTCAGACCCAACTTTGACGTTTCTATCCCGCTCTTTTCTAAGGATCATCCTAGGACAGGAGGGGAGAAGGGATTTTTGAGGTTTAACACCATCCCTCCTCTCAGGAAGTACATGTTGGTATTCAAGGGGAAAAAATACCTGACGG
>NW_008824542.1:1267789-1268160 GCF_000699105.1 Pygoscelis adeliae
CTGCAAGCATGGCAAAGACTGGCAAAAGCACAAGGATTCGCGCTGCGATCGAGACAACGCCGAATATGAAAAGTAAGTGAGTGGCGCGCCTTTCCCATGTGTGCGTCCCCAGGGGCATGCCGGCATGCCCGACTCTGCAGGTGGCCCCTGAGCAGATGTCTGCCAAGGTGCTGGCAGCGGCCAGAGGAAGGTCATGATCTCTCCTTCGGGCGGGTCGGTCGCTCCTCCGGTCCCCTGCGAGGCTGCTGGCTGGCTCGGCGCTGCCTTGGCTGGGGAAGCCGGCAGGGAGGCGTTGAAGGGCGGCGCAGTGTCCCGCAGCTGTGGCGTTGCTTGCCCCGGGGACCGATGGCCTGCATCCGCCGCCCTTTGGC
>NW_008824542.1:1268245-1313762 GCF_000699105.1 Pygoscelis adeliae
GCAGCCCGTTGGCTTCACAAATGTGGCCAGCGGCGAAGATGCTGCTGGAGGATGCTCTGGCATCTGGCACTGCCCTTCATCCCCCCAGTGCCTCTTAGGGTGGATGCCCTGTGCCTTACCTGCCCCGAGACTAAGTCTGTGCAAGTCCTCGACCCTCTTCAATGCATGCGTGAGCCTTGCTCCTGCGGTGGGTTAGTTGCTGAGGGTGATTGCTGGGATGTTCTCTCCAAAAAGCACTGCCCAGTGTCTGGCTGGTGTCTGCGTGTCTCCACAGACGAGGCAGTAACTTCCCTTGCCGTCTTTTTCCTCTCGGTTCAAACTGGCACAGCATCAGTAAAGAAAGGAGGAAAAAGAAACGCTGACTGTGTTCATGTCCTGTGTCTGGGCTTCTGATTTTTACATGTGAGAGGATATGCCAGTGGTGCGAGCACAGTGTGTGTTTTCTGTGAATGCTTGGTTTCTTGGCTTTCCCCGATTTTTATTTTTATTTGTTGATGTCACTATGTAGCCAAATTTTGTGTTGCTGTGGTGCTACCCTCGTCTTCCAGTCTGCTTTTCAGGTTTGTATATATAGCTGCCGGGAAAATCGCTTCCTGGGAATTACCTCCAGAACTGCGATGCTGACTAAGCCATTTGCAACTGATTAGTTCATTTAAATGCCGACCACTGCTATGTTTGCTGCAGAGTAGGTGTCTATATATGAAGTTTTTTGCATGAGAATGTTTCCCGTGTAGCAGGAGTTAGACGCTGAATTAAAACAGACCAGCCGTATAGCACTGGGTTAGTAGCTTGTGGTGGAGCTGCACTGAGAGCTGCCAACGGCTGGAGGGGTTTGCGATGCATAGAGGAACGTGGGTGGAAAAATACTCCTGGAGAGCAGTCGGGAAGAAACTACGATGGCATTAAGGCTGATCAAAATTTCCAGCTGGCTGCCTGTTTCTCCACCGAAACTAGCCACGGGGGGTTGGGAGAGACTGGGAAGGTCAGCACTGCCACTCCGGGAAGCCTGCGTGTGCTGGGCGAACTCTGCTCGCCCTTCGGTTACTGTAAATCCGCCGCAGAGTGGGAGAAGACAGCAGTGCAAATACTTGGTGGACTTCTAATCCCATTCACTTTCAGAAAACTGTTGGACGAGTGGTGAAATGATGCACACGTGGAAGCAATAAAGCGGAGGTACCAAGTGGTCAGTAGAGCCACTGAGCTAAGCTCATGTTATTTGTGACCTGGGAGTCCCTTTGGCTCGTGATCTCCCTTAGGGAATATTTTCTGGGGGGGGAAGAAGGGAGACCTGACAACTGTAGCCTTGCAGGCTGTGCTGGTTTTTGGCATAGATCTCAGCAATTGGAGCTGATTTACAGATAGGAAAAATCCTGGTTATTTGCTGTGTTGTACAGCATGTGTGCTGTCAAATTGTCATAAAACAAACATACCCTCCCGTGGTTTGACATGAGTAAGGCCACGTTCAATTTTTTTACAGCTATTCCATTTGGTCTAATAAAAGATAGACCTCTCCCCATAAGTTCTGCCCCTCCTAAAGTGTATTTGACGCTTATTTTGTAGCGAGGGGTGTACATAACAACCCTCGGGATACGGAAGCATTAACCCACCTGGTACAAAAAACCATACTTGCTGCTAAAATGCGGCCATATCTGGGGTGGTGTATGGGGACTTCAACGTTCGTCGCAACGCTGCTGTTAAAGACAGGAAGTAAAAAAAGATGATTACAAGAAAATAAGATTACTCCAAGAATTGAGGCAGGCTGAATCTGTGGTCAGGCCACTGAGATGAACAGGCTCGCTCAGGCGAACAACTGCAAATGCTGAAGCTCTTGAACCTGGCATCTTATCTGAGCGAGCGCACCTGCCAGAGCGTGCTGCTGCCCCTTCATGCTCCTGCTTCGGTGCCGATTCACAGCAAAGTATGCCATCTGCTGATCTCCCAGCACTGCGTCCTGCGGTGGCCTGCATTCTCTGTCTCTCCCGTGCAAATACAGACCACGCCTGGCTCTCCACTCCCTTTATAAAATCCAACAAGGTCACATCCCCGGGGTAGCGTAACAGCGGTCAGCCAGTTGAAATGCTTCTGTGTGGATGTGTAACCCAGGTGTGAAAGCTGCAGGAGGGACTCTGCTATTCACCCCGCCTAAAGCAGCAGCCGATGATGAACGAGGCTGTAGTGCTTGGCAAAGAAATGTCTCTAAACACAGTTGGGCCTTGAGAACTGCATGCAAAGCTGCTCTTGTGGGGCTTGGATTTAACAACACATCCTCAAGGTTTTAATCAAAAACAAGAAAAATGCATTTTCCAAGACACATATATTTGCGTATCCATATAGAGTTGGGAAAGTTGCATATCGCACTCTTCTGTGCTGGTTTTCCCATCCTCTGCTGTGACGCTTACACTATTTCACTTCACATGAAGGGCAGGAATGTGGGTGCCCTGGCCACGGAGAGCTGGCCCTGAGATACCGGTCCTTGCCAGGGCGAAATATGAATGATTGGCTCTAGGTAGAGGCCTCGCTAAGCCGGGTAAATTAGGTGACCAGATTTTAAAACATGATAATCTCACGTTAAAAGGGTGGTAGGGTTATGTTGTGTTATGCTTGGTGCTGGTGCACACTGCGAGTTAGTTGTGATGGGGTTTCATCTGCAGTGCGACGTTTGGTGTTGGGTTCGAAAAAGGTCCACCTGTCCGCAGGCTGCATTGTTTCCTCTCTTGGAGATTGAAAAAGCCAAGAAAGGTGACTTCTTGACCTGTGGAAAATGCATAGAGTGTCTTATTTCATTTGGAGGAAGGAGGGACGGGCATGTGTGTATTTGACTCTGTCTCCCTGAATTGTATTGAAAGATCTATCTGTATATTACAGCTAATTAATTTGCATCCCAGTTATGCATCTGAGCAGATAAAGCTGATGCAGACTAAAATGAATTGCATTATTATGATTAGACTACTAGCAAACAGGATGTAAAGGAAAACAAAACCTCTGGTTTCTTTACGGTGCCCTTGACTGTCAAAGTTGGCCTTTGTCACCCAGCGCTAAGGCAGCTGGGCTTTCTGAATTCCTCCACAGTAGGACTTCAGCGTCAAGCTTTCCGCTTCACAAAGGGTTAAGTGAATAAACAGTGCTGCTGCTGAAGTTTGAAGACAGCCTCTTAAATATTTAATGACAGTCTAAATATATACATATGTACAATGTGTTTTAAACGAAGGCAGAATTCATGTACAGGCTTAACTGGTTCCAAATAATTACTTTTTGGAAGGTAATATAAATGACTGTGGATACCGAAAGAAATGGAGGAATGCGATGTTCTAGTAAAGTCAGATGCAGAGGAGAGATTTGCACCAAAATGGGGATCTTTCTAGGAAAGTAAATAATGTTGTCTGTGGTGTATCCCCTGATCTGCAACAACCCTACCCTGGGAAGATGGAGAGAGTGATGGTATCCAAAAACACAAGGTCTTGTCAAAAGCTCATTCAGGAAGGCTTTTTGCTCATATCTGTGCAGGATAGCTGAAGTTAATGATGGTAATGAAGCAAAGGGGTAAAACAAATAATGAACAGGATTGAGGAGAGTAGGATGGAGAAGAGGAAGTGAGTAAAAAATGTGTTTTTGGAGAAATGTGAACTTCTGGTGGAGGACAACTAGTGTAGCGAGGTGTTCTTTATAGACTTAAGTTTTTCGACTAGTTGGTGGTCAAAAAGCCTGCGTGATCAAGACTGAACTGAGAAAGGCAGGCAAAGCACACAGGACCTCACGAGGTGGGACTGGTCCTGCAAGAGGAGGTTGGAGGTGTGCAGTTGAGGAGGAGCCTACAGAAGGACCTACCTGGGGCTGCTGGGCGCTGGCGGAAGAGGGAGGGAGCAACAGCACACCACGTGCTTATGCCTGTGAGACATTTCTGCAGGGCACACGACAGTATTGAGCAGCGTTGTGTATGTACTTTTACAGGTGAAAATATCCAGCTGAACATTTTCATTGATCCCTGGTACCTGGTAGGTTTACCTGGTGTGCACTCTACTGGTGGAATGTGTGTCAATCATGGCTGAACCTCCTACCCATGAAAATGCTGTCCTGAGCAAAGGTTACAGTCATGCAATAAGCACAGAATGGGAAGAAAAGCAACTTTTAGTTTCGCTTCCTTACCACCAGGAATAAAATACACATATAAAAAAAGAAGTGGGTAGAATTAGACACTAGGGATGACTTTGCCGCTCACAAGACAGACACGAAAACGTGAAGTAAGGCTTAGGCATTCCCGTCCAACATGTGATGATAATCTAGACGCTGCATATGCATGTATGTGCATGTTTTGAACAAAGGCAAAATTCTTGTATTTTCAACATACTGAGCTTCACTGTACTGTATTAAAATATAAATGCCACACTTAATCACTTACTGAATTATTTTTGGAATTATTTAAAAGCCTTCACAAGTCAGCTCCTTTGCAGCTCTTTAGGACAGGGCTGAGAAATCACCCAGGTTCAGGGTGGCTGTTGTCTGGGACGTCTGAACTGAGATGGGAGCCAGTCTGTGCATCTTGTATATCACCAGGCTGCTTTGGGAGCTTGGATGAAACTCAAGAACTACTGAGAGAGCTTGGGCATTTTCCCAGAGTATCTTGGCTCCTGCAGAGACCTATCCCCACCAGACTGCTTTTTTATTTTAATATCAATTTTCAAGAAACTGGAAAATTGCCTGTTTTACAGTGTGTTTATTTCAAAATGCAGTAAGCAGGTAAATAACAAAGTTTTAACATACAACTGAGAAATACGGGATTTGCTCTGTCGTGTTCCTCCTCCTGCTCTCTGTGTATTGCATAGTGTCCTTATGTGCCTGTTGATGCTGATTTAATGCACGTAGTGCCCTGGGGGGGTAGGAGCTTCCACCTGGGAGGCTCTGGGCTGATGCCCTGGCAGGAGCTGGGAGAAGGGGCGACAGGAGCATCCCTGAACTCATGGCCAGCAGTGCAGTCCCCAGCCTGGCCATTTGCACCAGGCTCTTTCCTCTTGGAAAAGGGGTGGAAGAGGGTGGACATGTGTGCATGAGCGTGTTTCCCCATGCGAGCGGTGTCGAGCGCCGCAGCGTGTGTGGCCAGGTGTGTAGGGTCAGGCACCGGCAGAGGAGCCCACCCTGCCCGCAGGCCTTAAACCAGGCGCCCTCCTAACCTCAAGTAATTAAGTTTTCTTGTGGGGCGAGTTATTATTATAATTGCTTGCCCCAGGCTTTTCTGTGTCTTTCTGTGAAACACCTCATACGAGGCTCTGCGGTGACAAAGCATTACAGTAGATGGCTGATCTGGTCCAGAGCAGAGCAGGCATTTTCTGTATGCTGAAACGTAGGTGAACACTGCTTTCATGGTGGAGGGGCTCTGCTTTTATTTTTCCTGCCTAGGAAAATTGTTCTAGGATAATTTATTGATAAATAATTATCAGTGAAGAGATGCTTGGCGATAGAACAGAACTCAAACCAAAAAATGATCTGAGTCATCATTTTAATTTTAAGCAGAAGTAATCCTGAAACGGGTAGTTTGAAGGGTTTGTGAGCCCAGGTCAGAACTGAGCTAAAAGTAATGTTTCCAGCTACCCGTTTGGGCAAAATGACGCCCTGCCGTGCCCCCCGCGAGGCTCCCTCAGCAAGAAGGTGCTGCAGAGCATCCAGCGGTGCCCCCGCCTTCTCGCCCTCCCTGGCTGGGCATTACAGAGGGCAAACCCTGACTTGTGCAGGACTCTTTCTACCAGCCTAAGGTGAGCTTCACTGAAACTGCTCCTAAGGGAGAGGGATGGCCAAATTTGGGATTCTCCTGGGGGCTTACGTGCTGCTGCCTGCTGCTCCCCGCTGCGTTGAGGGTGTACCCAGCCGTGGACCTCTTTGCATCCATGCAGCTCTGAAGTGGTGCATCTCCCTGGGAGGATGGGATTGAGTGAGAGGAGTTTCAGCTCAAGGCAAACCCGAGTGAAAAAGGCTACCGGTTTGACTCTGCTGGAAATAATCCTTTTGCCCCACATACAGCCCTGGAACAGCCCACTGGAAAGTAAACTGGCAGCTGCTTGCGGGAGAGGGAGGTAAATGAAACTGGTCGGCACGAAGCGCTTATTTACTCAACAGATGTGAGTCAAGAGAATGTGCTGTAATCTGATGATTTCTGGAGTATTATCTGTGATTGTTTTCCCTTTCTCTGCAGGGTTTCTTTCAGAAAATCCACAGAGTTTTGTGGTCTTGGGTAAACAAACCGTTTTGCTAACCAGAGAAAAATAATCCGTAGGTACGTAGATAACTGTCTGGCCTGCGAAGGGAGTTAAATGCCGTGTTCCGTGCTGCTAAGGTGACTGACTTCTCAAGGACTTGGCTATATCTAGATGATGATGCAGGATATATACTCCTCTCCTATGTTGTTTGGAGATTAGTTCAGCATGTGGGAATGTGTGAGTAAAACTTCAGGTTATATTTAAGGTTCTGCAGCGTTCCATATTGCCGAGTATTTTGGGACATATAGGTTTCAAAACCTTCTCATGGTTTACACTGAGCAGTAGCTTTGTTCCTCCTCTTCTGTTCAGCCAGCTATGCTGTGCTTTTACATAAGGTTTTGTGTTGCTCTTTTTTAATCCAAACTTCAGGAGGAAACAGGACATATATCATCACTGTCTTGCCCTTAATATAGGAGCCTCCTCAGTCGACTGGAGGGAGCATCAATGCTACGTGATGCTGATACAACTCATCCCTGCACCTCTGGAGCAGACGGGGAGGGAGCTGGGGCAGGAGCGGCCTGTGGCACTGGGCATGCTCAGGGGTGACTAAAGGTCCAGGCCAGAGGATGGTGGGAGTCATTATTTCTTCCACTTATGGAGCAAATTATAATTTATAAAGGTTGACACCCATGCATTGGAAGAAGCCGAAGAGCGTGCTTAGAGCGGTCCCTGTCCTGGTATTGCAGCGTGGGCGCCATGGGGCCTGCGAGGTGGTTTGGAAGCAGAGAGATGGGAGATCAGCATGCTGCGGTGGTGCAGGAGAAACTAGTTTAAGGAATGAGTTCCAAATGAGAACAAAGGAGAGGAGATTTGTTTCACATGAGAAGAGGGAAGTAATGCTTTAAGAAATAAAGGCCCTATCTCAGCAAAATGTTGTGCCTAACTGCTTTGCTGGGAAAGAACTGGTGTGAGTGCTGCCAGGCTGATGGCTTTCCAAATGCAATCTGACTTCCTAAAATGTTATTGTTTCTTAGAATAAGAAAACAACTCTAAGCCAGTCAGGAGGGTTAAGCCTCCTCAGTAACAAGAGAAAGAAGATGCCATTTTCTTTAAATATCTTGTGTTTTCCCCGCTCATCTCTCAGACCGCCTCTCGCTGAGATTTAACTTCAGTTTTTCGGGCGGTGTAGTGCTGTCTCCTTGGCAGGGATGCAGATGGGGCACTAAGCGGGTGTTCCCTGAAAGGTGGTAGAGTTGGGGTGTTTGTGTCGGCTAAACCAGGCTCCCATTTCATATTCCAGTAAGACAGACTTCTCCGCGCTCCTGCAGCCCCTGGGTGAAGTGTGGTGCTGGCAGGGCTGCCGCAGGAGCTCCTGCCTTCTGCCTGTAGCACACATGGTCTCGGGACTGCAGTCCGACAGCCAGGATTGCCACTGGTCACCGTGGTTACGTTTCCATATGCCTTTAAAATGGGGAAGAGCGCTTTGCTTTCCCTAAGCATTTTTGGGGGTTACTTTAGTGCTTTATAATGTTTTAGAGAAAGTGCTATGTAAAACTGAAACATTATTCATTAATGTTTTCTATATCCCCTTCTCAGGAAGCATTAGTGAGTGTAGGTCTAAATTGTGACTTTCCGATAAAAGGTGATAGTTGTCAGAAGCAGCTTAAAGCAGCTCTTCTCTGTGTGCATGGAGGAGGAAATGTCCACAAGAGCTTTTTTGGGGTTTGGCACTTGTCCTAGGTCAGGATACGTGGTCGTGTTTGGTATATGAGCCTTTTAACTCTCCTTGCTTCACTCAGACTCTACCAAAGGCCACCACTTTTCCAGGCGCTGAAGCACTGCTGTTTCTGATCACTCCTCCAAGGGCTTTTGCGGTGCAGTTAGCAAATTCAATAAAGCTCTTCCGCCTTAAGTTGACTTTTTTCCCCATGATGGTTTCTAGTCCAGAAATACATGAAAACGAAATAATTCCCGGGTTCCTAAGTGAATTTCCCATTCGTTCACTTTTTTCCCTCTAATATACTCTTTGTGTTTGTGAATGAAACAGAATTAGGGCTAATTTAGTTGATTGGCTGCAAAACAAAAGTATTCAATGCTAAGAATGGGAAATGAGAAGGCCTTTCTGAAATGTTACTTCTTTGCATAATTGTAATAGATTATAATTATACAGTCGGGTGTTCAGCAGTGGATTTGCTGTAAACACGGTCATGGGAAATGTCTCATCACTCACTTGTGTCGGTTCGAGTCCCAGTGCGGTCCCGTCGATAGCAGTACTGCCATCTCTAAGGACATTTTCTCTTTGAGCAGGATGGTGTGTTACAGAAAATGCTATCTCCTGTTCCCCTCCCAGCTCCTCCCACAAAATTACTGCCGTCAATATGGCCATGTCAGGCCGTTGACACAAATCAATAAGATCAATCATTCTTCAGCTCCTAAACAAAATTGAGAGCGGAATGCTGACAGGCTGCGCATAGCAATACTGGCAGTGATTCCTAAATGGAAAATGCATACCATAATGTTTGCAAAGTGTAAGTGGGGGACCCTGTCCCATGAATAATTAGTTCTTTGAGGCTGTAAAAAGGAGCATGCTACAAATCGTTTCCTACAACTGCAGTATGTGTTATGACCCCTATAGCCGTCAGGCTGATGGAGAACATCACCTGCCCAACGGCAGTGCTGGAGAGGGGTAAGCGTGGCAGAGTTTGGTTAGGAATCCTGGTTTTCTTCATTCTCCTAGAAGATCTTGACTTCTGATACTGTTTTTTGCCCTGCGAATAATTGCAGACATTTTATCGTAATACTGGAATTCCTTGGTGCAATCAGGTAGTTCAGTGTGTAACTGCTAGAAAGACCATCAAAACTGTAGTTGCTGTAGTCTGCAAGAGTAAAATCAGAGACTGCTTCTAAAAATCAGAACCTTTATCTGAAGGGAAGGACAAATCTTTGTTTATAATGTCTGAATTTATATCTCTGAAGGCTTGTTTGGGTCATAGAGTCTGCTCATAGACTCAATCAGCTGCTTCAGGAAGATAAATACATAAATGTTTCATCTCGATTTGCCACCAACCATTGTTCTGGGTGCTAGCAGATTTTTCTTTTAATTAAATATAATTTATCTAATCCTAATGGGAAACGTAATTATAGGGTTTATTTTTTAATACTGTGATTTCAGAATTACTTTATAAAGAAGAGTAACATTTCCCCCTTAAGGGCTGTTTAAAAACGAGCAAACAAAATAAAAAAAACAAAGTACGCTTTGCTGAAAGTAATAAATCTCAGACAAGAAGCAAAAAAAAAAGCATCTGATATGTTTGAGCTGCAATAAAGCTGAAAATTAATGATCAGTAAGTTGGTGCTGCAAGAGAGTGAATGCATTATGGATTTGAGGAGATGCCTATAGCTTATTAAATGTCAGCAAATTTTAGCATAAGCAGCAGAAATCCCTGATCAGAAAATGTAAAACGGTGCAACCTGCAGTTGGAAGATCCAGTGCCACAAAGGATGTGGGAACCATGTGTATGGTTGAAACGTAAGAAAGTGCTTTGCAAGATCAGGGTCTGAAATTGCATGCTAAACTCCTTTAGTTTCTGTTCGGAGGGATTTAAACATTTCAGTAAGGCATGACTGTAGTCTCAGGGAGGGATTTATTGTACTGTAAAACCTTTGCACGAGAAGGTATGGATGACTGTTTAAAATAATTTAAAACAAATAACGTCCCTTCACCCTCCCACTCTCTCTCACGCTTTTTTTCCCTAAAACCGAAAGGTAAGGCTACTACTTGAACTGTAATGGAATAATATATCAAGTGAGTGATCACATCAGGCATGGACACTTACCAAATCACAGCGAGATAACTGTGAATAACTCTCTAGTTTCAACAATTTGCATGGCCATTAGCAATTGATGGGTTTCCCTTAGAACCACATTATCTATGGCAGCGGGATCTATTCCTGCGCACTGCTTCTGCATACTAAGTGCCTGAGAAATTCTCAAAAGTAAGGGTAATAAAAAATCTGATAGCAGATAGGTGAACGAAGCAGGTAGGAATTTCAAGGCGACATTTTTTGAAGGTGGGGAAATATTTCAGGTGATCATGCATTTTCATAACTGCTCTCCCCCTCTTCTCTGCCTATTTTTTTTAACTACAGTTCTGTAAGTTTTAATTCAAGCTGGTGTTAGGTTTCCCTTCACTGCTTGGCGTCGTCTCAGGCTTCATGGTTGGTCTGGCATGTGGATTAGTTTAAGCAAGATTTTAAAATACGTCTTGTTTTAGTTTTGGATTGGACACGTGTCTTGAGGAGCTTTTACGCATATTCGACAAAAGATAAAACCAGTGCTAAATTTAGCAGTCCTAGATTGCTGGGTGGCTCTTTCGTGGGAGTGATTTCGAGCAGGTGTCAAAGATGTGCTTTCCTTATGAGAATCATTCCACCATTTTAATAAACACGTGACACATCCCTTATTTCTAGCACTTTCATCTCTGGCTGATGGCACGTCAGATCTTTCCGGATTCTTCCATCAAGTTGACTTTTCCAGCCCCAAATCTCCTTTCTCTCTCTCTTTTTATTTCTCTTTCTCGCCCTCTTCCCTCTCCCCCTTTCTTTTCATGGTGCTGCTGTGGCAAGATTAAAGCGACTGAGTGAAGCTGTGGCAGGGAAAGCTCGGATAATCAAAGTATGCGAGCAGCTGGAGCTGTGTGAAGGTGGGTGGGTGACACATCAAAGCCGGGGGGTACAGGCGCTCGTTCCTCTTGCCTCCCATCGCAAACGGCCCCCCTGCCGTAAACGGAGTTCCTGGGGTTAATTTGTGAGCTCACACGTACACAAATGCGATCGCTTTTCTACGCCCTTCCCAAAATTTCATTGCAGACAACGGTAATAAAGTCTTAGCTGTGTTCCTTGGAAGATGGCTTCTGTAGACGTGGCGTGTTAGGAAATAAGTACCCGAGTTGTTGATAGCGGGAGGTGGTCGTTCACCTTCAGCTGAGAACAGCCCAGCACCTTATTGTCCCATCCGCCCATAAATGCTGTTTCTGGGTTGCTGTTGGTAGGGTGAGGAGAACTGGAAGATCTGAGCAGCGCCTGGTTGCCCCAGCTGCTGGCAGAGACCCAGTGTGTCCTGTCTTGGCCGGAGCACCCGTGGCCTGGGCAGGCAGCCGCCCCTCGCCCAGCCACATGCAGGTGCTGCTCCCCGAGCTCTGCATCCAGTGTGAGGGCTTGAGGTGCCCTCAGCTCAGGGGAAGCCCCGAATCCCCACTCATCTCTAAACTCTCTGTGCATGTCTCTTGACATGGAGCTAACCATGGGGCTGGCTATTTTCTCAGCTGCTGCCTCTGCCCATGTTGCCCGCTCCCCAAATGCTGGTTTGTCTTTGCTGTGGAGCTCAGAGGTTGAGCACCCCACAGGCTGGATGGACTCTTGCTCTATGTTTGTGCAAGGGGATCCTGGGCCTTGTCTTAACCGTTTGTTCTGAAGGTTTCAAAAAATCATTGCACTTTACACCTGCAGGACTTCCGCAGGACTCTTCTTCACTGCCCCCAGCCTGCTGGTGTCCGTTTTGGTTACTGCTGCTTGAGAACCAAAATAGGAGCCATTAGGACACGCGTCTCTTGGCTTTGTGCATCGAAACATCAGTGAACTGCAGTGAAAATAGGTTTTCAGCTTTTGTTCTGTTAGCTATTTCTGGTGGCCTGTAATAATAGTCCTTTCTAGCAAAAGTTTTTTTTTACTCGTCCTTAATTTTTAATGAAAAATCTTCCTGACACAGGTCACAGTAAAATAATTAACAGTGAGATCATCTGTGTTGTTTGGGTAGAAAACTGGAGATCTAAGGATTTAGAGATACTGGTGTGATCCCAGTTGCCTTGTTGGTGTGGTTACTGGTTATAGCAATAGTTCTTATTTTCTTTAACTTCAGTCTCAGGGTAACAGTGTTTCACAATAATCAATGCACTGATTAATATAATTGCATTTTGTGGTACTGTGGTCTTACAATTAACTGACTGGACTAATAAAGCGTGGAATCTAATGAATATTTGTAAACAAACTTCATTAGGAAGTAGGTTGCGAATATGCACTGGCAGAGGATAGTGGAGGAGACCTGTCCTCAATGTCAATAGTTATGATGGATGGAAACCTGGAAATGAACAGCAAAGCATGGAAACCATCCCACTGCTACTTACTTTGCATTTACTGCTGCACTGTGTTTTAAAATCTCTCTTTTTAAAAAAACTTTCTAGAAGAAGGCTCCCCACTGCAATGCGATCCTGCGTACACAATTTCAGTCTCTTTTGCAGAACATTAAAGCATTATCAGGCACAATGTTGAAAACCGGATTTACAATGTAGGGCTGGTATCGGCCTTAAGTAAGAAGTGTCTATTGTCACCCCATGATTAGATCTTAATGCAATTAAAATGAAAAAGGAAACCACCATTGAAAATGGGAAATAGATTTCCTAGTGGTACCTCTGGGGGGGGGTGGATGGCTGACATCTGGCTGTTGCTGGAAAGTTGGCTGTCTTTTACTGTCCTTGAGGAACTGTGTCCCATTCTTGCTGTTGTACTGGGCATAGGTGGCATGCCTCGCCCCGCTTGTGTCCCTGTGTTTCAGAGGTGTGTTCTTCATCTCAGGTGTGGGGTCCGGTCCTGCACACTCTGTCAGGCTGTTTGGGAGCATCTTGTATGAGTCTGGCAAGTTAACAGTTGAACGATCTGGCCCATTTTGGATGGTTGCTTTATTTAAAGGTTGCCAGAAATATCTTTACACCTCCTTGCCTTCTCTCCCCTCTTCCCCCATCTTTAAGCTACTTGACTCTTAATTACAGGTTTTCCTGGCTGAGTCTATGTGCGTCTCTTTTACAGAAGTAGCATTAAATCCTGCTGCCTCCCCCCTCTTTTTTTAAGCTTTTGATTATCTGCAAAGTTTGGTATTAATTTTTCAGGGACACACATACGTAAGGAGACCTGCCCAGAGAGCACCAGCCCTGAGCAATAGGCTCGTGAGTGGCTGCTTTTGCAGCGGGAGCTGGGAGGGGAGAGGGTCTTTCAGCAGCTACAGTTCATGCATTTGCTTCCTACCTGCTGGTTTCAAACAGTATTAATTTTTATGCATTTATTGTGTTTAATTGAAAGCAGGGCTGCTTACAGCAGTGCTTGCAGAGATTCCTCCTCCTCTCCCCCCCCAAACACAACAAATAGGCATCTGGTATTTGTTTTGTATAACACAATCCTCATAAAATGAAGAGTAATAAAACATAATTATCTGTAAAGGCTTGTTTTATAAGCCTAAGAATGAGCTTGTTTCTGCTTTGTTTTAGCCTATTTGTAAGATAAAGGATGCCTTTGTATGGTTTTAGCCCATCCAAATTAGTAGAGAATCCGTTATTACAGTGTTTTAAACCCCGATGTGTCAGGGTGTAAGGTAGTGTGAGTGCATGCACAGGACAGCACCAGTGGATCTCTAGGGGTGGTGAAGAGCCTTTTTGTGTTCCTTTTGGAAAATCTTTCCTTCCAAACAATGGGTTTTATTTGAAAGCTTTGGTAAAGTACGAGAAATAAAAATCTGTGGGTTACACGTTTCTGAGCTGTGGGCCATAAAGTTGGGTTTGAGCCCATTCTGCTTATCCTTGTCAGCATAAAGGACAATGACATACATCCATGTTTGTGCTTGGATGTGTGTGAGGACTATTTGATTTGGCCCTTACTGCTTTTCTGACAGACCTTAACTGCTGCCGTATCTTCATCTCTTTGGAGCATTGCTGGCTTGGTCCACCTCCAGTCTGTCCGGTCATCGGGACTCCCAGTGATGGATTCAGCAGTTTTGAACAGCTAATTTCACTCATTTCACCTTACATTTGCTGTTTGCTATTTGTTTGTAGGGCAGTATGCCTTTTTTCTTCCCTTCGGCTTGCTCTAACCCTGCAAAAGCCCTTCCCGCCACCATGTGCTAGTGGGTTTTTTTCTGGGGGAAAAAGCAGAACTACATAATTTAAACCAATTAGATATTAAAGTGAGATGTGCGAGTGGCTTATGGCTGTTCTAAAGGTAAAGTGTGAAAATCAAATCCTTTTAGAAAACTCACAGTCTAAGCCTATTGTTTGTTTATTTTCTTTAAAATAGTAATAAGCAAAAATCCACTTTTTCGTAATGAAAACAAAAAGCTGTGGGGCTGCAAGGCATCTTCGACTCCGGCACGCTTTGGAATACATTTACTTTGACCCTATTCTTCTTTGCACAATTAATTAAGTGGTAGAAGAGGGAATACAACTTCACTCAGATTTTATGTGAATTGTAGCCTTCTCAAAAGCAGATATGACTTAGGTATTGCTTTCTCTCTGCAAGGCGAGCCTTGTAATTTTGAATCTTGATTAGCAGCTGCTTTTGTTCTTCCGTGAGTCTGAGAAACAATGGGGTTGGGAGCACGTAACAAATTGCTAAATGATACCCTCACAGAGAGAGAAATCTCCCCCTCTTGAAGCGCCTCACTCCCTGCACCTTTCGTTCTGCAAAGAGGCAGCGATGATGCAGCCCTGGGCACAGCGACCCGCTGCTGGGGCTAGGAGATGCTTCCCTAGCAAGCCCTGCTTCCTGGGCAGCAGCGGCGCCCGGGCACAGCCACGTGCTGAGCTCCCCTGCGTTGGAGTTGTTTCCTTGAAATACATTTTCCTTGAAATATGTTTTTCTTGCCATCTTATCTAGGGATACTAGTGTAATATGCAGGTTGCTGGCTTTAGCTGTTTAACAGCACTGTTGTGGCTGGGCTGGGGGTTTCTTTAGCCAGTGGATGGCCAGTTGCAGCAGGTAGGGTGTTAGGAGGCACCCAGCTGCCTTATGTGAGCTTATATTATTTTCCATGGCCAGAAGTCTTTGATCTATTCAAATAGAAGCCTGCCCTCCTCCAGAGAAGCAGAGGATGGGTGCCAGATTGCAGGCTGATGTGTAAATGTGAACTTTTGCAGCAGTCTCATATCACACGTGAGCTAAATGTGCCGTGTATGTCAGAGGCTGCAGAGTCCAGCTACTACTCAAATGGTCCGAGATGTTTGACACCCCCCCACACTACATAATTTTCCACTTAGTTTTTCACGCAAAGTCTGGAATGCATCTTTCTTTGTTATGTTTTTTTCTGGGGTATTGCTTCTCTCATGTGTAGAGTTAGGAGATACCTCCCTGGAAAGTCTGCTGGTCCTTAATTAATTAATGACTTCAGAATGTTCTAAGACCAGTGTTGCTTTGCATTCACAACAACAGAATTGTATTTAAAAGTTTGGGTAGCTTCTGATTCAGCCTCCTCATGTCTCCAGAATAAATGGATTTCATCTCACCAGTGTAAAGGGAGGGGGGAACCCCCCCCCCCCAAGCCATTAGCTTCAGTCGTGCTATCAGTATGACGTGGACTCGTTATTTGTTCTCTTTCCCATTGTGTGTTCTCTTTCCCATTGTGTGCAGAGTGGTAGCATTGGATGCATTTTCTTTTAAATGTGACATAAAGTGAAATCCTGTTATTTGCACACATTCTGTGGCACTTGTCTTCAAAGTATCTAGGCAACCTTTATGTAGATGACACTTTTAACTCAAACTCTTCCATCATTATGAGCGTGGTCCTGTGAAGAGAAGTAGCTTGAAAAAGGGAGGGAAGAAAGAGCTGGCTTGAACTCACGTTGGGCAGCTTGAGTCACTTGTGAGGCCCTTTGTAGGAAGTACAGTACACTGAAGATCTCTGCTCCCATACACTTAAACCATCTACTTCAGACTATTCCATGTTTTTCCTTTGAGCTTGGGCAGGTAGGGGGTTCTCCTGGCCCTGCTGGAGCTGATGGTAGAGCTGCCAGGAAAGGGGGATTTCAGGGCTTCTACAATCTGGTGGCAAGCGGTGGACTTCCTTGCGTGGTTCTCCACTCTAGGCTCAGTGCTCCAAAACGTCAGCAGCTGCAGCCCTGGGAGGTATGTGTGTTCAGAAAGCTTTTGACTTCAGCTGTGCTTCCCAGAAAACAAGAGCTGAATGGGAGGCTCAAGACTTGAAGAAGAAGCCACCATTGGTCTGTTAGTTTGCTTTCAACCCCCCTAAGGAAGAAGTAAAGATTACTCAGAGGAGATTCTTTGAATAAAGGCGTGTCCATGGGGTTAGGTGTGACCATGACCCATTAACAGTTCAGATGGAGCAGGCATTACTACTGCAGCGGTCTGATCTCCAGTTGGGAATTGGTCTCTGAAGCCAAAGCCACTCAGATATGCTGCACAGGGAGCGATGTGGCCCCAGACTTTGTGGCAAGCTGGGTGTCATCTTTTATAGCGGTTCTGGCTTCGTTAGATCAAGCAGGCATCCTCCAGGTGGGAGGCAATGCCACTGTAAACGCCACACCACATGCTGTGGCTGGTTTGACAGGAATGTGATTTGTGTCCTTGTGCTTAATACTAATCGAATTGGGGCCACCAGATGATCGGCAGTGTGCTCACTGGTATTAAGGAGCACATTGGTGGTGTAGGTCAGTGTAGTTGGCCTATGGTTTGATCAGAAAATTCATACTTTTTAGCATAAACTTGTTCAGCTGTGGTTTGACAGTAGTTGGGCTTGGTTCTCATTATCATCCCTTGAGATGAGGGCAAGCCTCATGTCCCTGGCCTGTGGTGCAGGGTGGATGGTTACTGCCCCTCTTACATTGGCACTGACACTACTCTGATCCCACTGCTGGGATCTTGTGCCAGCT
This sequence comes from Pygoscelis adeliae, assembly GCF_000699105.1. Classification (NCBI taxonomy): domain Eukaryota; kingdom Metazoa; phylum Chordata; class Aves; order Sphenisciformes; family Spheniscidae; genus Pygoscelis; species Pygoscelis adeliae. Next base: position 1,285,136 of record NW_008824542.1, read on the forward strand.
CCATGAGCTCAGCTGGCTCCCTGGCTTGGGGTGATGTGTCTGGAGGAACACGAATGAGTACAAGGAAGAAGGTGGGAATGCTTGGATGGGGCAGTTGTGGAGGACAGGGGCCATTACCTGGGTATCCCAGCAGAGACCAGTTAAGGCTGTTGTGGGTCTGTCATCCAGGTATAGCGGAGCTAGACCTTGGTCTTCAGCAGTAGAGGGAAAGTTTTAGGAAAAAGCCTTAGTGTTGATGAGCAGGTGCAGCCAGGATCAATTGCCTGCATACCTTATGATCAATTAATTGCAATTAATTCAGCTTCACTTATAGCTTTTTACTGTAAGTCTTTGGGCCAAACCCATTGCAAGGGAAAGAAAAGTGTGGGGTTTGTTTGTTTGTTTGGTTTTTTGTTGCTATTGCTTTTAGATAGAGAAGCCTCTGCCTATTACTGGAGTCCTCTTTTAATGGCAGAGTTCAACATATGACCAGACATTCCCTGCTGCCTCAAAACACCCCACCTTGGTTGTGTGATCTACATGGACTGTGACTGATGTTTGTGTAACTCAGAACATCAAGCCCTGCATTTTCTTTAATTAGCCCACGGCTTTCTTATGAAAACACAGCAAAACAACCCTCCCCCAGCCCCTCAACATGCAGCATACACAAATCTCGCTTTGGCCCCCTTGCCCTGGCCTGGTGCTTTTCACTATATGATGTGTTCCCCATCCAACTCTAAAAGGATGGGACGTTTGTCGGACCGATGCCAGAAGACTGGGACTGTGGTTTGGCGAGATAAAATGTTGGGTGTCTGTGATCTACATTTGCTGGGAGGTTATTCCCTTGGGCTCTCGTTGCATTCATGGTGTCAGCCCAAATATCCGTGACGACATCTTCCCACACGCGGTTGGGCTGGCCCAAATGAGGAGGCTGAGCTGGTGGCGGGAAGGATGGGAGGCACTATATGCCGTTGTCGCCCCAAGCGCTAGGTTTTGGGAGGTGGTGGCCCCAGGCAGCTCACCGAGGTTGCCTGGGAAGCCGGTGCAGAACAGAAAATGAAGCTCAGGTTTCTCAGACTCCTGTTGCTGGATCCCCTTCCCCATCCTCTTGTCACCCCTCTGGTCTTTATGAATAGCCGAGCCTGAGTGGCTAGCAGTAGCAGGACAGTGAGTGTAGCTGTTTCTTAGAGAATGCTGAAAGGGAAAAGTTGGGAATGGCCTTAGACAAATACTAAGGGGCAGCAGGGAGGAATCACATGCACTAAACCGAAAATCATACTGTAATTGGATACAGTGCATGGTGTTGCTAGTAAGGTATACATAAATAGAGACTCCAGCACTCAGCTCTTCGTGGAAGACAGGTCTTCTATATTTATCAGGTTTTGCTATTTTTGTAACATGCCATGTTACACTGTTGTTAAAAAAAAAAAATCCATATTAGTTCCTAAGTATTATTGTTGCCTCATTCTAGGATCAATTGTACCAGACCTTTCTCATTGACTCTGACCTCACCGCGTTTAAATAGCTGGAAATTACAAGTATTTCTTGTCTACAGGAGCATAGAAACAGCGACATCCGAGTTTCTGTTGATGGTCTCCTTTTCTATAGAATTGCTTTCCCCTGCTTGGAGGAGGTTCTCCATTTCCTACTGAAGCCACCAGGAGCGGCTGCCACTATGGATTCCCTATAGGACCAGGACGAGAGTCTGCAAGGTGGACGTGCTAGCAGAGGCAGCAGGCGGCTCCTCAGCTCACCGTGCAGCTTGACTGATTGTGGTGAAGCTGGCAGGGTCAATCAGCAGAATAAGTCTTTGCAACCTAAAGAAACAGAATGTATACTTTCAAAAATGCACTCTTTTAAAATAGTACCTACCTCATAAAAGGGTGAAAATAGCACCAAAGTAAAAAAAGAAAAACCGGTCTGCTATGCCGCGCAATGTAGTAAGCAGAGCTGAGGGTTTTGTTTTTTCCAGCGCCATTTCAGTTGAGCAATTTTGCTGTACGTTAGCTTGTTTGTCTGCAGGATGGGATTACTGAATTTTTAGAAGTACTTCATGATCCTCAGATTACGGGTATCACATAAAGCCACTTCTGTTCCTAAATGGGGGGTTTGGGTTAGCTTTTGGTAATATTTTACGTGTATATAAAGCTGTGCTCCTGCGTGCAGGAAAAAAAAGCATGGGATATTTCTGATTTCTTTTTTCAGATGACGTTTTGTCTTTCTAAGGACATGTCCAGAGCCATTTACAAGTAGCCTTCGTGGTTACTTTGGAAATGGTAAAAGTCTAGATTTTTTTTATGGGCTTTACACTGCCAGGCGCACTGGTTATTTCAAGTTAAGGGACTTAGTTAACAGTAAGACAGGGTTGGTGAGACAGGAAGGGAGTGCTTGATAAGTCTTATTATTAATAGGCTAGCTGTATATATGATCTTGACTTAATTTCTCTACTACAAAAAGCTAAAACCACCATCTTGGACCTCATGATAAATGACAGTTTTGCCTGTACTGAGGATGCTGCTGGTAAGTATCCCTGTGCAGTGATATTTCTTCATTTGACCTCATGTCTGTGGGTTGGTCATGAAAGCCGAGATGGATATTGACTACTCTAATCTTGACAATATGCTTAATTACAGGGCAGTAAGAGTCAAGCAGATAGTATTTCGGGTAGTTGGTGTGGAGAATAAAGCGACATGGTAAACTGAGCCCTGGTAGTTCACTTGGGACAGTGCGGTGGGTTGTTATTACATTATGGTGGGAGAAGCTGCCAAGCAAATAATACTGTAACAATTAAGTGGGGCTGTTAACGGCATGACTGAGCCAATTCATTAATGACAATGGCGCATTCTTGTATCTGCTTTCCCTTACAACTGCTGGGTGAAGATACTCAGGGGAAACAAGACCAGTGGGAAGAAGGGAGGAGGAAAGGAGACTCTGAAGATTTGGTGCAGGTGCAGTGACTTTCTTTAAGCCTTTGTTCCCTAAGTCATCTGAAATGCAGCTGTTTGCCGGATGGGTTTTATGGAAACCTGGCAGTTTGCTGTCAGAGCAATGTACTCCCGATGAAACATCTTCATGTAGATGCTGTTTCTGTGCATCTGCTTGTTCGGTGGGTTGGAAAGAAGTGGAGGAAAGGACAGAGTTACTTCTGTCAGGTGGAGGCTTCTGTGCAAAGGGACTGAATCAAGGCAATGGGTGTCCTTTGGCAGAGGATATTCTCAGTTACTGGTGTTTTCACAGGCAAATAGCAGTAAACTGCAGGGGCGCTTGAGATATAAAAATGCATAGACAAAGGTGCCATCTTTGGGGTTTCAAAGGAAAGCCAAAGTGAAGAGCTGCAGGCTGCAGGCACTGCATATTTCCTTAAGTATAGGCAAAGCTGTTGTCTGACCCATTTCTGTTTATGATTATCAGCAGCTTTGTTAGGAATTAGTCTGTTGCTGGACCTTGTAATTTTTGGAGTTAGGGGAAGACAATAAAGAAGACCCTAAATCAACCGGCTGTTAGAAAGTAGTAGCAGGAGTGGCTTAGAAAAAAAACAACGCAATTTTTTTTTTTTATTTAAACAGTAAAATATACCGCTGTAGTAAGGGGGATATTCACGACCAAGGGAGTGAAGGTCTACACTTCCTGCTGTAAAAAAAAAAAAAGGGTCTTCGGTTGAGCTGCGCCAGGATGTGCGAGATGGCCTCTGCCCTGCCAGGGTGGCTCAGCTCCAGGCCTGGATGCGTACTGGGTGAGATGTCTGCTGGGCATCAAGAGAAGCAGGGCGAGTTTCAAGGAGATACCAAGGAGCGTGAAAGCCCAAGGATGGAAGGAGGGGGAGAATTAAGAATTTGCAAAGCAGCACTACATCTTTCAGTGCAACAGCTTTTTCTTCCCTCTCAGCTCTGTTTCTTCCCGTATTTGCTAGAAGTAGGGTTACACTGTTTTGGTTTTGGTAGCGAGGAGGTGAGAAGGTTACTCTCAATTTTTAATGTGAGAGATAAACTGTAAACCACATGGGCAACCACAGAGTTGAAACAAACACACCTGCAGCAGAGATGCTCACCATGGCTTAAAACACATCGACATGGACTTGGAGGGCTTCTGGTGTTGAGGGCATTTGTGTCTGGCACCTCAATTCAAAAACAAACCAAATCTGAGAGCTGCCAGTGCCGGATGGTGCACCACAAGCACGTGATTTCAAAGCACAAACGTGGTGTGAACTCACTCCACTGATCCAAATTTCCTTAGAAACCAAAACAAAACACCAAAGTGTGATGATTTGAGGTAGATCTGGCAGGGTTTGTGCTGAGCCAGCTATCCACCGGGGTATCCTAACTCGGATCAGGTGCCATCTCACCTGAAACCAGTGTGAAACCAGGATGGAGGCAGAGGGGATGCAGCTGGCGGGGAGATGCCTTCCCCACCACAGGCTCCCCGGGCATTACAGCCGGGCCTTGGGGAAAGCCCAGGGCTGACGGGGCCCTGAACTTTAACAAATGACTCTGGTTTAAAGAGCGTGATTTTCTTTTAAACATGGTAGAAATGGTGTGTGAGATGTGTTTTTAAATAGAGTATGTTTGTGTCGTATCCCTTCGGCAGAGAGTTTTTGTCTGTGTAATCACTTAAGTTAAATTGTCTTATTTTCTGTCTCCCTCCCGTTACGCAAATTTTATATTACATGCTTACGTGTTTTAGGTTTTTTTGTGCAAAGAATCAGGCACGGTTGCATTGGGAAGCAGGTGTTGCGGTGGTATTTGAGACACTTTGCTGCTACATGGGATGGGAGATGCAGGCAGCAGGCAGGAAAGAGGTGCCCAGGACGGGCAGCGCTGCCGCTGGGGCCTTTTGTAGCCCATCTGGAGGAGGTCCTCAGTGCGCTGCTCAACGCTGCTCCACCAGGAGTTCAAGGGTGGTTGAAGCTTTGCCATAAATGATATCTTGGAGGGAAGATGTAAATGAGGCATTGCCTGCTTTCAGTCCCTGTGCAAGGGATCAAGTCAGGCAGCAGCCCGAGCATCAGCTTCTGGAGACTGAAACACCTGAAGGATGTCATCTTTCGTGGTATTAAAATGCAATGCTTGAAAGTGTCTCACAACACCAACGTTTGTTAAATGCCACAGTTGGGGGACACTGGGAAGTGCTGAGGTGACTCTGCATGTGCGTTTGGGTAACGGAGCATAAATAGGATGCTTTGTAATTGATTGTTTTTTTCCCACCTCCTTTCTTTTATGGGGCCAGTGTGTGTGTGTGTCTAAGTACTTGTTACTGAAATAAAGTCTGAAGCATGTTTAGACGCCACGTCTGACAAATGGTGACTTTTTTTCTTCCTAATCACAAATGCTGTCTGCGTTTTTACTCCACTTTTTTTTTTTTGTAATACCACAAAGGCTGATCCGACATGCAGTGCACGTTTTCCCTGTTAAATTATGCCCTGGAAGTTTTGACCTCTAGCATTTCATAGTAGCTTGTAAATTATGTATGGAAATGTTCTGTATTGTTACCGTATGAACTCCACAGAGATGGGGTGTCCGAGTTGCTGGATTTGGTATCGAGCTTGGGAATGTTTCCCTGTTCCTTCCAAAACTCAAAGCATCACGCTATTTTACACTCACTTATTGTACTGAAGATAACTTTTGTCTGTGCATGCAAAAAACCTGGAGTTGCTCTTAGCCAGATTAAAATAATGGATGACTTGAAAGAATATTGCCTAGTATTTATTGCTGCTCACCAGAGGATAATTTCAATAAGAATTTATCATATTTATTCAGCAGCAGACTAATAGATTCAGATTTGTTTAAACAAAGACTCAGGGAAGAACCTGCTAAATGCTTACGGTTATATTCATTGCAGGCATAAGCTACTCCATTTCACTCAATGTACTTGTACCTGCTTATGTCACCAATTAATTTGGCTCTTAATATCTTATTTTCAGCACCTTACTTTCTTTCCTCTGGGTACTGCAAGTCAAGTTCATCCCTGATGTAAGTCTATTGTGGATAATGGCATCTCTGATGCTTTCTGGCTTTGGATGGGTTTGATTTGTTGTTGTGGCAAAGTCTAGATAAAGAAAAACACCGTTGCAGGAAAGAGGGATCTAATATGCTGAACCTGAATCTGGGAAGGTCTCGAATACGAATTCTCCTGTGCTGTGTTTGTGGCTTTGAGTAGTTCACCTGGTCTGTCTTTTTTCCCTTATTTAAAACCAGGCTCAATGCTTACCATGTGAAAGGTTCTGCTGTTTAGTACCTATACAATGTTTGTGTATGGAAAGTGTGAGCAAGTACATTAGTAGTTTGAGATTTTTGTTGGGAGATAATCTAAAAATGAAGAAACCAGGAAGGAAATCGGTGGCCAAATGATGACCGGGAGCACACGTGGAATGGGTGAGGGGTATGTATTGATGTAATACGAGCATAAAGCTACATGGCCTTCTAGTATGCCTTGCTCTATTTGTGTTGGGCATCACTTCAGGAAGGCAAATGGATGCTCTTAAAAATAAATGCTCTTCATCCAAAAAAAAAGCTTTCACCCAAACTGAAATTTCTTGCGCCAAAGTTAAATTTGCAAAGCTGTGTCCTCTGCGGGAATGGGAATACTCTGAGTCAGTCGAGTATGTTATGTCTGGTGGTGTCCAAATTTTTCTCTGTTATGGGTATGTGTGTGATTTGGGTGTCTCTGTGCATGTTCAGAACTGATGTATAGACCGTGTCTTTCATTTATGTGAGCACACACACACTTTTTTAATGGAACTGAAAACACTGTGACTTTCTCTGGTTTGCTGGTTGCCATCCCACCAACTCACCCTCCTTTCTTTGCGTTGAATCATCTTTACAATTGGGCTACTGCAAACTCTCTGAAATAACATGTGCCTCGTATGTTAGCTGTGAAAACCAAACCCACACAGATTGAAGGGTTGGTCTTACAGAGCACAGGCACCACAAACAGAAAGCCCAGCATGTGAAACATAATGGGTTTTGCAGGCTTTATTCATGACCACTTCATAAATCCATTCATCAGACCTAGCCAGAGCAGCGAGAAGAGCAGCACAACCCAACCCAAGAGTCCTGCTTCCCTTTCTGTGCTGGGCAGGGTTTAACCAGTGCTTGTGCTCCACAGGAGAGTTCAGAGTTCACAAAAGACCGTGACAACTTGGGAGGTTCTGCCACGGTGAAAGTCTGGTGTTTGGACCTGCAGAATATGGAGGGTTAATAACGTTTAGGAGGAAAATGAGATGGTGATGGTGACCTTTTCTATGTAAAGTAAAGCCAAGGAATGCCATGGGTATTAACCTAAAAAGGCCCACTAACAGTTGTTTGCTTTCTAGGAAATGTTTGCATGTGTTGTTGTTTTCTTTTCCATCACAAATGGATTTTTTTGTGTCCTGGGAGTGAATCACAATCTTTTTTCCACTCTGTTTTTAATTAAAAAGTAAAAGAGAGGAAACCTTTTTATACGAGTGGTTGGAAAGCTGAGCAAGCCATAGGAGATAAATAAACTGGTACAGATTCATTGAACCAAGCAATGGAAGTGACAGATTCCTGTGCCTTCAAATCTTTGACAAATTTATTAATATGACTAATATCTTGGTGTCTTAATGTGATCTACTCTTGCATTGCAAACAATTTTACGTGGGTACTCTGCTTTCCGAAATCCAGAGTAAAATGAAGCAACTGGTGTCTTGATCTTTGCCATTAGAAGTAGTATTAGAAGTGCAGTGCTGATGCAGCAGGAGCTGCATATGGATTAAAATTATCGGCCAACAGGGAGCAAGAGAGATCTGGGCAATTTTTTATACTTTAAAGTCTTCCAATATACATTTAAAACAGCTGGGCATGCTTCTCTGTGTGATCTTTGGGCTGCAAGCGGTTATGTGCCTGGTGACTTTCTGCAGGCAGCACTTACCTGGCAGCCTCAAAGTTGCCCATGCGGTTAGTATTCATCATGTAGACGTTACAAATTTTTAATTGCTTTTGTGTCTGGATTGGTGGCAGGGCTCTGTGATTTATCATCCTTATTATTTGCATGGCATTAATGCTGGAAGACTGGCATCAGAACTGAGACGCTGTTGTGCTGGGGCTCGTGGATGTATAGGTGGTCCAAGATGGGGCTCCTAACAGAAAGCTGCTGTCATTGGCTGCATCTGCAGTTCTGCCTGAAAAAAAGAGAGGCAAGAGTCAATGTGTGGTGTTCAAAACTGGCGCTTTTTATTCCGGCTGATGTGATCCTGCGGGACCTCTTCATTAAAATAGCTGGAGGTGGTTTTACATGGTGCTCTCCTGTGTGGTCAACAGGGAGTGAACAACACCACCAAGATCAGTTGTCTGGAAATACCCACTCCCTCCGTCTGTGCTGCTGGTGGAGAGATGGGTGCGTGATGGGAGAAGCTGGAGCTTGGCTGGCACTGCTGCAGCTCCCGCTCTGCCCATGAAATCCAAATGTTCCTCTGCACGGCCTGGAGTGCGATGGGAAGTTGAACTTCTTTGCTGTTCAGAATAAAACAGTGATGGAAACTGCAGAAATCAGAGTTTGTGACTATGGATTTGGGGTAACTGATTTATTTTGAGGACAAGGGCAAGGAACAGAACTGGGTGCTTTGGCAAATTGCAGTTGTGCTGATCTGGCCTTGGAGCTCTCTCTCCTAAAAGCACAGGACTGTCGAGGTCTGTATGTGGCTTTGTTACAAAATTGAGATAGCGAAAACAAGTGGCCTGCATGGTGTTTCTGTAGACATGTTTTGCTCACTAACCACATCTGAGCCTCACTGCGGGGTGGAGATTACTGAAGTGTGTGGATTTTGGCCCTTACCTCTTAGCATGGGACAGGGGAAGGTGGCACTGAATGTGCACCACCGTCCTTGGGTGTGGGAGCCTTCTTTCTGCCGACAACCAAAATCTGGTGTCAGGATCATAAGGGGAGGTTTTAACAGCTGTGCAGCTGAGAGGCCAGCTACCAGGAATAGTGTTAATGAGTGTTTATGACCCTTCCTGGTGCCTTCAGTGGTTTTGGTGCAATAAATGGACACCTTTTTAGTGCTGGTTTAGAAAGGGACAAACTAATTTTGTTTGATTGCTCCCGATTTGCACCAAGCGTGCCGTGACCTCTGCTGGTCTTCGTGCATTAACAAACTTCTTAAAGGATTTACGGACACATTCCATTAGCCACGCCGTAGTTGTTGCCATGAATATTTAATGTCAAGAGCAGTACTTTTTATTATTCTTATTCTTTTCTTGGTCGCTCTGCTTTGACAAAAGTGGATATTCACCCTCAGACCAGGTGGCAGCTGGCGTGCCCTGCACACCCCATTTGCACCTTCTTTTTCACCCCCTCCCTTTCTCAGCTGTAGCTGTGAGAACATTTACCCTAATGCCGTAGTGGCCTTGATTTTTTTTTTTTTTTTTTTTTTTTAAATCTGCAGTTTGGCAAGGGCCTAAACTTCCCCTGGGGAGCAGTGCCATTTCCGACGGGATTTGCAGTTGAACTTCACTTGAGCACAATGGCTGTCCCGTGCCTCGCCTGAGTGCAGGGGAATGAATTCCCCGTGCTTCGTGGGTCGCTGGCCCTTCTTTATCTGCAGCAGAAACGGAGGAATGCCTGCAAGGCAGAGCCACTTCTGAGGGCACACACAGATCCACCATGTCTGGGGCACCCCCTGAGCATTTTATTTCTTTCCTGAAGAAAATGTGTTTTTCTGATTTGTAGCCCAAGTCCTCTTCATTGGTAATTTATTTGATGAATATTTTTTCCCTTGTCATCTTTCAGTGTCTGTGTTGCCCCCTGTCCCCCACTTCTTGTGCACATCCACAGTCTGTGTTCCATGTTTTGCTCTCAAGGAAGGCTCTTACTTCTTCCAGGAGGAGGAGGAAGGCATACCCGGGATACCCAGCTGCACCGGGCAAAGGTGGTGGTGTTTTGGCATTAGAATAAGTTTTGCTAAATGGCATGTGGGGTCTGCTTGGGGACATTTGAACGTTTCCTAATCACTGATGCAGGGCAGCCATGTTGTTGCTGTAGGGTAGGGATTTACGTTCCCTGCTGGCCAGATGGAGTTGCGAGATGGATGACGGAATTTGTCTGAACTGCGCAGCATCTCCGTGTCAGAGCCAAGGGCAGGACGCAGGACTCCTCAGCGGCCATCCAACATGGGTGCTCTTCCCAGGTGTTGCTTGTGCTCTGAATGAGGCTCGTGGCCATCAGCAGAATGAGTACGGACCAGGGATTTCTGCTGGTGGTGCCCAGTCGTGCCAAAAAGTCATCAGCTGGTTTTAAGAGTTTTCCACACGTCTGTGCTGAGTGCTTCAGAAAGCCACTGCTGTGTCCTTCTCTGGAGGGAGAAGCAGTAGCAATCTGTACCACCTCGGAGGAGGCCTACTTGTTTTTATTTGATGACATTCCTACCTGAAAAACAAAACCATACCAAAACATACATAAGCCAAATTAAAGTCAATGCCTGTTGTACCTGAAGTTACAAATGTTTCCTTTGTAATGGCAGGATCATTGATCGTCTGTTCCCCTTTCAGTTTTCCCCAAATGGATCCACTCTCAGGTTTTTAGTTGCTCCCAGTACTACTCATGGAGTTTTCCCTGGTTTTAAGTTGCCATCAGCCAACAGGAAGAGTTTGCCCCCAGAGTTAAAATTGTTTTAGGAGGGTTTTTTAGGTGGAACCTCTAAAAATAATAAAGTGGAAACTTACCAATACATTATCTGTGCTGAACACACCTCTCAGTTGTATCTTATTGTGTTTGAGCTTGTTTTAAGTGATTTGTAGACCCAGGTACCCCCTCCCTAAATCAGACGGCCTCGTTGCTTAGCATCTGTGCTGTCTCAAGTGCAAGAAGCCTGTGACAGAGAGCCCTGGAAAGACATCAAAGCCATGAACTGCTATGTACGAAGGGTAAAACTGCCACCATTGGTTTTGGCTCCTGGTGCATATCTCCTTTAATGCAAGTTTGGGGGTGAAGCCCATGAGTTCATTTTACATGAACCGCGGTCACTGATTAATTGATTTCCGTGTGTGCATGTGCTGGTTAGTGCATAGGTGGCCAAATCTGTCTGAAAGCCCCAGCGAGCCCCTTTTGCAGAAGCAGGTTCCCACCGCTGCTGTGCTATGTTGGTGTGCTTTAGGAGCCTGAGTCACGCGTTTGGGTTTCTGAGGTTTGAGAGAAACTGAACTGCACGCTGTAAGTGATGAGTACGTAGTTATCTCAACCGTGGTCCACACTGGCGAGAATGCAGGAAGGATGCTGCACGCATTGTCTGTTTGGAGAAGCCTCGTGCTGGTTGAAGGCATCTTCCTGCTGGGGATTGCATCAGTAGGTCTCTCTTTCTAATTGTTAGTCTAGGTGTAACTTGGCCTCTGGTCAGCCAAGTTACAACCACATGTCCCGGATTGGCTTGTATGTCGGATCTTAGTGTTAGGGTGGGATTGAGTGATTGAAGAATATTTTGTATGATGGTGGGAGGAAGGCTTGGAGGCAAGAGGCTTTTCCTTCATCGTCATCCCTGTGACTGGAGCAGCCGCAATCCTTTGTTCTCCAAAGCTTCTTGCAAACCCTCTTCCTTTGGTCCCTTTACTTTTAGAGCCTAACTCAACCTGATCCACAGAGAATCTGAAAACTCTTGCTTTGCAAATTGGTTCCTGAAGCCTGCGATTGCAGTCATGACATTACGGGTGTCACAACTGCGGGGGCCCCATCTGCCCCACGTCCCTCCCAGGCTGCTTTTCTGGGATGTGAAAATTGAAATGTTCAGTTCTGGATGCAGGTGCCAACTGGTGGTTTGGGGTTGGGGATGGAGAGCTGGGGCTTGAGAGGCTAAAGCTCTTCTTGTCATAGCCTCCCTGGGGTGACACTGGATCGCAACGGGGGTGAGACTGGGCTCTGCAAAACCTACTTAAAATTTCACAATTTGCTCCACAGGTAAGTAATAGCTACGAGGCAGTAAATGCATTTGTTCTAACTTCCTGGGATCCAAATTAGCCCCTGTCCGTGCAGACCTACCAGGCCAGCAGGTGCTCATCACAGCAGTTGCAGACATGTATGGGTGAGGGAACAAGGCTGCTGGTGTGCCGCTATTCCCGGCCCCTTGCGCCTTTTGCTGGGGAGGGGGGGAGAGATGGTGTCCGCAAGACCCTTTTGGAAGGGGAGGGAAATGCCGCTGGTGTCCTGCAGGCATGGAGAAGTACACAGAAGGCAGGAGGGAGCGTAAGCCGTGTTGTCTGTGAACTATGGTTTCCGGTTTTTCTTTCTAAGAATAAAGAAGAAAACGTTTCTTGGGTAGAGAATTGTTAAGAAGTGTAAAACATTACTGGAAAGCAAGTGGTGGTTTATTGTAGAGCTAAAGCTTGCTTGCTTTCCTATGCAGAAAGCCTTTGTCTCCTCACAGGTACCCCCCTTCACCTTCTATGCTTCTATGCCAGATTAAACTGATGTAAGTCATCTTATTTCCCTTGGATTTAGGGAGTGAGAACCTGTGATTGATCTCTTTGCCGCCCTCTCTGTGCTGAGGAAGGGACTGGAGCTGGGGTGCAGTTTTCCTGGAGGTGAGCCGGGCTGCCTCCTTGCCAGCATAGGGCTTTTAACATTGGACATGCATAACAAAAAGGCACTAGCAAGCTCCTCTCTGTTTAATTACCTTGATATGACATGCATTGGAGACAGCGAGGCTTCCCCACTCTTCCCTGTCCTGTCCCTGGGGGGGGAAATGTCTCTGATTGCTTAAACTTGGTTTTCCCTAAATGAGAGTTTACAAGCAATTGGGACACTTCCATCATTGCTCTAGCCTTTTATTCAAGATAATATTAAGAGACATCATAACATCACAGTGTCAGAGCAAACAAAGCGCTATGTAATTTTATCCCATATTAATGCAGAGTGTCGCAGATGGTGCTATCATTAGACAGCAATCTATAAAAATGGCCCATGAGACAAAGCCCTGGCACAATTATTTATTCTTCAATTATTTATTCAGCCCTTTAGGATGTGTAATACTGACAGACAGCACGGAATGTACTGCCTACCAATTTGCGGATCTTGACTGACTGAGTCCTCCATCATCAATGGAATAAAACATGTATGGGGGGAGGGTGATGTAGCATGGCTTCGGATTTTATTTTTTGCTTGTTTTCCTGTTTACTACGTTGCTTTAAGGCTACCTCTTTTAAGCAACCTTCTCCACCCTGATGTTCATCTTTTTATTTCAGTTAATTGCAAGGAAGACTCAGTGATCTCGGCCCGAGGTTTTTAATCCCTTGTGTGTTTGGAGCCAGGGGTTGGTTTCCCCACAGGGCTAACATCAGCTGGCCAGCCTTGCAGGGCAGACTAATTGGGCGGGTGCCTGCTGTCCTGCCAGTCACATTGATCCAGGGAGCTCTGCTCTCCTCGCCGACTGACGGTGGTGCGGATTCTGCACGGACCCTGTGGGAAGCAGGATGGGACCCGCTGGTTTCCAGTCGGATTAATGGGCGAAGATGCAGGCTTGTTTGGTTAAGACGCTCCAGCCCAAGACATTGCCTGCTCCTGACAGCTATTACTGTTGCAGTGGCATTTTTGGAGAGGAATGTATCGCCTACCAAATTTTTACTGTTGCTTTATCATCAAAATGACATCACTGCCATCAAAAGGAGCACATCTGACTCTGACTGTACCTTTGCCTCCCCTGTGATAAGACAGATGTTTCTGTGGTTGCCCAGTGAACCAGAACTGGGAACTGATCTGGTTTAAAGCTAAGGACTGGTTTAGGTTTAGGCTTTGAGTGACTATGAAACTGCTTAAGTGTCATTGTCCAAAACAGCTCACATTCATCTGGAAAAAACCCCTAAGTAGCTATATTATATTAACCATAACTTTAATTCTGTAGGGTTTTAGAGTCCCAATAAAATGCAAATTTATCTGTCGCCAGTGTCTCCTTTTAACAAGTGTATGTTGGTTAGGTTCATCCCTTTGGCATCCATATTGTCAAAGCTCCTGCCCCTGTACTGAAGCACACCTGAAACTCCTGCCCCAAAGGTATTCTTCTGTACTGTTGGGTTGGTTTTTTGATAAAATAATTCTATAGCGTTCCTTTGGAAAACCTCCCTTGCCTTCCCCATAGCACTTCTCTTCATACCCATGATAAAAATGAACAATGGCCCTTTCACTCAGAAACACAATTTCAGTTATTTATAGATTATATTAACTACATGTCTTTAAAACTATAAAACCCAACCCTGGCCTTTTATTTGATGTCGAGTCATTCTGGCAAGTCCTTTGTATAAAGCTGGTAAATTGTGGGCCAGTGTGAGTAACCTCACATTTTTTTAATTTACTGGTAAATCTATAACAAGTGGCTTGTAACTGACAAGATGAAGTTGCTAATTAGATTAGTTTGTAATTTCTAAAGTGCCTGTTTCAAGAGCCAAGTTAGCTAGTTTTGTTCCTGATGCGATAGGATCTCTTGGTCATTTGCTGTGATTTAAGTAATTTCTTAAATTTGCAAACAGCCTTGGTCTGGATTTTAAAAGCGGATGGAGAAGATGTGGGTGTGGGCTGTACTGTACCCCTTCTGCGATCTCAGCCCTAAGGGCAGCTGTAGCTGCCGTTGCTTGACAGGACGTTTAAATTGCATGGAAAGGAGCAGGTTTTGGTTCAGAGTTGGGGGCTGCCGTGCTGTCACCTGTTTAACCCAGGCAGCCTCCCCCACCTCCCCACTTCTGCCCGGGTCCCCTTTTCCAGCTGGCATGACCGAGACTTTGCCTGCTTCAGCATTCCCGAGGCAGCAGGTCCCGATCCAAGCCGTGCGTGCGTGGGACGTTTTGTGTGTGCTGGACACCGGGGACCCACCGGGGCTGTAATCTCCAGCGCCGGGCACGTGCTGTCTGTGGTGGGAGACGCAGCGAAGTCAGTGAGGGGAACGGCCCAACTGCATCCCGTCATCCCAGCAGCCTGTGCCCAGGTGAGCTGTCCCGCAGGGGTGGTTTCACAGTTTAACCTGATTTAAGCTGTACCCCCATTGTGTAGTTGCTAGTCACACAAGCAGAAATAGGTGAAAATTGCACCTCCTTATTACTCGTTTTTTTTTCTCCTGCCCTGCAGTAGTTTTTGGTTAGAGAAGCCCCTCGAGGGGGCTGGGACAGCATCTGTGGCTGCACCCTCCCGCAGCCAGCCCAGGCCCATCGCTGCCATCGGGATGGAGATTTTCCTCTTTCTGGGAAGTCACTTCCCAATAAATTTCCCCAAAGCTTTCTATCCTCACCCTCCTATTTAAAGAGCGACTAAATGAATTCAGTGGGGGTGGGTGAGAGAGCCAAGACTCAGTTCACCCTGGCTCCATTTTTGGCATCTCTCACCCCAAGGAGAGCTATGCCACGGCTAATCTCCAGGGTCCTCCTCACACCCACCTTCCCGGGTTCTGGGGGGAGCCAAAGCTGGATCCTTGGGATGCAACACTGCTCTGAAATACCAATTGCTACAGTTACCCAGGTCTGTTTGTCAGCGCTATTCAGCGCTGCTTAATCCCCCTTTGTGTCCACTTTGGAATGATGGCTGGGATTTTTCAAGTTGGTTCATGCCTTATTTACAGCCCTTGGGGAGAACAAAGGTGAAACCACACATGGAAAGGCATGGGGGGTGTGTGTGTATGTGTGCTTCATCTTCACACACATTATTGTGTTCATATAATGTTAAGAAGAATATATCTGAGTGATGCTAGCAGCTTGACTTACGCAAAGAAAGTCATGGCGAAGCCTGAAAAATCTCTGCTGACACGCAGGCTTTAACCCAGGCAGTTGTGCCAAAAGGTCCAGAAAAGGCTTAATGGCAGGAGATAATGCTGCTGTGTCAGCACACATTTTCAGCCCTAGCTGTGAATTTCCTGGCTTTTGTGTATTTGAGTTAAACCCTGATGTTAGTAGCCCATCACCCCCTCCAAATAAGTACCCTCAAACAAAGAGAGAATCAAATCCCAGCAGTTTGCTACTTAGTGGGCGAGACTGGTGGGTAATAACGTGTTCGGAGGCATGAACCTGATGAACACAGAGAGCGTTGTTACAGTCCGCGAGCGACCTATTAAACCTGTAGTAGTTTGGGTCAGTATGGACATCCCTGGCTAGACATTCCCAGAAAAATATATTTTGTTTGTGGATCCATAGCTAGAGCTAGCAAGTCCTCAGGACTCAGAGGTGCTGTCATTGGTAATTTTTGTGCTATTGCTGATAGCAGAACATATGTGCGTGCAAAAAAAAAAAAAAATCTTTCTTAAACAATTGTTTGGTTGTACCTCTTTTAATGAATGCAGGCTGCAATCAAACACTTTCATATTCATGATGACTGTATAATCTAGTTACTGTAGCAACTTACCTATTGCTTTTTTATATTTTGCTGTTTAGTCCTTGCACTCTGCAAGTTCCCAGGCAGGAGTGTGTGCTGCAATAATCCCTGTTACGTCCTAGGCGCTGGAAATGCCACATGAGCTCTTGGAGTACAGTAACAGTGGCACCCGGGGCATTCGCATGCTAAGGGAACATGATCGTTCTGACAGCACCGAAACAAGAAGACAGATATTGGAAAGAATAACAAAGATACCTAGCAACATTTCAGCGACAGCAGGATTTGGTTTTGAGACTCTGATTCTGTGCTGGAATCCATTAGGTCTAATCCCCAGGTGTCCTACTCCCTCAATCTCCTCTAACAAGAAACATTCAAGAGAAAGGAAAGGGAAATCTCTCTCTTGAACTTGAAATTGTAACTGGTGTGCAAGTGAATCTATCTAATCCAGCAAAGCTGGGGCAGAGGGAAGGGGTTATTTTCTGCCCCAGCCGAGCCCTTCTCAGTGTCTACAGTGAAAAAACATGCAGAAACGTAATGTTCTTGGTAATCCATCCTATGAGCGTGCCTTGAGGTAGCCCTGGGACAGCTGTGCATCGAGTGTGGCCTATTCACTCCGTTTGTACCTTGTCTGAGCTCAGCCATCCTGCCGGCCCCTTCCCTGAACGCCAGGAGAGGGGGCACAGAACTGGCGTGTCTGAGGGACTGATGCCAAACAAGGGATGATGCCAGTTGCATCCCTACCGGTCGTACCCCAGGTAGATACTTACTGTGACCAGTGTTAAGGCTTAGTGTGGTTGGAAGTACGGGCTTGAGCATCAGTTCTGCAGACTGAATAAACAGGACACATTAAATGAAATGCAGAGGTGTTTTGTGCAAGGTGGGTTGTCTGGATTTGTGTGATAGTTGCTGAAGTGAAATGCGCGTTCCAGGGTGCAATTCTTCTCCTGATGTGGCATTAAAAAGTAATAGGTCATATGACTCAGGCCCTAAAGCTTGACCATGAACTCTGCAGAGAGACTAGATGACTAGCTCAGATTGTAGTTACTTGATGAGGATATGACTTGTACCTGGATTAGATTAATATGGGCTTGGGTTTATGCTTAAAACCAGTCTAAGCAGAGGTGGTGCTTTCATGGAAGAACAAATATTTCCATTTCCACTACTTGTGGAAAAGTGACATACTGAGTTTGTCCAGAAAATGAACAGCTTTCCCTGTTGCTTGTTTTGGATGTTGTACTGGGGCAAAGTTCAGAGGTACCATTCTATGTTCTTTTGGCAGCAGAAATTTCTCCCGGTGTTTTTGCCTTTGTCCTACCCTCACAGGCAGGCAAGCACACCTGTGGGCATGTAGGACCCCCCGTTTGCCCTCTCCCTTGCAATTGTCATGGTGCCCTTGCTACTAAATGGTTTTGTGGCAAATGGTCTGTAGGAATAAGAGTGGAGCCATCAATCTGTTATAAGTCACAGGTTCTGTGAGCATGCTGATTTGCAGAGCTGATCTCTAAAAATTGCTGATCACAGTGGTTGTTATGAGTGATGCTTGCGGTCCACAGTGAGGAATACAGTACAGGACCCATGAAATTACAGCTTATGAAATGAATCTGCCTTTTTTTAGTAAGATTTGAATGGCACGTGGTGACTGGAGATAGGGGGAGGAGGAAATCTTTTCAAAAGCCAGTCGTTCTTTTACATCACCTTTGCCTCCCGTATCCAGATTGCTGAGCAGAGCCTTTGGTCCCACTTCCCTCCTCCACCTTCCCAAGAAGAGGAAAGAATTTCACCTTCCACTGTTGTACGTGGATTTGGGTAACACCAAAGCAAGCACCAGAGCTAGTTAGGATAACTCTAAAGTGACTGCCCTGCTTTAATACTGAAAGCGCTTATTAAAAGCGCCTTTTTATGCAAGGCAGCACCTGTGTGCTTTTGCATACATAGCTGACTTTGGAAGCTGGTATTTTACAGGTGTCCATGCGCTCCTCATTCAGATATGCAGTTTGCAGAGGGACTGATGAGGCTGACCCAGCTGTTCAGAGGCTGCTGCAGCTGCGTGCAGGATTTTGGTCTGGAAAACTTGGGCTGCATTTCACCTGAGGAGTTCAAAAGTCCATAAACTACCACCACTGTCAAGTGGGAAGAAGGAGATGAAGCATCTTCCTCCCCCTTTTTTTTGTGAAACTGATACAAGCCCAAACCTCCTCTTTCGCCTTCCAGTCAGAAATGAGTTAAAATATAAATGAACAGTTAGTGCTGTCACTGAGTCAAGCAATCACCATCTACTTTTTTTTCTCCAGTGGGCCTCCAACTTCTGAGTATAGATATTGCACATAGCTGCCATGTAAACATACAGATCGTGTTTTCAGTAAAACCAGAATACACTAAATTCGAAAGTGAAGTTTATTCCACGTTACTCTGCTTATACCAGTTTACTCTGAAAGGAGAATTTGGCCCATTCTTTCTTTGACTTTTTAAAGAAGTGGAATATCTATTACCTTTTTACTTCACCTCTCTAGTACTTCAAATATTACAAACAGCTAAAATAAGGGGGAAGTTTTGTCAGTGATTGCTTGGCATACAAGATTTATTTTTTACAGAAAATGAAAAGCAGACAAATTGGGTGAAACTCTTGTCTTTGAAGATTTTACTACAGAGTTGTGGTTTTCACTGTTGGCTTCTGTAGTGTATGGCTCAGTCTTCTCGAGGTGGTGGTGGCCACAGGCTTTGCTGATTGCTCCGGGCCATGGCTGGTAGCCTGCTGAGGAGCCAGCTCCAAACTATACAGAGCAGGGATTGCATCATCTGAAAATGTAAGTAAATAAAAATAATTAAAAAAAAAGCGGGACAACAAAATAAAATGAAATCTTAAAGAGGGCACGGGAGGGGGCAGGAATGAGGATGCTCTTTTATCGGTTTCTCCTTCTCTGCAAGGCTCCTTTGGACTGTGAAACCTGATGAAAAGGATGAATATGGGAACCTTGTAGTGGTCCCTGCACTGCAGCTCTACTGCATTGGGCTACACATTTTTAGAAAGTGTCTTGCTGACAGACCTGGAGAAAATTGTAGCTTCTTGTGACTGCATAGGCTGCTTGGAAAAAAGTGCCATTTAATGGATATAATATTACAGAGCCTTAAGGATGAATGATGGTGTGTTGTTCAATAGCTGAGTTTTGTCAGACAGATACAAGTCTTCATTTTGGAGAGCAATGCTTCCGGGCCATGCAGAGAAACATCCAATAAAGGTTTTAATCTGTGGGAAGCTGGATTTCCCCCGTGTTGTGTGAGACCTAGATGTCACTTAAATCCCATGTAACTGGCAAAATACTTCATAGGTGGATTGAAGTAGCATCTTGGCTTTGTGGTCACCCCCTGCGCTGGGGAGTATTTCCTCCCTGGGAACATCACAAGGGAAACCTGAGGGAGCAGAAATGTTAAGTGTCTTCATTTCACTTGGTCAGTCACTTGCCTTTCAGCAGCATCTTTTTTCCAGGCCTCTGTGCTAAATCAGGAAAAAAAAATCCATCTTCAGGTGGTGTCTCACGGGCTGGCCCCGTGCAGAGCCTGTGTGCTATAGGAATCATAGAATCATAGAATAGAATACCAGGTTGGAAGGGACCTCAGGGATCATCTGGTCAACCTTTCTTGGCAAAAGCACGGCCTAGACAAGATGGCCCAGCACCCTGTCCTGATTGGTCTTAAAAAGTGTCCAATCTTGGGGAATCCAGCACTTCCCTGGGGAGATTATTCCAATGGCTGATTGTTCGCATTGCGAAAAATTGTCCTCTTGTGTCCAACTGGAATCTCCCCAGGAGTAACTTGTACCCATTACCCTTGGTCTTTTCAGTGTGACAGGAGTTGAACCCCCTGGGGCAGGATGGTCTCAAGTAGCTGGGGGGCAGCAAGGCAACGCGGGGTTGGAGCAGTTAGGTATTGAGCCAGGGTTTGCTCAGCAAATGTGGCTTGGAGCCTGCAGCTTGCTGCATGCACAGACCTCTGCCGGGGACAGGACGGCTCCCCTGGGTCTTGGAGGCGTAGCTGGCGTGTGGGCATGTCGCAGCAACGCCAGGCATGCATCTCCTCTTGCCTCCATGTTGGGAAAAAGGCTCAAGTTGCCCATCCACTTGAAAGGGGTCTGCAGAAATGATTTGAAACCAGCTGCGAGAGTTTCATTTTGGGGAAGGTTGGGGTGTGGGAGAAGAGATGGCTGTGAGCAGGGGGAGTGGAGTGGGAGAGGGAAACAGGCCAGGATGTCTGTGTAGCCTCAGTTTGGGATTGAGTGGGCTACGAGTGGTGTGATGCTTGCGGGAGAATTAGAGCAATAAGGGCTTCAGTCTCTCTGAAATGAGAAAAGGAAGTCTGGTGTATTGTGCTCACGTTTCTGAATGAAACTATTTTACAGTGGTTCTGCTAAAAGGTTTTAGCACCAGAGAGAAAATGGGAATGTTTCAATTCTCTTTACAAGGACAGTCTATTTGCATTAATTCTTTTGTGTTACACTGAAGGGAATGTCCTGGCAAAATGTCATTTGAAAGGATTATTTTAGAGTTTAAATGTGTCTTGCCAATCCCTTCTTTCTTTTCTTCACCTCGAAGAAGAGCAGGGAAACATATGTTAAAATAAATTTTGGCTTCCTAGCTATTTAGGGGCATATGAGTAAAAATTAATTCAAAACAACTTAAGGCTTACAGAATGGAAAACATTAGCTCCTGCAGTTCATTGCAGCTGAAGAAATTTGTTATATTTACATCTTCACTTTTCAGTTTTGGTTTGAGGTGCTAGGACACAGGTTTACAGCCTGAAAAAGGTGGAAGCTTGGCTTGGCTTGTCATGTTTATTATACGGTCTTGTCCAGGTCTCAGGTCTCGCTTCTCGCCTTGTCTACAACCCTTGTGAAGTTGTTTTTATTGAGATTTCGATGTATGTAAATTCTGCAAAGCAGTGATGAATTGAAAGTGAATAATAATTTAGCACTTGATTTTGAGTACTACTCTTGACACAGTGAAATTAGACTTTTATTGCATTCTATTTTTAATATATTTAAAAAAAAAGGAAGATCATTGACTGTTTCTCACTGGATTTTATAAATGGCTTTATAACTGTTAGTGGTTCCAAAAAGAAATAAACTTGAGTGAGGCCTAACAGGATCTGCTCTATGACTTTTTTGCAGAAGATAAGCAATACTGCAAGATGTACTTTTCATGCTGCAGTCTGAACAAAACTTTGTCATAGGCCATTCCTAATTTCTCATCTGCTTGTGACCATCTTGTGTTCTTGTTGTAATTGCTTATGAAGAGATGGAACAGTTAAGAATATTAGTATTTTCTACTGTGATTTAGCAGGTAAGCTTGGTGGGGACTGAATGCCACCTAACCTGCATGTAAACCTAAAGCTATAGTTTGGGAGCTGTATATTCACAGTCAACTGGGTTTCCATTTTCTCCTTGTACCCCTGCTGATCTTGCAAAGTTGATTGTTGGTTTTGCCACTGCCCACTTTTGCTATATTCAGTAATCAAGGATTGAGGACATGCTTGTGTAGCACATTTGGTTCTTAAAAAATATTTTAAGCTTGTTTTTTATTCATGTTCACCTCTGATAACTTTTGACCTTACAGTGGAGGTGCAGCAGGGGCCAACAGCAATTCTGATGAGAGAAGCGATAGCAGAGAACCCTTGCACTAATAAGGTCACAGGGTCCTTCAAACAGAGGTGAAGCTCCTGTCCTACCAAAAAAGGTCCCCTGGTGGGTAAGCATGCTGTTCTCACCCAAACAAAATGTATACTCTACTCTGTGTGTCCATGTTCATAAAAGGTTTTCCCTGTGGGAAACTGCCCGAGAATTTATGTCTGGTCCCGTCATTCAGGTAAGGCGTCTCATGCAGCATGGCCAGGCCTCTACATTGCCAAAACAGGTGACTTTGGGACTTTAAGCCAGTTGACGGAACAATTCTTTTGGATAATTTCTTTAAAAAAAAGTGTTTTCTTCTGATGCAGTATATCATAGTTTCCTCCCCAAAATAAGGGCACCAGCACAAACACAAAGATGCACTCTTTACTGACACAGACATGGGACTATTGACTAACATCCAGGAGATAGCATGCTGTCCATTTTGCTTGCGATGTTTAGGAAATATTTCCTCAGCACGAGGAAAGGGAGTAAAAATGTAGCTTGGAAAGCCTGAAAACTACCCTGACACACTGCCGGTCCAGCAGCCACCTTGCCTAAGCACAAGGCCAAGATTTCTCGGCTCCTGGGTCAGGTCTGTGCAGAGTGGTGCTGGGATCCATAAATCAAGGTTATTCAGTAACATGGTGGCTGTTAAACTGCATTTGCCTTTCATTCTGCGTTTATCAGAAAGAGCCATATAGAACTGAATAAACAAAAAAAAAATCCTTAATTTTAGGAGCAATTATGCTCAAAAAAAAAAAGGCAAACCAAAGGAAACTGTGCAAAATACATTTTTGTTTCCAAGGGAAACAGTAATGAGAAAGACTTAGGTCATTGCGGAAAAAAAACCACATAGAAAACCTTTTTTAGCAAGGACGTGGAAACAGAGCTTATCTTTTTGGGCAGCTTTGCCTAATAGATAAGGCCCTGGGCTGGAAGCGGGTTCAAATCCCAGCTCTGCTGGAGAATTTTTGTCAAGTTAGACCTATCGCTTTGTGCCCTTGTAATTTCTTTTTGCAAAGTGAAGGTAACACAGCTTGTCCTCTGAGAAGTCTTCAAAGATGAGGTGCTCATGTGGCCCCCTGGTATGGTACAGTGCTAGTACCCACCTATGCAGGTACTTAGGATTTGAGGGTTGCAGTTGTGCATGACAGGTTGTCCTGACCTCACTTTATTTTTCACCTCCCTTACGGAGACTGTTGTTACCAATGGCAGCGCTCTCAGAGACCCTGTACCATGTAAAATACCTCCCCTCCTCACCCCCAGCTTCAGAGAAACCAAGTAACTATATTGGTCACTTCAGTACCTTTGAGCCAAGGCCCAGATGTTAATTAATTAAGCCTTGTGGCAGACTTTTGGAGTGTCTAAGCATTATCCCAGCTTTTCAGGTGGTGAATGAAGCATGGGGAGGTTGACTGCATGCTCAGGATTATGCAGCCGTGTGCACAGCTGAACACAGCCCCAAATGCAGTCTCTTTGGTATTCCTTCCTCTGTCTGAGGATGAGGTTTAATGTATTTCACACTAACAAACCCAACCTATAAGGGCTGGATCAGCATTAGAATAAAGGTTATCAAAGAGCTGGAGAATTGGAAGAGATACTGAGGAATCTGAATCAGGTGTCTTCCAGACCACAGAAAATGAAGTCCTGTGTGCTTGGTGTTACAAAACCTAGACTTGCTAACCCAGTGCTGAGCCAAACCCAAAGTGATGACTAGCAATGCTTGTTTGTTTTTCAGTTTTCAATATCATGCTGCAGTCTTTGTTTCCTCCTTTTCTGGTATGCAGTGTTTTCTCTAAGCTGCAGAACAGCTATGGTGTTACGGCACAGCGATGGCAGAAATCCGCATGCTGACAGTGTCACGGGTACAAGTCCTTGAAGTCCATGGCAATGTTGGGAGATGCAGTGGAGAACATCTGTTAGAAGCAGGCCAGGCACACACTGGTGGACCTAACTTGTTACCACAGTTGTAAACCATGGGACGGTAAAAACAATTGAATGAGAGTGTCTAAGCTTTTGTAAAGCCCATTTAAATTCAGCATCTAATGAATTTTCACAAGGAGCAAGCCCAAAGAAATACACCTCAAAGCCTTCAGTTAAAACAAAGGTGTCTTTAAGACTCATATTTCAGTATCCCGCTGGAGAAAGACAGATTTCTTGTATCTTAGAGCACTAAGGTAAAAATTAACTGAGAAACCTAGTGCTGCTCCTGTACCCTCAGTCTTCCAGGCCTACTTTAAATCTCCTAAAGGAGCAGAGAAGTATAGGCAATCTATTGGGAAAAAAACCCAAACAGTTGCTAGAAAAATAAACTTTCTTTCCAGATATCTTTAAGGTGGTCATTGGGTCCACCAGTATTTGTAGGATCAGAAGCACCTGCCACAGGGTTATCACTGACCCTACAGCCCCTCATTCACTTAATGCATATCTGCTTAACAAGCTGAAACCTTTAAAGGGTGCCCAGGTTCCTCCTGGAGTTTTAACTGTGGTAAATCAAAGCCAAGCAGAGGCTTTGTGAGCCTTCTATTTCAGCATCTTTTAATTTTCAAATGGTGGTGCTAGATTGTTAGTAGTTATTTTTTGCTGATAGAATTTTTTTTAAAGTGTAATCATTGTTTAATTAGTTTCTGAGTGAGAGAAGTAGTTGAAATCTGCCTGTTCTGAAGAGAAGAGGGAAAATATTGTGGGTTCATCTGTCAGTGAAAACCGACAAAAATGGATATAGTTCCATTTAAGAGCCTGTTAACTCCTTGGTTAACCAGCACAATCCCAAACAAAACGTGAGCACAACCTGTGCGTTTATATTGGCCACAGCTTTTGGTATCATCAGAGTATGGGGAAAAAAGTATTTCATATTGATGCTTGTGCAAAAGCCAATGGTTAAGTTGCAGGTGACTTCAAAATGCAGTTACTCCCTACATAAAAATGTACAGTGGAAAATAGCAGCTCAACCATGCGGAGAAATAAAGCCAGAAGAGAGAGTATATTTTCAGTAGCAATTTAGTGCATGATTGATCTTACTGATAGCAGTAGTGTAGTGTTCATAGCTGAGTAAGCCCACCAGCAACAACTTGCTTGTAATGTGTGTGTTGGAAAAATGCAAAGAAAATAAATTAAGTTTTAAGTAAATTTTACATTTGTATTAGAAAATCAACATGTTAGAGTTTAGCATGCTTAACATTTTATGAGAGCTAATTCCCTTTCCAAAATTGCTCTGTTTTTGTGTTTGTTTTGCTGTTTCCTCTGACTCTCTTCTGTGTCTGTTTGTCTTGATATCTCTAGTATATTGGTTTTTTTAAGATTAACACCTGAAGGGCAAAACCAACGATTTCAGATGCAGTTAACTTTGCCCCTGTGTGTTCGTTTTCTTATTAAATTCCCTGTAACGCTTCCTGCCTTCCCACCAACCTCTCTGATAAGACAGCTGATAAAGTCACGCATCGTTTTTACCAGGGGGTGTCCCAAAGCAGTTGTCACCTGCCTGGATTATGTGAACAAGAAACCATTTAGAGGAGCAAAGGCAAAGCATGGAGTGGAGTGAAAGACTGGTCACACCTACGAAGACATGGTGCCTCTGCGGCGGGTACAGCTCTGAAAGGAGGTGTTGGTTTAAAGGGCTGCAGCCGCGCGATGTCGGCAAAACCCGGGACATGGTTTTGCTCTAGTCATGCTTTGTGGTTGAGTTCTGACTTTGGTGTTTGCAAGCACAAGCTTGTTCTTCCTGATGATGTGAAGGAAAGCTTTTAAGCTGAAGTCTTTTACCCTGTGGAAATCTGAATACGAAAGCTGTCAAAACCACCGGGCAGTGGGTGAGAGAGGTTTCCCTTCTCGCCCTGACCTCCCTTTTACAATAACTGCACTTTCACATGTGCTTCTGAACAGCCACGGTAATTGTAAGGACGGTGTTAAGAAAGGGTCTGGCAGAGGTGGGCAGCCTCGATGGATGCCTTCGCTTTTCCAGCTCTCGCTCAAGTGCTTCCTTTTGTAATGAGGGTGCTCAGAGTAACGGGCATCCTTGAGCATTGTAAAATCAGCATCTGTATATTGGTCTATCCTTTTTCCAGTGCACAGCTTTTTTTGCCATCCAAAACAAAGCAGCGGCTCTTACCTTCCCTCCCATCCCCTGCAAAGAGGAGATTAGAAAACAGTTCTGGTAATAGCACCGTGTGCTGTGGTGATCCACTCTCGTGGCCAGCAGTGACGTTTTCCCTCAAGCTCCTCATGCTGCTCTGGCGGTTCTGTGCTCCTTGTCTACAGACCTTCAGAAATCAGGCCACTGAGCTAAATTTCAGGTCCTAGCTGTTGGCACCTGTGTTCACAAACCTTAACATGCTCTAGCAGGTTGATGCCTGCAAAATCTGGCTTCTCTTCTGGTTTATCAGTGGCTCTGTTTGGCTGAAGGCATGCTGGCAGTTATCTCTTCCTCCCTCTTTGGGCTTTTGTGTGACACTGAGACTTGGTACATCTTGCTGCAGCCTTTTAAGATGCTACTGCTGTCAGCTCTTTATAGCTCTGCTGGAAGATTGGCTTGTAGCAGAGTTGGTGAACCCCTTGTGTGCACCTGTATGTCAGCTGGGCTTCTGGGTTATTGTCCTAAATATTAGTGTAACCTACTAGTAAAAATAGGTTTGCCCCCAAATCCAGACAGTAGGATGGAGAGGCTAAGGTGCAGCATGCCTTCCCTTCTGCTGGGAGTGTGCACGTGTTCAGGTGTGGAGTTTGGCTCAGCTCTGAAGCTCCTAGAAAAAGAGGTCCTGCTGCCTTGTAGGTCTTCATGGGATCTGGCAGAGGTGCAACTGAGCAACGTCCAGCCTTCACGAGCAGCTCAGATGGACTGAGCTCTTCCTAAGCAATGTGACTGGTATGAACCTGATCTGCAGCAGGGTATGGCAGGCAACAAGGACAGAAAGTGTTCAGGTCACTGGATGGAGGACATGCTGGAGCCTGATCCTTATTTGTAGGTACAACAAAAATTCAAAGGCTGAAATAATGATGACAATATCTTGGAGCACAGAATGGACCCAGTGTTATCTAGATCCAGACAGCCTTAACTTTGAAACAACCTTCTGTATTTTCCCCGTTTGGTTATATCCAGATATTGTTTATCTTACTAAACTTTAGTTTTGATCTGTTTTATGCCAGGGCTGGGTTTTTTTGAGAGCCTACAGTAGTTGTGCTGGGATCTCTAGATTAATAATACTGCTTCAGTATTTGCATAAGGGCCTTATGTATTTCAGTTCCACTTGGGAGGTCATAGATATCTAGCTTTTGAGCGTGTATTAAAATATCATTGTGAGTTATAAGTTGTTGTTATAGGCTGTTCACATAGTGCCTTAAGATTTGCATGTCCTAGACTGATAAATAAAATGAGTGATTGTGTTCTGAGTAAATTCAGGCTCTCTATCTTACTGCTGTTCCTTTGTGGAAGGGCAGACCTGATGTTGCATGTTGGATTTTGCATGCATGGTGTTTGCAGCTAATCTTATTTCATAATAACTTACTTTAGAGCCATTTTATTGTGAGTTGTTATCTTGTGGTCTGGAAACAGCAGGTTGTTTCAGCTTAGTTAGCCCAGTGGCAGTAGTTCTTCAAGACCGCACTCTCAGGTTGAAAGTCCATGGTTTGCACAATGGGCTTTAGGCTGTGTTCCGTTCTTTTTGTGTTATTTCCTCTCCCTTTTACTCATTCATGACTGCCACATCATTTTTGCTCTGTGAAGAAGAAAGTGAGTTATTTCCTTTGGGAGGTATCTTCCTGTGCATAAAGAAGTGGCTTCGAGCATTTCTGTTCCCTGCTGCTACACTTCCATCACTAGATCAGCTCCTGTTTTGCTTATACTGTCTCCGTTTTCAGATGCGCCGAACAGTGGTGAGCTGTACAGAATATTATAGGACATGCTCATATATGCCTGTTCTGGTGTATAAAAGTAGACTTAAAGCTGCTGCATCTGGCTGACAGACCTGGGTGAGTGGTGGTTGTGTGCCACTGGCATGTCACAAAAGTAGGGTGCCCTGGTATACGCTACTTCCATCAGTAATTTCTTCCAGTATCTGTATACAAGACATGCTGAGATCTGTACATGAGAGTGTATAACACCTCTGTCTGAGATGTACAAAGTACCTGCTATTAAAGAGTAGTTTGTATTGCTCTGAATTAGTTTTCTGAAACGTGAACACCTCATCCAGGATGGACAACCAAGCTCCTGTTCTAGGCAGTGAAAAGAGAGAGCAGCTCCAGAGGGTGGTCGTGCCCTCCTCAGGTTGGTATCCACATGGTTTTCACCCATGTCGCTGTGCCCATGGACAGGTAGAATAATCCAGGTTTTGGGGACACACGTCCCTTTCTCATGGCTCAGCCTGTAGAGCGACTTACAGTGCCTGGCTTTCAGATGGCTGAAGTGAGGTGTCAGGAGACTCATCCTAAATGTCTCACTCCAGCAGTGGATCCCTAATGAAGTTTCAGAACTTTACTTAACAACTGTGTCTCTCATCATATTATTTTCACGTATAAGCTGTGGATATTGTGGTTGTAATTGTGTTTTATTTTGAGGCAATTTTAAGTACCATTCCTCTTACCCAGCCTAGTTGTGTCTACATGCCTTTGCCCTGTTCAGTGGAGCTTTTCTTAGAGAAACACATCTAGAACGTGTGGAGCTTCTCAGAAAATGAACAGAAGGAGAATCCTGAAATGTCTGTTGTGAAG
>NW_008824542.1:1313788-1337842 GCF_000699105.1 Pygoscelis adeliae
TGAAGAATGTAGCAAAAATTAACCGACCTAAAGCAAATTACCATCTGAAATGTGTTGCTTTTGGGAGGTTTCAAAAGACCAAAGGAGATCATGGAAAACAAATCATTCTGCTAATGTAGGACACAGCTTAGTCCATGAAAGTTATTAGTTTTTGGAAACTTTTTGTAATCGTGTCAAACTCCTTACTAAACCATCTGGACCTTTTTTCCTTTCTTGGCTTGGTTAGTATGTGTAGCCTCTTTTATTTGGCGTGAATAGCATGGGGGCTGAAAGAAAAGACTTACTCCAGAGAAGGCAAAGGAGATCTTTTCCAAAGATCAATTTCATGAAGAGATCATGGGAAGCAGAGTTTTGCCCCACTTTGGGAAATTGCATAACCTCAAGGAGGCGATGTGGCACGTAGCGAAGGAGCAAGAAACAGTCATGCTAAATCAGATGCAGGTGCAAGGAGATAGCTGAACTTTGCCCAGAGAGTCATTTCTATGAGTCATATGTATGTGTCTGCCTCTTAGCAGCCCAAACGAAAGAACTTTTAAAACTCGATTATCTAATTAAGATAACAAGGCATTTGAGGAAGGATCTTTCCCATCTGGATAATTTTATTGGATCAGCTAAATTGTATGACTTTGTTAGCTGTAGTCCGCCTCTATTGAAAGCTACAGCTGGTGGAAGAAGATGGAAGAGGTGGCCTGGCGTGAGCACCAAATTGCAAAATTCAAATCCAGGTATCTTGCACCTCTGAAATTACAGGAGTCTGGGCACAAGTCTGATCAAGGTGTTTTGCTTATTTGAAAGTGTGTCTCTTTTTTCTCCAGTGTTGTTGACTTGTTTGAGATTCATCTCGCTTTGAAGTGGTTGGGCTCTCTTCTGCAGTTGTCAAATTTCAGGCTAAGAATAATGGAGGGGAAGTTACTGTGTCTTGAGCTTATATGGATCAAAGACGTGTGTATGTATGTGAGTGTACATGTTCTTCATTTTCTCCTGAGGAGAAGTCAGTTTTCATGTCACATGGCATGGGAGTGGGGATGAGGTACCGCTCGGGGTGAGAGGCAGCATGTATCAATATGCCCAAATATATATTGACAAATGCATTCGATGTGCCTGTCAGAATAGAGTCTTCTCCCTGAGATAGAGGGCAGCTGTCTGCTGCTGACTTGAGAGGTGTTTATGAGCAAATAAATCTTTGTCGTCTTTCCATCTGCTAATGTGGATGTGCTAAATCGGTTGAAAGAAGTAGGAGGAAGGCGCAGGAGCCTACCTACCAATGACAGTGTTTCGCCCAGATCCTTTTCTCTTCAAAAACTGTTTTTCTTACCACTTCTAAAATGTTGCTAAAGTACTTGGAAAGGGAAGAGTTGTATTTCTAGATACTGAGTGAAAGTATGATCTACGCAGAATATTTTTAAAGTAATAAAGCTAGTATGGTCCTAGACACCAATGGAAAGGCAAACACTCTTGCCAAGGAAGCTTTTTCCTTGTTTGTCCTGTGGTTTGTGGTCTGCTAATTAGGTCAGTTGGTTTATTTGAACTATACAGAGATTTGTTAAAGTGCATACTTAACAAAAGAAGGCATGGCCATCTCCCTGCAACAAGGTGGCAATTTTGAGTCAAGTGGTGTTCTTTCCTGATTGTATTTTTACAAGGCGATGTGATGCATGCTGGTTCCCTTTGTAGAAACCTGTGTTACTTTTGATAAATGCCAGAAATCACGTGTAGAAGACTGGAAATTAAAATATTCACAAGTTTGCAACTGTTTGTGGATGGAATGCAGATCACTACTTTCAGTCAGAGAGAGACTGGATATTTAATTTATAAGAGATGTTTCCAATTAAAATGCTTATTGTTTTGCTTTTCCTTTTATATTGGAAAATGCAGAGCCTGTTCTGTAAAAGTTCCCCACGGCTACTTCAGCACAAATATATGTATAGTTTTTCCTTCTTCATAGCTCCTCACCACTAATTGTAAATCCCTGGATCACCAGTGTTTGACTCTACCTGCAGTTAAGAATTTATCTGCATTATTCTGGAACTTCTTTTTTTCCCCAAGGTCTAAACTGGCCATGACTTCATCAGATTAGATGAGAAAAGAAAACTTGTAGTCATTAGCTAGGTCTCTTTTTAAGTGGAGGACCAGGGGCCATGGTCTGGCTACGTTCTCTCACTCCTTTTTGACCCCTATATCTAAAACAAAAATTGGTGCATTCTTGCCGACAGGCAAATTTAATTCCTTGGCCTTCCACAAAGTTCCTTCCTCCCACTGCCGGCTGTTCAGAAAGTAGCCTGCTATTAAGGATGTTCATGTTATATGGTCCTTAGCTGTTTCTCATGATCTCTTAAGGACCAGTATTGTCTGATTTGGGATACATTGCTTAAAACATTAACTAGCCGTTCCCTCCAGGGCTGCACAAGAGGGAAAGTGCCATGCCCAGTGGTTAGGGTTTATAAGATTGATACTTTGCTGTCATTGTAAAGGTTTGAAAGTTCCTTTTGTGCATTTATTGTGCTTCATATTTTACTATTTGAATCCCTCTATTATTCTTAAAAACACATGAAGAATTTCTCTTGTGCTAATTAAAAACATATTACATGGTTTTAGACCAAGCCAACTGATGCAAGCTTTTTAAAACGGAATATTTTAAAAATGATTTTCAGCTGTTTGCAGGAAGGAAAATGGGTAAAAAGGAACTATTCTTTTTTTGTTGCTTTTTTCCCCTCTCATAACTTTGACTACAGGTTTTTAAGTTGGTTTTTTTTTAAGAAAAAAAAATCTAGTTTTGTCTTGTTACAAAAGATTAGCCTATTGTAATTACTAGCCAGAAGTTTGTACAGCGAAGATGTTAACCCATGAGATAATCTGTTTGGAGAGGCTGGAAAGGAATTTGTCTTGTTCTACATTTTCTAGAAAGTAAAGACAGTAGTGAGGGTTGTTTGGTGCCCCTTAACTTGTTCTCATGGTCATTAATTTAACCTTAATTCTTTATCTTCTGTTGGTACCTTTAAGATGGATTTTAATGTACCATTTTCATACATTTTTTAAAAACCCACAAAATTCTGTAGTATTGGCGGTAGATTGCAGATAGACTTTTAAATAGAAATGCATAATGATTTTTTTGCTTTGTGGCTGGTTTGGTTTTCTGATTACAGTAGTGCCAGATGCCGAAGTTGATGGAAGTTTAAAGTTCTTGTCACCCCTTAGCCCTTGATGAATTTGAATTTATACTCAAACTGTGCCGTATATCCTTGTTTCAAATGAATTTCTGGAGCATAAATTTTTCTAGGCCGTCCATTTTAGTCTCTTCTGGCTTTCTGAGGGTTCAGTCCTGGGTGAAGTGACCGTGAAAAAGTCCATCCCCTGGGGTTGGGCATGAGAAGGAGCCTGGACTCCTTGTGCAATGAAAGTGAATTCAGTGAGAGGTTCCGATTTCTCTCCAAAGAGTTCATTACGTTTCCTAGCAAAGGCCAGATACTTGTTCCTAAAAACTGTTAATTGGATTGCATATGCTTGCAAACAATCATGGGGATAGTAACAAAGAACTGGTGGAGTGGATGGACAATGCCGTGTTCTGAGCTTCAGGATAAATGACAGTCCCGTGCTCGTTATGAACTGATGGGGTGTTTCTCCATGGTTAAGGTTGCAACTAGTTTCTCATTGTATTTTGTTTCGTCAGGTTATTTGTTTTGTTGTATGAGAAAACTTGGATTCGAAGATGTCTTTTGTCAGCTAACTTTATTTTTAACAAAGCTTTTCTTGTGTGTTTTCAGTGCTAATTGAAGTCCATCAGTGGCTATATGATTTAATGGTATTAATAGGACTCTATGAGCACAAACAAAACAGAACGCTATAAATCACAGCATGTGCAGAGAAATAAAATTCTCTTTCTGCGGAGAGGTAAAGAGCAAAATTACTGAGCTGTATTATATTGCATACCCTGCAGGTCATCCAAAGAACTGGGATTTCAGATTTATCCACTTTTGTAGAATAATGTCACATGAACAGAGTAAAGTATAAATATCAGTGACTTCTTTGTTTCCTTTGGGTGGCCATAACCAGTGCTGCTGTTGTCAGGGAGTTATAGCTGCTTACCATGCTTCCGCATGCTCACGCACAGGTATACTGACAGTAATTTAGTTGAGCACATTTGGTGGTAAATATTATTGTAAAATAATTGAAGATAAGTTGTTTTTCAACTGTCCCACCTGCCTGTGATTCTGGTAACCACGATAACTTGCCCATGACATTATATGGAGATGCCTTACTTTCATTGGGACAATCTACTTTTTATTTCATTGTCAAGTAGGTGGCAACTGTGCAGAAATATTTACATGAAGATGGTGAGAACTGCTATGCAATTACTGGTCTTGCTAGGGCATGTGGAATATTGTTCTATAATCTGTTTTTCAACATGTTATATTTTAGTGTATGGACTATAAAATCGATCTTTTTCTCCTTTTGCTAGCAAGACAAGTTTTAAATTTAAAAAAGAAATACAGCAAACATATTCACAGACATATAGCAGTAATGATTGCCATTGAATAGGTGTTATTTCCCATCTTTTCTCTTTTGACCTTGTTAGCTAGAAAATCTAGGCTGTCATCTTAGACTAATTGTACTGCTGGAGTATATGCATTTTACCTGGCTGAGGGATGTCTTTTGATGTACACAGAGATTTAATTATCAATATATCTCTTGACAGGATTTCAAGAATGGTAGAGAACAGAATAAGTGTGCTATTTTGTAAGCTATCGTTGACATCTTCGAAGTCCATAGCATGTTGACAATGCATAGTATTATATAAAATTCCATTGCGTGATATTGAGAGCTACTATCGAGACTCAGAATAAGAAAAAAAAAAGAATTGCATAAGGAAGAAAAGAAGCTGTGGATGGCAGGTTATTTCTTCTTGGAATAATGTGTCAAGAAATGTGTATTTTATTGCTGCTCTTTGCATCCCCCTGTTACCTTGTATGCAGAACTACCTACTCTATCTTGTGTGTTACCCCTTCCCAAAGGGAAACCCATGCCTTGTGCGAAGATCAGTTGCTGAAGCTGGTAAGCCACTAACCCGTGTTAGTCCACGTGCTGCTTCCTGCTCTAGGCTTGGGATTTATGGAAAAGGAAGGCAATTAGTTGCTCTAATGGGAAGCATGCAGAGAGTACCCAGTGTGGGGTAGATGCAACCAAATGTCTAAAGAGCAGAGCAATTCTGGCTGCTGACTGGGATCAGCTCCGAAGAGCATACAGGAGGTGAGCAGGGCTTTTGTTTAAAAAAAAACCCCAAAGAACACTTTACTTTCAAGTAGATTGCAAGTTGTTTCCTTGGGTTTGTACTTGTACTAGGAAGAAGTGAAATTTCATATTAATGACATTATAAATTCATATTTGGAATACTTGGGATGGGGGGTGGGGAAGAAACAAATTAAAAAAACACGAACAGGATAAACTAGGACATTTCTAATAACAGATGCAAAACCAGAACCTAGCATTTGAAAACAAAAGAATCACAATTGCACTCGCTTAAGTGCTCTTAACTTTTGATATGTTGTCATGCCACATGTACAGTCCTTGAAACAAAATGCAATAAACCTTCTGCCTTGTTTCTTTTGTTCCAATAATGTCGTAAACCATTTAGGATTAACATTTGTAATCTGGTGCTACTTCCTGGATTGAAGTGTCACCGTATAAAGTGTACATGTGTGTTTACTGTCATTCCTCATTACTTATATCCAAGTGGCAGTCCTGAGTTGTTGGCATGCAGCTCTGCCTTGCTCATGCTGCCTTGGTGTGGACAGGAAGGTCCTCTGCTTCAGTTGTAGATATTTCAGTTTTAAACCACTAAAGCATATTCCATTTTTTTCACTTAAATGCTTTGATGTGGTAATGATCAAAATATGGTGTGATTCCAAATGAGGTATACAAACTTTCTTGTTCTTGGCATGAAAATATTACTCTCTGGAAACACCTTCTGTGTCAAATGATGGATATGTTCCTGTGATTTATGTAAGTGATTGTCAGGAGGTTTTGTGGCTCATCCAATTTTAACAGTCAAGTACTCTTTCCTTGTCACTTATGACATACTTGATGAATTTTCATGATTAACTAACGTGCTTCGTAATTGTCAAAACTTTGCAATGGTATTCCTTAGAAATACTGAGAAGGGGGAAGTCAGCTCTACCTCCCAGTTTTTCTGTACAGCCACTCATTTTTTTCAGTTCTCTTTTATTTACCCTGTCTAATAGCCTTTTGCAAACCTCTCAGTTTGCTTTGGTTAACTTTCTCTCAGGTTCATGCTTTGTTTGTCTGTTGTCTAGCGAACAACTCTGCTATTCTTGACTCGGGCACAGTAATACCTTAGTGCAGGAATACTCCAATTGTATTTAACAGGACTGTTCTGGTAGTACGACACTGTGCTGCTGAGAATGCGACACTGGTATTTTCCATCTTGTGTTTTATCACTTGGGTTTTCTAGAGAAATGCTGATAAAAGTGTTTTCTTCCCCTACACACAACCTTTTCAGATGCCCTTGGCCTCTGATTTGAGTCGACATGCACCTCATCGCCTTGCTGTCCCCGTCATTAATGCAGACGATCCAGAGACCTGTTGAGTACGTCCTTCCTGTCACCAGAGAGATGGAGTTGTTTATGGTGCCTTTTATAAATCTTTAAATCTGTGATTCAGTAATTTCTGGCTTCGTGACTGGTGAGGCCCGTAATGGCCAACCTCTGCCCTGAGTGGCGCGGCGCCGGGGAAGGACCCCACCATTACAGGCAGTGAGGCCAGCACCTCCCTGCTGCTCTCTCTCCCCCCTGTCACTTATCTGTCTGCCATGGCCGGTGATAATTACAGCACAGGAAGCCAGGAAGGAAGGGAAAATGCAAAGGAGCCTCACAGCCCCGCTTTGGGTCTCTGGCACTCTGGGGAAAGGCAGAGAGGGCACCGCAGGGTTCCTCCGTCCGGCTCCAGGGCCAGCAGTGGCCGAGGGGGCAGGCGGCCATGCCAGTGCATGATGAGCGCCTGTTGTTTCACATCTCTGGGGAGAGGAGGGCCCCAGCTTGTGCCAGCGATGTGAGGGGTGCTCCTGCCTCTGAGGTAGAGAAACCTCTGTGCCTATTCCTTAAGCAAAGCGCCCTCTGAGAGTGCAGGATTACTCCCTAAAAGGCAGGGGGATCTGGTTTATCTGCTGTGTCCTGCGGACTGGCCAGGCGCGCCTCCTGTGTACCTCCGGGCATCCCTCCCTGGCACTGGGTGAGCAGGGGCCATCGTGTTCCTCTGCCTGGCTCTGATGACTGCCGTGCCTTAACCAGGCTGTCACTCAGAGCTCCTGCGGGCAGATATTTAGAGATCCCTGTTTGATAT
This sequence comes from Pygoscelis adeliae, assembly GCF_000699105.1. Classification (NCBI taxonomy): domain Eukaryota; kingdom Metazoa; phylum Chordata; class Aves; order Sphenisciformes; family Spheniscidae; genus Pygoscelis; species Pygoscelis adeliae. The sequence goes on from NW_008824542.1 coordinate 1,321,142, forward strand.
ACGACTCACGTTTGAGGCGAGAATACATAAACTGCACTCTGTAAGGCTCTGGGGGTGTATTTTATCAGTCGTTTTCCTTCCTACCTTCCATTTCAAACCTTTCTGTGGACTTGAATCTTCCCATTAATTTGCCTGAAGGAAACGCGAGTCCACTATTCTTGTATCTCATTATTGACTCCTTGTTGCAGCAGGAGCGTTTTATCTTCTGGAGGCAGCACTCCGAGTGCCTGGGGGAAGATGCCATCCGGCACAGGCAGCGCAGCATCCGTCAGGAGTGCTGTGGACATGAGACCAAGCAGTAAACACTGCCGTCATAATGTGTTTGGCCTGGGCCCTTGTATGTGCCAGGGACACCAAGAAGTTACCGATGGTAGCAATCAGTGCAGCATTGCTTGTCACTAAAATAGCGTTAGGGGTTTTCATCTCTTTTGCTTTTTCTTTTCTTGGGTAGAGTTTTGGAATTGAAGCCTTTGTCCTTGAAAAGTCCCCACAAAAATAAAATCTTTCTGAGATGAGAAACCGGTGGATGTGCTTTCTGAATTGCTTACATAAATAACTAGAAAACTCATTTTCTTGTCTCTTCGAAGTATCACAGCTCAGTATATCAGATGCGGTGCGGTGTTCCAGGCTTTCCCCCAGGGCCGTGCAAAGGCTGGTGTGTAATTTTGCCAGTCCGTTTGCAGGAAAGTTGTGATGATGAGACCTATTAAAACTTTTGTGAATGAAAGAAAATATTTCTTTTACTGGGTTCTCCACTACTTCTCCCTCTCTGCAAAGTTTAGCCTGCTTCTCTGCATCTTCTTCCCCAGAAAACACTGGATGTTGGCACCTTTAAAAACTAGACCCACCAAAGCCCATGAATCTTGTGGCGAAGTTGCTTGCTTTCTGGAGAAGGGGCACCAAAATGTTTTTAAAACTTTGAAAATGAATACTCAGAATTAAATTTGAAAATGAATATTCATAGGGAAAGTTCCTCAGCACTGCTAATGTCTAGATGACTGCTGATCAAAGACTTGGACATTTTTACTGTGGGTTTAAGCAGGGATGAATTCAGGCCAGAGCTGGCTCCTTCTGAAAATCCGACCCAGTTGTAGGTACAACATTATAGGAGACATAATGTAAAAGTGAAGAGGGATGGGGAGTATTTTAAAGAATGCAAAGCAAATACCAGTGAACAAATAGTAAAGGTTTTCTAAAAACCCATAAACTGAATCCTGCTTTTCATATACCTTACTGCAGATGCCATTTTAAAAGCTGTCGTTTTAGCAAAGGAAGAAGCAAAGCCTCCTCCCTGTAGGCAAGTTCAGCATCAAGAGTGGTTTGAGAAGAACTTGAAATTAAAAAAATAAAGTTAAAGAGAATTTCTCATTTTTCTATTTAAAGGCTTGGCTGCATTAACAAAGTGGTCTGACAGCTCTGTAACGCAGAGTGGACACCCACTGACATGTATACCCATGCACTGCATCAAAGGCTTTCTGTTTTTCCCTGCCCGTGAGCCCCTCCAAGGCCAGGAGGAGAGGATGGGCTCCCTGACACAGGCATCCGTCACCTTGGCATTTAGGCAGGTCACTCGCTGTGGCAAGACTTCAGAGGGAGCTTTCTGGTTGCCTCTGCATTCCTGGATAATTCCTAAAAAGCCCACTACCCCAAGCAATTGATCACAGAGCTGCTATCCAGCAGATTCCTGGATGACACCCGGTGTCGGGTTCCCGTGTCGGCGTTTCCTCTTTCTGCCCCAGCACGAAGGTGTCCAGGGCTGCGCGTGTGCAGACACGCTGAGCTCTGCCTGCAGCCGGCCCCTCCGGGCCGGGGGGAGCGGGTGACCCGTGGCTGTCATGTGGCTCATTGCTAACGGAGCTGACAGTAATATCGACGAGGGGAGGTTGTGTCGAGCTGGAATAGCTGAGACGAGTAATATTTACGACTGCATTAAACCCCACAGCCTGAAGCAGCCTGCCCGCTCTGCTCTCTGTGCTGCATTTCCACCTGCTTCAGATGTGTTTCCAGCAGTGCATTTCCGATGCGTTAGTGCATGTGTGTACACGTGTGCGTGTGCACATACTAATCTCCAAAGTGGTAATCTTCAGTGGAGTCTTAATCTCCAGTTTCCTTTGTAAGGAGCTGTCTGCCTGGAGAGTAAATTCGAGCCTTTTTTCCGGCGGGTCACATGCAGGGCAGCCAGCCAGTGTGGATTTTCCTAGTCCTGCTATGCAGGTGACCTAAATCTTTTTACCTGACTGGGTTTTCCTTCTCAGCAGTGACACATCTGTGATCCTTCCCTGCTCAAGCCTAGATTTCTTTCTTGAACAGACATTACCAAATTTGTCTGTGTAGTCGCTTTTGCATTTTTATGCCAGACCTGTTCTGTGGCCTGAACCTTATAGCTCCTCAAGGACTGAGCTGAGATCAGCAGTTCTATGTTTATTTATTGTCCTCCCTCCAGCGAAGCACTGTAGATGGTGTTTAATCTACAGCTATTACTCCACTTGGCCGTCCCTGTTCTCCTCCCATTCCTTACTGAGTTTGATCTTGTACTACATGAATTGCAATGTATATTAAAATATCTAAATGCTTTATGCTGGCAAGCATTACATTATGGGCTGTGACCATACGGGAAGTTGGAAGTTTCCCTGAATGTTCATAATGGTGAATTTGGCCCTGGAGTGTGGTTTTGCCCGTCATGGCCACCACAGCAGCTGATAAAACTCTTGTGTAAAATTTCATGAAGATGATAGCATTGTGAAGAGTAGGACTGTTACAGAATATTCTTTTTTTCAATTACATGATACAAAGTGAGATTAAAGCTAAGTGAAATTTCTGGCCAGTACAAGAAAAATGTCAATCATGAAAAAGTCAGTGACCAGCTTTTAAGAGCAAGGTTCGTTGCTGGAAAATCTGGATAATCAAAGCCAGTTAGTGCTTATGAAAGAAATAAATTAGATTTTTGTAATGTAGGTGAAATTAATTTGATTTTTCTAATGCTTACAAAGTCAGGTTCCTAAATGATATTAATCAACATTGCATAGGAGAATCACTCAGATTTTCCCAGTAACTAGAGCAGCTGTGACCTGGGCCACGGCACCAAGGTCTCCAGTTAGGGGATGTGGTAAGAGATGGGATGTGAAGAAAGATGAGGGTAGTGCTGTGCTCTTCTAGGTGAGATTGTTACGTTCTTTGTTGGGAGGCGAGCTTGAAGGGGTGAAAGACCTTCTTCTGAGAATACTTGTAAATAATATCGGTGTTTATTGGAAGTTATAGTTCCTCCCCTTCCCTCAGTTTCTGTTATCTCTGAGTTACCTACCTGTGTGCAGGTGTAGAGAGCTAATGTAAAAGCTATGCTGCACACAACTCAGTGTCCATATTTTGAACAACTGTTGGGTTCAAAAAGTAGTATTTTTCTCTCCTGTTTGTTGTTCAGCTGGCTTGAAGGAATCTTTTGGATTTCTTTTCCACTAAAGCATGTTTTTTTTCCCTGGATATGTTGATAAGGTCTGTTCAAGTGACATTGTCTTGTCTTCAGAAGAAGTTTTGAATTCTGTCCTTCCATGTGGTTTTCAGCATCTCTGTCTTTTGACGCTCACAAACTCCTCCTGGCTAACCAGATGGTGTCACCTGGATTTGGCCTGGGGATCCTTGCATGTGAAAGGATCCTTGCTGGGTCCATTGCTGGGCAGCATCAATGTGCCTTAGGACTTCTCCAGGTGGAGCAGCCAGGAAAGTGGAGGCAAATCAGCATCCCTCAGTGAAGTGAAAGCACATACATTAAAATGTGAATGGTTTCATCCAGGTGTGAAATGGCCTTAAGAAGTACTGGCAGAGAAAGAAGTGTTGGGAATTTGGTTTCACATTTTGGAGTGTTGTCAGCTTGTGACTTTTAGAAATCTCTCTTAGATCTTGTTTTACGTGAAGACAGTTGAAATCTTAACAGGCAATCCTTAACATCCATAAGCTTAATAAATACCTATTTACATCACCAAGCTAAATGTATGGGCTGAAGAACATGCACTAGAGAAAAATCTGAATAATAGCAAAAGAGATCTTGGGTCTCTCTGCTAATGGTTCTTCAGTGGTTCAGCTTGGAGCCACTTGATCAGGTGCTGAAATGCTGAATTTCAGTCTGGGAGCTACAGTGATGGACTGGGTCCCCTGGGTGGTGAAGGTGGTCTGTGCTGCTGAATCAGCTGCAGAGGACTTGAGCCGTCTGGGGGGTCTCTGGCCCATCAGTGGGATCACAAGGCGGTACAGCAGAGCTGGATAATTCGGGCAGTTGGAGTGCCCATCCTGGTGCAAGTTAATGACCATCTGCTACAAGAAAGGCTCAAGAGGTGGTATCCAGAGTGACAGTTTACATTCAGGAAGTTCTCACCAATTAAGGGCTTTCTTTTTAATGAAAGTTTGCTTTTGCACAGTGAATGATTTATGGCAGGGTTTAAAATGTATTGCTTTGACTATGCCTACAGACTTTGAACACTCTAAATAAAATCAGAAACCTTTGAAACAAACTCATAAATATTGTCTGAGCATTCAGAATATATTGCCTTCTGGAGGATGTGTAATGTAGTTTATCACCAAGCAGTTACAGGAAGATATTTAAACTATGTAGACATTGTTGCTTAAACCCTAGTAATATAATTGTTCCATTAGTTACCGAATCCTGAAATAACCTCAAGCCCCTGAGATCTGAAGTAGTTAATGCCAGGGGGCATATGTTGTATTTTAAACAAAGCAAGCTATTTCAAACAAGGATTAGTTACTTGTCTTTTGTCTAACGCTTTGCAGTTGTATATTTGAAAAAAAGATTCACATTTTCTGTCTGTTCAAATAATACAGTGAAATTTTCTTACTGGATTTTGGAACCATAATATTTCCTAATGAAACACAGATAAGGAGAAGCTTTCCAAGTCATTTGAAGTCCTCAGCCCTTTTGTCACAGAGAGATATGTCACCCTAAAACGAATCTGGCATGCAGTAGAGCAATCAGCTAGTGCTCTCTGGGGTAGAAAACCAGCACTGGTCACCTAACTGGTGGACCAGTAGATAGCAAATCATCAGGATTGTCCACACAAACCAGATTTACGCATGTAAAATGGATTACTGGGTTGGAGGATACATGCCCTGCAAAGCCAGGTTCTCGGGATGTAGAGGTAATTATTTATTTTTTTTTAACCAGATGGAGAAAGTCGGGTAAGGTTATCGGTATAGGAGGAGCGGGTGAATACTCTGTCAGTGTAACTGCTAGGGGGTGTCTATTCTGAGCTGTCACAAATGTTTCCTGTGTGTTTTGTACAATATGGAGCAGGGGTCGGTAGCTGGGAAGCCTGTGCAGGTGTTTCTGTTCATAGCATCAGTATCACAGCACTACTAGTGAGTGTGACATCCACGTGGGTCCCCTGTGCGGTTTTGATAATTAAGCATTTAGGTGCTTAAATCCTCGTTTATGTCCCCGGGAGAGTTTGGGCACGCAGCAGCCGGCTGGCTGGAACACGTCAGACCAGCTGGCGGTCGCCGGCCCGCTCTGGCCCCATGGTAGTTGCATGACCCCTGAATGATTTTTGATCCTGTTCAACTGTATCTGTACATGCTGCAGAATTGGGCCCTCTGGACTTGGCTCCTTCTCTTTTGACCTCGCAGGGGCATGCGATTGGGCCAGAAAACAGCCTGGAAATAGTATCTGGGTAATTTCCTTAGTTCCCCTTTGACTTGGTCCCTCCAGTTCCACGCTGGTCCTTTTTGAAATTTCTTACACCATGTAACAGCAGTGAAGGTATAAATATGCTAGAGGACCTGATCAAAAGCTTGGGGCTGAACTATTTTCAGGCTACAGATACTCTTTATACTGGGTAATGACATAATTTTACTTGATATTAAATTGTACACGTTGGCTTTGAAAAAGCAGCTTGTAGGACTGTGTTCTCTGTGTTTCTTTTGAGTCTCTTCCAGAACTACAGTTTAAAGGTGTTTCTGGTTCTACCTGAAATTTTAACTCCATGACATTTGTGTTCAACAGTCTCTTGGTGAGGAGAGGGTCCATGCGCTACCAAACATCCTGAAACTAAAGAGTTAATAACACAGCTCTGTTTCCCTCTAAACTTATGTATCTTTGGGTATTTGGATACATTTTTCTTAATCAGTTCTGACAAGAGATTGAAAACTTCCCAGTAGCCTAGGAGTTAGCTTCAGTGATTAGAAGCTCTGTGTGACTAAGTTAAACTGTTGGTTTTTGTTTTTTTGGTTTTTTTTTAACTTTTAAAGGGAAACAATCTGATAAGCAGAGTATAAACAAGTGCCCAGGTGGAAGATAGCTATTTTCTTGTGTTCTTGCATTCTTCTTGGGGATTGAGAGCAAAATTCACATGCCTCCAATGTCAGGTATTGGAACATGTATGTGCAAGATACTATTAGAGGAGACAAACCAAATCAAGACTGGGAGCTGTTGCACTGCCAATTAATTCTTCCTTTGATTCTTTTCTGTCTCTCACTATGTAGACTGAGACATCACTGAATTAAGATCTTGGAGATAAATATTTCTTTGGCAAGTTTAGAGATATTAATTTTAAACTTAGAACTGAAACATTCTTACTATATAAATTTCTCTTTATTCTTATTCCATGCTGTGGTCTGTGCCTGTCTTTTGAACAGCATGATTTTTGTTTTGGGGGTATTTTTATTTTTGCAGTTAGTGCAGCTACTGCAGCTGTGTAATACCAGTTTTGCATACAACCATGATCTGGCCTTAGTTAGCAAGTGCTTCACACTCGATGGTGATGATTTCCTTTCTACCAGCCCAAACTCTTTAAGTACACAATTGCCACATTTTCTGTGCAATCGGAAACCTTTTCTAGACTGAAGTGCTTGTGGGCGGAGGTTATGTTTTATCCTGGACTTGTCTGGATTTGTGGAGTTGTTGTTAAACACTTGCATTTTCTTTAGGTGTAGAGGACTAAACCATGACAGAACCACAGTCCTATAGGAATTAACAGATCTTTTCCCAAAGTGCTTCTTTTCTTAGTCTCAAAATTTAAAGCCTTTTTTTTAGTGAGAGGAATCTTTCCTTCCTCCTCCACCCTGCTCTGGGCACTGTCCTCCTTTTTTTGGTTAACCTTAGTAAACTGTAATTACGGTATACTCTCCTGTCCTTAATAATGCAGTTTTTCTTTCTTCCTGTAAAATATTTCTGCCTCTTGTAATGAAGCACACGGTGGCTTGATTTCTTTTTTTTTTAAGATGAGGTGGCAATTCTGATTTCAAGGCTCAGAGTGTCTGCCCATACGAGGGAGTGGGCATGGCTGATTTTCCAGGCCTTAACATTTTGTGTATGAATAATTTAAGTATTTCACCAAATTCTGCTTTCTGGATTGCTGGCTACCTGTACTGCTTTGCCTGTTGTATTGCAATACGCAGTATATAGTCATAATCCTGGTTTGAGAAGTAGTAATTATTGAGCAGATGTAGCATACAACGATAGTGAGGCTTTTAAGCGGCTTACTGATACAGCAGTTTAAAGAATGTTTACCAGCTATAGTAACATTACTTCTGGTTGCCTGTCTTAATTCATTTCAGATTAATCTGTCTTATAGTTGGAAGGAAAATGAATTGAGTCAGTAACTTCGAGAGTTATGTAAAATGTGTACAGTACTAAATAATTGTGCGGTTTTATGTATGCTGCCGAAATTGGAATGTCAATTTGACACAACTTTGCCAAAACAGAATGCTAGATGATCTGACCTCTTCCTCAGATAAAAGCCTCGAAACCTCTCTTTATGTACTGCTCAGGAGTTTACCAATCTCCTTGTCTTTCACAGGATGTCTTGGGCATGTTTGTTTTTCCATATGGCAATTAACTAAATCTGCCCTCATTTGTGTGTGGGAGCGTGGGGGGAGCCTGTGCATGTGTGTGTTTCAGAGCACGATGGTTGGAGGTGTATGTGAATGTGCACACAAACGCATACCCCATTCCCAAACACTCATGTTGAACAAATATCAAACTGAATCATATAAGGATATGACAAACCAGAAACGTATAATTGTATCAAAAGCAAATGGACTAAAAGCGACTAAATATTTTGGCAGTGAGCCCTACTGGGGAAACCAGATTAAGTCTTTCTGTTACATTACGTGGGAAGGAAGAGATGGTCTGGATTCTACCCTGCTCCAAAACTCTTAAGCCCGAAATATGATTCTCTCTGACTGTTTAGAGCTGTTGAAAAGTCGGTAAAAGGCAAGCCAGAACAGGGTGAAGGATGCCAGTGCCAGCTATTTGAATTTGTTGTCTGGAACCCCTGGCTAAATCCTTTTGCTTGTTGAACTTTCTGTAGTTTGTGACTGTTAGTTAGTTTTTCCTATTTATTTTAGAAAAGGGCCAGTGGGAAAAGTCTGGGCTCCCCGCCCTAAACAAAATAAATTGTGATTTCATCATGTTTTGGCCTTATCTCTGTTGTTCTTTATTCATCACAGGCATTCAAATCTGTCCTGACTGTTGGTTCTGCTCTTTCACTGCATCCAACTGGAGCTTTGCAAACGTGGCTTAGGGCTTATTTCAATGTATCAGCTGCTGTATATCAAAGTTCATCCAATTTCCTTAGCTGCTTAGTTCCTCTTAAACTTCTGCCTTTGTAGGTTACTTAGGCAAGAATCTCCTTTTTTTCATTTGATTTTTTCCCCCCTTTGTGGTTAGTGCAAGATACTAGGAACAATAAATATAGACAATCTGAAATCAGAGGTATCGGTAATCTTTTGAGTCCACTACCTCACTGCTGAGCATGGCTTCAGCATGGACAAAGGTTTGTGCCTGATTGCTGAACGAAAGACAAGTTACTTGATAAATTCATTTAGGTTTTGGTATGCACAGAATTGTGTTGCACATAATTATGACCTCAGTTTATTTAACATAGGTTTCCTTGATTCTTTTTCGGGAGAGCATGCATTTGAAGTCTACATATCTATTAGTCTTCTTCACTGCCATTTAGATTAAACTAAAAGGCAAGCTTCGGTGCAGTACATATAACCCAGTGTGTTATGTAGTGTGCTGGTTGTGGCTGGGATAGAGTTAATTTTCTTCACAGTAGCTAGTATGGGGCTATGTTTTGGATTTGTGCTGGAAACGGTGTTGATAACACAGGGATGTTTTCGTTACTGCTGAGCAGTGCTGACACAGAGTCAAGGCCTTTTCTGCTTCTCACACCCCCCACCAGCGAGTAGGCTGGGGGTGCACAAGAAGCTGGGAGGGGACACAGCCGGGACAGCTGACCCCAACTGACCAAAGGGGTATTCCACACCATGTGACATCATGCTCAGCATAGGAAGCTGGGGAAGAAGAAGGAAGGGGGGGACATTTGGAGTGATGGCATTTGTCTTCCCAAGTAACCATTATGTGTGATGGAGCCCTGCTTTCCTGGAGATGGCTGAACACCTGCCTGCCCATGGGAAGGAGTGAATGAATTCCTTGTTTTGCTTTGCTTGCGTGCATGGCTTTTGCTTTACCTATTAAACTGTCTTTATCTCAACCCATGAGTTTTCTCACTTTTACTCTTCTGATTCTCTCCCCCATCCCACTGTGAGGGGAGTGAGCGAGTGGCTGTGTGGTACTTAGTTGCCAGCTGGGGTTAAATCACAACATGTAGTATCATCAACAAAGAGTAAATGACCACTTTGTCGTTCATCTCTTACCAGTGACAGTTCACGAGAAAAATTCCTTTACCTCAAAGCCCAAATGTGTGACTTCATTCTGTGTGCCTTGGGACAACATTTTTATGTGGTAACCGGATACACAGACACTATTTCGGTCTTAAGAGCTGAATAATTTTGGTAAATGATGCTTATCATTGTTCTACTCCATTGTCTGGTGTGTAGCTTACTGCCTTGACCCTAGTTTGTAAAATGAGATGAATGGCACAAAACGTGTTGTTATCTCAGTCTCTGGATGCGAATACTGCATCCTCTGAGATGGAGCCCTGAGCTGCTTTGTGTGTGGCAGTGCAGAACAAACGGGTGTGGAAGACCCAGCCATCAGGATTAGAGGTACTCTGAGAGTAAGGGGGGATGAAGCAGGGAAAAGAAGGAGCTGTCTGATTTTAATACTGATCTTGGGATAGACGAGGTCAGACAGCAAGAAGAGGAAACCTGCTCCTTTGGGAATCTCGGCTCAGTGCAAATGGCTGTTTCAGCATGAACCTGCCTCAAGACCGGACTCTGCCACCTCCTTGGTTTCTGATGAAACTTGCCGCTTGCACAGCTCCTTCTTCCGTGACCTTGACCTCTGCAAAGATCTTTGCAGAATGAAAAGAAATAACCATCATGCTGATTCTTGCCAAAGCTGGATGTTTGCCTGCTTGCAAAAGAAAAATTGTTGAATAACATGTGCCACCTGGAAAAGAACAGATAGTTTTTTCTCTCTCAGTAAGTATTTGCTTGTGAACACAAATAACATATATAATGATAATAATACATCACCCAGAAAGCAACACTTCAGTGCTTCTCTGTATCTGCTAGGACGTGAATTAAAGTGAAGCAACAAAGATGGGGGGAGCATCCTGTGGGAGGAAAATACAGTGCTTTCTGCCTTTTCACAGGAGAATTGAGATTTACATTTGAAAACATTGTTTATCAGCTTTTGTGTCTTCATTTTGCCATTGAAAAAGTAGGTGAAATGGGATAGGTTGGCTGTGAAAAAGCAGAACAACAGAAACAGAGCGCAGCTAGTGTTTGTTTCTGGTTTGTTAAAACAGGCCGTGCAGATGTCTGCGCAAGAACACCAAAAGACTTAACTCTCAGCAAAGTTTAAGATTTCCAAACTTTCTGACAAACCCGAGCACTGATTTGATATTACCTTAAGAGGGGAAATTCACTTTAATGAAGCGCCGGTGCCATTTCCTGTAGCACTTTGTAACTTTTGTAAAAGCCTTCAGGCTTTTACAAAAAAAAGTCAAGTCAAGTCTGAAGGCTTGACCTATCCTGAACCTGCGGAGCTTGCGAGACCTAGCGAGAATGGATGCACATGGGATGTTTGAATGTGGGAATGATCAGGCAAGCACGGGTAGGGAGTAAGGGGCTGAGATTTGACCTTCTCAAAGATACATTTTTTTTGTGTTTCTTGGGGATTAGGTCATGAAACCACCGTTAGCGCTAATGGGAATTTGTGTGGCTTAATCTTCATAAACAGCATTAACATGCACCCCGCAATACTTAATGTGTTAACCTATATGAAAACTGGCTTTCAGCTAGCACATTTGAACGAGGCAAGATGGGGTTTTGGAGGTCATTATTACCACACATTAAAGTAAAATTTATGTTGCACAACTCAAAACTCTCAAACAGATGGAGCTGGAATTGCTCCCAGCATCTGGTCAGAATGCCAGAGCTTCCTCGGGAAGGGGGAGAAGCGGGGTAAGAATTCAAACCAGCCCTCCACTCCTTTTAAGCAAGCCCTAACCATGCGAAGTGAGGAAGCTGTGGTACAAGAAAGCTTTCTTTGCTACCTGGCACATCCGATTTTGTCTTTCCCGGGGGATTTAAAAGGAACAGGACCGTCTCCAGGCCGCTTGCTGCTGGGTGAGGGTTTGCAGGAAAGCCGGCGTGCGGTCTGCTCTTCTGGGGAGGGGGAGACGAACCCTCCAGCCTTGCACTTGCTGTCTGCTGGCATCTCCCGCCTGCCAGAGGAGCAGTGCTGAAATGTAAGGAAATGCAAGGCTTGAGGTCTTTATTCAATAGCAGAAGAGCAGCATCTTGGGCCGAGTTTAAGGTGGAGAGGTGCGAAAGGAGTGTAGTCTCAGCTGTAAATCCGAAATGGTGTCATTCCTTGCCTGATCCCAAAGAAAGAAGGCTTTGAGGCAAGGCGCTTGCACAGGCCTTCTCCAGGCTTTTTTCCCCTGACTTGAAAAATTTGCCGAGTGCTGTAAGTGGTGTGTAAACCTCCGCTAACCTGGGAAGTTGTGAGTTTCTGCCATGGGTTGACATTGAAGGAGTCAGGCTGACTTTTCTTCTGACAGAGGATGGCAAGTCACCTTTCTATGCAAACTCTTGCTTCTGTACCGTCTCCCTCTTGATACCTATGTATAGCTTTCATGTGGTAAACCCTCAGTGTGAAAATAAAAACACCCATGGCATTTTTTAGCTTAGAGGTGAGATTACCTTAGCCTTTGACACACATGATTTAAAATCTTGCTCTTTATGTCTTGATGTACATTTTAATGCCGTTAGATTCCCCTGATTGTAGACAGGATCCTCATGAGGAAGGGCCACAAACATTACCTACTAAACCAGGAATTTTTGTAGTCTGTAAACCACACCATAAATTTTAACCTGACCATTTAAATAGAAAAGGGCCCGCTACCCATAATTAGCACTGTGTTCGGAGCCTGCGCTTCTTGCATATTGTTTAAAGAATTTAAGAGAAATGAATTTCATCTGTGAGGCTTTCTTTGTAAGTAAAGGGTAAACCCAAAGGAATTTCCTGGGATTGTTGCATGTATTAGATCTGAAGAGCATTTGGGGTGCTGCTGTGTTTAAAATACTGTAAAAAGTGAACCTTAGGCACAAAAATTGAGGTCATTAGGATTTCTTTGTACTGAGAAATGATTGCATATGGACCAAAGCAAGGAATTTATCTGGATATCTGCCACTGCCTCCTACCTCACTCTTCATAGAAAGCATTTTCTTCCAAACATAGCAGAAGGGGAACTCATAGCTTAAAAGAGCTTGTGGTTTAGATGCCTTTACAATCACCATGCAGACATGGGAAAAAAATGTTTAAAATTCTTAGTTTTTGACCAAGATCCTGTTACGTAATTCAGGGGCTCCTATGTACAGAAAATGTGAAGCAGTTTAAAAAAAAAAATCAGCTGCCAAAGACTGTGTTGTAGTTTAGTCAGGAACGGTACTCTATTCATGTGGATGAAGGCTAGGGAAGAAACTTTTGGTTAATTTAATTTGTGAATTTTTTTTTTTGGTAAAGGAAGTCTCTCAGACAAGTAGAAGAAGAGCCTGAACTAAGGCTGTACTGTATCAAGATTCAGGACTTACTGTAACGACAGAAATGATGGCTCTTTTTGTTGAAGTGGCCCATTGCTCTTCCCACTCATACAATGTTAATGGCATGCAAGGAACTGTGTGTACTAGTAGCCTTGGCCTCTTGTTAATTCCGATCTTTGGTGTACTATAAAATATACTTCCACGGGTTATAATTAGTGGAAGCCCCCCCAATAATTAAATGGCATCTGCTTTTCATCAGAATTGTGGCTTAGTTAACCCCAGAGCCATCGTTTTCCACAGGCTCTCCATAGACTCCTAGGATGCTCAGACATGACTATTTAAATTGCTTGCTGTGGCCCCTCATTGCCCAAGAAGATTAACGGAAATAGAGAGTCCTGAGTTGTCCAGTTTGGCAGTCAAGATGTGGAAAGTGCCATCTGCATAGCAGCTGCTGTTTCTCTGGCCTCGATTAATTTATCTCATATTGCATAATAGCCAACATTTTTTTCCTTTGTGCAGCATTTGACCTTCTGGGGCCATCATTCTCCTCTGGCATGTGTGCGTGTTTTTTTTCCCTTATCTCGTCTTTAACAAGCCTTATTTCAGGCCATGCTTTTAAGGTCCTTTTGCAACATTCTGCCACCTTGATCTGGTTTTGCACAATCTGGGTGAGTGTGGGCTCGCGGGGAGAGAAGGCTCATGCAGCGCCCTCCTGCACGTGCATGTGCGGGTCCCCGGTGTCCTGCTCCTCTTTTCTCACCTCCGTCCCCAGGAGCTTGTTAGACACCAACCCTCTGATGGATTAAGAGAGAAGATCTGCCTGAGGCTTCTTCTGAGACACATACTAGGGAGGGAAGTAGAAAGCAGCTGTTGATGAATTTATCTTGAAAATGCAACTGGTCAGTCTTGTTGCTTTCAGGCGATCTTGAACTTAGTTCATCGAAACTCCTACAAATTTCATGTGGCCCCAGTGGTTTTGCTCTTATCGGCTTTGTTTCCTGATCAAACAAAAAACGCCAAACCAACTCATTTGGACAGAATTACAATGCAACATCTGTCTGAAAAGCAAACAGTGTTTGTGAATGTTATGGTTATGAAATGGTTGCTCCGAAACAAAAACCAAACACAGAATGAAACAAAAACCCCCAGCTTCTACAGTTTTGCTCCGTAAGTATAGTGTATTTTGGGGAAGAGAAGGGGGTAAATCCAGAGGGAAAGGAATGCAGCTTCAAAGTTGAAGAGTTTTTCTCATTACTGTTGCCTAGCTGGAAATAGCTTTGAGGATTACGTTCACATGATCTACACCAGGTTCATTCAAACTACTTTTTCTAACCAGGTATTTCTTTTCCCTGGAAATGAAGTTTATCTTGCTGCTTTCTTGCAGCATGTAACCATTTTACGCAGGGAGTATTTGACTGGAATTTAACGAGGAATGCTTTTGGCTTTCTTCCCTCCAGATATGAATGTGGGTCTGTCCCATTCCCCCCCTCCACCTTCTTTGTTTTTTTCTCTTGGTGGGGGAATTACTTAAATGACTTAAGCTTTTATTGTACCATGGAACAGATTCTTCTTCACAGCTCACTCCCAAGACTGCTCGGAAGGCAGAGCGCAATACTCGGAGAAGTAAAAGAAGCAAAAAGAAGATAAAAGCTCATTTTTTTGGATTCTCCTGTATTTGCTGAAGAATTGTCACAATTTTTGCCACAGTCAAAAATCTGTTCCAGCTCCAGAGCCCTCTGTCAGTTCTGATCTGTTGCATGAAAAAAATGAATATATAGATGGGGAGATTTTACTTCTGTTTCCTAGGGGTTTTTTGCATTCATAGGTAACCTATAGCATAGGTTATAGGTATTTGTAGCTGGCTTTGAGATGTAAAAAAAAATATTTTTACTTTGGATCAGAAGAAAGATATACATCCTGTCATTTTAAATACACTAGGGAAATTACATTAAAGTAACATTTCCACGCAGAAAAAAAAATACTCCATCAGGTTATTGATGGATTCTTCAAATGTGCCGAATACTTTTCGATGCTGCTGCTGACTTCAGTAGCACTCGAATGCTCTGCAGGTTTGGCAATTAATCCCATTTGTACTTTACCTTTAGTGCTGGTTTTAGAGTTTTTTGGCTTATTTGCATAATTTTAGCAAATAGCCCTGTTCTCCTGCAAGGCACATGTGGAGGCCCAAGAAAGGTGGCCCTGTGTTTTGGGAGAGCTAGGGCAGCTGAAGCTCACTCGGGCAGCTGCTTTGGGGTGCTCCTGTTGTGTGAGCAGCAAAAGGGTGAGCGGCTCCATCCAGGGAGCCTGCGAGAGGTGCGGAGCTTTGCAGGGCCAGAGTCCTGCTGGTGAGGGGGTGGGAAATAATACGCAGTGAAGAGTTGCTCTGATTTAATGCTAAATGCCCATGCGATGCATCTCATTAGAGCAGGTTGACAGGAAGCCTCCTTTTGTTAAGCCCCGGGATAAAGCACAGCACCGGTTTGCTTGCTTTCTCTCTCCCCAGAGGTTTTTGGAGGGGGTCGTGCTGTTCCAACCACCGAGTGCAAGAGCCTTATGGCTCCCTCCCCCAAGGGAAGGGGAGAGGAGGTTGGGGTGCTTTCAGCATTAGACAGACTGTTGATTTTGGGATGAAAAAATGTGATTTGGAAAGATTATTTTGCGCAGTGTGCTGCTTGACAAGTGCAGGACAAGAGATGGGGCTGAGCCCCACTTATCGACTCCCTCAGTCCCAGCTGATGGCTATCCCTGTTCGGCTGCTTGGCTCCTGGAGGGACAAGCGGCTGGGCCATGGGGATCCCCTCTGCCCTCTGGCAGCCCTAGGAAGGGAGGCCCTGGCATGTCCACACTCCCTGCTTGTCTCTACCTCCAGCTGCTGCCTGACATCAAGTAAAAATGTCCGAAAAAGTCAGACAAAGCTCCTAGGATGCCAGCAGCAGTGTAGCAGGGGAAAAAAACGCTACGTCCAGGGTGTTGGACTCATTCCCCAGCCTGTAGCAAAGCAATGGGGGGTGATAGGATTAAAGCCCCTGTGAAAATGGAAAGTCTTCCCACCTCCAGCCTTTGATTTAATCTCGGTATTTTAAATCCACCTTTTGCGCAGTGGTTTTGAGCCTAGACCTTTTGATAGGAAGGCAAGGGAGTAAAAATATCTTTGTGTGCAGGTTGTGTTTGCAAAATCAAACACTTCCTCTCCCACTCTCTCTTAAACCAAACAGCTCCCTCCCACGAGAGAACTGGCAAATCTCAGAGCTGATCCCAACCCTGTTAAAAGTGTTAGACCAAAATTAAGACTCCCAAAGCAAGTGATAGCGCAAAGAAGGGAGGGAGCAAGAAAACCCCCACTTCTATATGAAGCTCTGCTTGCTTGGAGGGAAATAGATGTCAGCTTTCACTGGAGACCCAGTTTCTTGCCCTGCTCTGACCATGAATGTCTGTGCCCTTGATCATGTGACTTAATTTTTTTGCCTGTATTTTTTCTCATTTGCAATAATAGATTTCTTAATATGAACTCCAATGCTTTGATATTAAACACTGGTTTTAGTGCCACGAAAACTACAAATAACGAAGAATTAAGTGGAAGATGTTTATGTTGTTGTTGTTCTATCT
The DNA here is from genome assembly GCF_000699105.1 of Pygoscelis adeliae. NCBI lineage: Eukaryota > Metazoa > Chordata > Aves > Sphenisciformes > Spheniscidae > Pygoscelis > Pygoscelis adeliae. The sequence continues at coordinate 1,337,714 of NW_008824542.1, forward strand.
GCTATAGATAGAGGAGAAACATTGAAGAGAAGGGAAGTACTACTTCATATAAACTAAATCCAACCAGCCAATTGGTGTCAAAGTCTGAGTATTTCTAAATTGGTGTAAGCAGTGAATTATCCTGAAAAT
>NW_008824542.1:1337989-1363646 GCF_000699105.1 Pygoscelis adeliae
TCCCTTTGACCAACAAGGAAAATGGAGACAATTTCTCAAAGCGAACGTAAAATATAATGTAATCGCTGTTGCGTTACTTTTTCCCAAGGTTTTGTATTTGGGGGTCGGGGGAAGATCAAATCAAAGCGGAGAGAAAGAAAGGAATGGTGCCAACAGGAATGAGTCAGAAATTAAGCACGATTGCTGGGAGTTTGGGCTTTCCACATTAGCAACCAATGCTCTGTTCTGCTGGGAGAACAAGTCAGTTTTGGAGCCATCTCAGATATTGGTTAGTCATGTTTTCCAGCAGCGGAGGAAAATTTTCCCAGTCTGCCCCCCGTGACTCTATATGCAACTGTGTGGAGCAGTTTTCCATCCTGGAAAACCTGAAATCAGTGTGGAGAGTGTGTATGTATGGAGGGAGGAGGGGGGGTAAGGTGGACAGGAGGATCGGCTGCTCCATCATTTTGTAGGCGGTGTTGGCACCTAGGAAGATGATGCTCCCTTCTGACCAAAGGGCTAGAAGGAGACCGCATGCTTACAAAATGTTATCCAAATGCAAAACAAAATTGGGGATTTGATCTAATGTGGGTCAGTCAGAAGGCTTAAATATGTTTCAGATGGGAACAAATTGTCGAACTTAATTATTTGTATTGGGCAGCTGTCAAAAAAAACCCCAACCCTCTGTGAACTTTCAAAAAATAAACCAGCTTTCTGAGTATTTCAGTGGATGAGGGGAAAACCTGATTTGCAAGACGAAGAGATCTTCTCTGCAGTGCTACTGGCACAGGCTTGTGCTTTGTGTAGGTGCTTCTATTTATTTTTTCCTTTATGTGTATCTTCTGTCATGTAGCATATTTCTAGACAGCCTCTTTCTCTCTCTGAGCCCTGCACAAAAACATTTAATTGAAAATGAATGTAGAAACATCTGATGTTCAGTGGTGTTCAAATTTTGGATTCAGCTCGTCTGCTGAGCTCTGCGTTACGCCAGTGGAAAAATGCTGGCTGTGTTTCATCACATCTGACTGTTGACTAAGTTAGATGCATTTTAGCTGTTGCCAGATGTACAAGATACAGTAAAATGAGCATTTCCTGTAGCAAATTAAGACTTGTTGGCTCTGTGAGGATATTGGCTAAAACTGCTTGTTTGCACTGGGGATTTGGCCAGATTGTGCTGGTCAATACAGACAATAAACTGAGTTAGCAGAGTCTCCTGATCCAGCCTGAATTCATCTTATTCTTCTAATTAGTTAAGTTTGGGAATTGCAGACTTCTATTGTCACTGCTGTCTGTGATATCGGTTCTAGATACACCCACCATTAAACAAAGCCAAACGCCTTGTGGCATTTCTTAGCCAGACTGAACTGGTGAAGATAAGGCTCTCTGGAAGTGGGGGATGCTGGATGAAATGGCTGAACAAGCCTGTTTCCTGGGCCAAATCCCGAGCTGTCATGAACTGAGACGCTGCGGAGTCAGGAACGCATCGTATGACTTTGGCAACGGGTCTGGCTCATCACCTGAAGGCTTGTTGGTTTGCAGATAACCTGCCCACAGGTACTGGCAGGCAGGAGATCCGTGACTGACTGCCTCCTGCCCCGAAGCTGCTGAAGGCTGGAGTGCCTACTGGGCTGGGTTTTAGGGTCATATATAATTCTTCATAGTGCTCATTGATTCCCAGGAGTGGGAACTATCTGGACTGTGGGATGTTGTATTGCAGCTGCTGCTGTTGTGCATTAGCAGATCTGGGGTCTCACAGGGAGCTGGAGTTCGCCCTTCTGCATCCCTGCAAGTGCTTACCAAAGAGACGCTGCTTGTCCTAAGCAGCAGATGAGTGGCTGCGGTAGATAGAAGAAGTAAACTGGGAGAATTGCAGTGTTAACATGAGGTTGCTGATGGGAAGAGTAAGCAAGGATCGCAGGGAGAACAGAGAAGTTGGGTTAAGGCAATTCTGTCTCTTGTCCTGTAGCTGACTTGGAATTTACTGCTTAAAAAGCTTTCAAGTGTTGTTAGGGCCGGCAAACTGGGGGGGGGGGGGGGGTGAAGAGCAATGTCTGCAGGTAGAGGGGGGGAGGGGGGGGAAAGCAAGCTTCTTGTGTAGGAGCCCTGGTTATAGTTGAGTATCTGTATCAGAGAGGCCTTAGAAACCTGAGAGGGGCAATGACACTGTAAATACCTGACATTTGCTGAGCTTTAAAGGGGAAGGTTATCTGCCTCTGGAAAAAAAAACTACTCACGGAGTCACCCAGCTATGAGAGCTGGAGCAAAGGGAATTTTTTTTGAGCTGGTGCAACATTTAGGACATTTTAAAATGTTGCCAACCTGGAAATGGTTTAAAAAAATCCCACCCATTCTGTTGGACACAGTAGGTGACCTCAGTGCTGTCTGAGACTGAATAAGGCCAGAGAGTGCCGTACTCCTGGCCTGGCCTGGCCTGAGGGAGAGGATGGGTCACAACAAGACCGGGCTAATCTCACCTGAGTTTAGATATCCGAGAAACATCCCTGTTAATATCCATTAATCTACTACAACCAGTGCAGAAGCACAGCGGTCTTTGAGGGAACAGTTTAATCTGTGACGCCTGTTTTGAAGTGGAAGAGCCCTAGAGCTGTGCTGGACCTGTGAGACCCATGTAGGGATGAAAGCTTTTGCTGCTAAGACAGCAAGTGTATGTATGTATGTATGTAAGAGAAAAGCAAGGATCGAACAAGCTGTGGTGGTCCCACCCCCAGCCAATGCAGCAGTTGCTGAAAGATGAAGCTGCTGTAGATGTGAAGTTTTGAGCTTCACAGCATGACAGGAGAGACACTGAATCCCCCTTTCCCTCTCTGCCGGCACCAGCACTGTCATATAACGGGGGAATTCCAGAAAGTTGAAGTTCAGAGATTGGAGGTCTACAGCTGTCATCTTCGGTCTTGTTGCTGCTGAAGGTAGACTACCCTGCGCTAGAGCCACCTTAGCCGCTACATGGAAGGAAGTTGTCTGCCTCGCACTGATTATCTTGTCATAAGACAACGGGGCTACAAAGTAGGTGCATGTGAATTGTCCACAGTGACTGCAGGGAGCTGAGAGCTTGGAAAGCCTGGGGAGGAAATGCTGCGCTAGTAATGTATGAGGCGTATAAGCTATGCCTTGTTTAAAAAAGATGCATGGGTCCCTGAGGAGTGGAGTAAATGGGGCAAAGGGAAGGTTTGGGCCAAGCTGTAGTATTGCTTTATCTCTCCTTCACAAATGCAAACTGGTCTAAAGAAGGTAGTCCCTTTGGGAATACCTTAAAAAAAAAAAAAATTACAGTTATCTACTATTACCAGATCCCTTGGCTATTCAAAGCAAAGCTTAAGATTTACAACAGTAAACCAACCCTGTTATTTTTAAAAAAAGAAAACAAAAAGTTGTATTGTGTAGGGCTGGTGGAGGGAGGATATCTCTCTATCACATTTGGTGACCTGTATTAACACAATGTAAGAGACACTCAAAATTCATCCAACTGGAGACTTCATCGATATCTCACCCAAAAGCCCCAAATCCTTAGGGCCAGTCTAGATCCCGTTTACTCCTGTAAATAATCCCATGCAAATCAATTTACTTTCATGAGTAGACTAAACAGGATTTGTCTGTAATTAGCATGAAGTGGAACAGATTGCAGGCATGCTTATCTTCTAATATGGAGGTGCAGCCAGCGGAGGTTGGACACTGTGCCGCTTCATCTGCAGAGCAGGGATGGCAGGACTGGTGGCTACCAGGAAGCTTTGGCTGAACGGAGGACCTTGGCCCCTTGTCGTCATTCTCTAGTAAATGCTGTGAAAACAAGCAAACCTCAAAGTAAGTTTGCCAGATGAAAACAGTGCAAGATAAAACCTAATGTGGGATTAAAGTCTTTCTGTTTTATTTCTCCCGTCACAGCGCTGAATTCAGAGATTAATGCTGTCTCAGTTGTTCTTAGTTATGTTGCATTTTTTCAGATTAAAGCCAGTGGTACTTCTTACTCAAATTGTAAAGCACGTTTCATCTTTAATTTATTAGTTCTAATACATTATTATTTAATATTTGATCTCCCAATTGGCTTTAAGTAGCTTCTTTCTAATACTTGAATCCCCCAAGTGGTAACAATTTACTTATTGGATTATTCTTCATTTGTGTTTCTTATGCTGTCAAAATGAGGACACCTTCTATTTCATGGTTTGTGACAACAGGCCCTCTTTCAAAGTTTTCTTTAGATGGGGATATTCTTCCACCTGTTGGGTAAGTGTTAAGCAATGATGGTTCCACACACGTATCATCACACCGAGTGGGTTATTTTTAACATGCCGGTGTACATCAGCTCCAGATGATGCCCCCAGGTGCATTTGGATGGGTCTCTGTGCCTGCGGTGAAACTCGTTTGTGTCTATAGGATCTGAGAAGACATGTGAGCACCTTGCAGCCATAGCTCATGTGTGAATGCAGTCTTCGTCCTTAAGTTGGCTTCCTAATGTTTTGTGTTGCATCTGAAGTATATTTGGTTACACTCCCTCAAAATGAACGTTTCGTTTTCCTTTGTAGGTTAGATTGGTTCTTCTGGTTCGTTAAGCATCTCTCAGTTTCATGCTTGCTTTGGCGGGGATGATAGCTGCCATGTACAGGGAGGGATTTCCCTCTCATCTAATACAGGTTGGAGGTGTGTTGTGGCCCTTTACACTGAAGGTAATAAAATGCTTTATTAATCTTTTTTTTATATATATTTATAGCGCTTTAATCAAGCCTCTTACGTGATGGATTCCAGCACCTACTCTGATAAGGCCAAAGTTTGCAAAAAGTAAATCCTGTGTCTCTGAAAGTACTGTGTTCTTGTCTACATGACTCGAACCTGCCTAAGCCAAGTTACGATAGAAAAGTAGGAGTGAGGTCAGTAGAACAGCATTAAATTTACTCATGCAAAACTAAGAGGAAAAGTTGGCCTTTACAAAGGTTAGTTTTTGCTAGTAAATGCACAGGGAGTAGATGGGTAATGATAGCATTTTTGTGGTGCTTTTCACTTCCAGTGTTTGGTGAAAACTACAGTTTTAGTATTTAACTTGGGACATAGAAAGCCTTGGACTTTCTCTTACCCTAAATGAAATTAGTAGCAAAATAACATTGAATTTAGCAGGAGTTAAATTTGTTTAGGGATGAGTAAACCTGTTTTTTCATTTCTGATTTGGGAGCTGCTAGCTCTAAAGCTGGGGGTTTAAACAAACAAATAAAAATGGAATGGCAATATTATGAGATTTATTTACACAGTATATACAGTTGGCTGAGTTGGCTGAAGAAAATAAAATTGGATATGTTTGATATATTGATATAAATAAATAAAGCCAAATCTGTTCATAAGTTGAGCACTGGTATTTACATTTACTGCATGCGTGTAAATAGGGGTCTGGCAGTCTATAACCTGCGCAGGGTTCCCTGCAGGGCAGAAGTCCACCTCATGCTAATGGATGAAATAAGCTTTTGATAACCTCTGATACAGAAAGAAAAAAATCTAATTGATTTGATGTGATAGCAAGCATTTTGGGGAAGATATGTCACTGAGGCAGGAAATGACCCAGCACCTAATACCCGGGTTTGGCCTTGGGATTGGTTGTTGGTTTTTCAGTTTTGGTAATAATGAGCACTTAATATTCGCAGCTAGACCTGCAAACAAGAAAGAAAGGTACAGGCAGGTTTCAAATCCATGCGCAGAAATGAGCAAAACAGAATTTTTTCATGCCTCATACTGGATAAAATAAATATTTTATTTAGCTTTAAGGAATAACCTTTGAAGTGAAAAGTGACAGCTAGCTGAAAAATGGCCTGGAGCGTGGAACGGAAAGGCTTCTACTTACAGTAGATTTTTAGGGATTTTTTTTTTTTTTTTTAAAGTTGGGTCACTTCATATTTTCCAAATACAAACCCTCCTGGTTATATTTGCAGGCTCCCAAATACCTGTGTATCTGTATCATGTTGTGAGTAGCGCCTGCCAACAGCGCAGCCTTCATCTCTTGTTGGTAGTTAGGAAGTACCCCAGCGACAGGGCAGGCGTTGTATCGGCTGCACCCTTCCCTCTCGAAACCCCAAAGCGCCCAGGAGAGGCTTTTCCCGCTTGGGGCCGGCCGCTGCCTCCTGCTTCAATTATTCCCTGGGCTGCTCAGCCTGACAAAGGCAATTTGAACAAAAGTCCGGTGCTACAATGGAGCCATCTGAAATGAATGCAGGACTGTGGCCTCCGGGTGAGGTGAAGGCCAGAAGGCCCCTTGCCCTGGGTGGGCGATGCCCCCAGCACCCCTCCGGCCCTGCGCACCGAGCCCGGCCCCGGAAACACGGGGAGCCTGAACTGAGGGGCGTCTGGGGTGTCCTTTGCCTGGCTCTCGTTTTTTACAGCTTCTTGTTGATAATCAATGACACAGATCTGTCACGGAGGGCTGTTGGAGTCTGCCGTTTCCAGGGCGGAGATCCCGGCCCTGTCGAGGGTGAGCAGCTGGCTGCTGGGCTGGCTGCGCGCCCCCGGGGCACAGCCTGTGGACCCCTGCCCAAAATGACTGAGGAGTAGGCATGGTGGAGCAGCGGCTACAAAGCGAGTCGGCACATGGGTGTGCATCTACAGAAAAGGGAGAGAAAGGAAGCCAATGTTTCTCGCTCCAGAATGGGAAGAGCAGCCAGCGGGTAAGACTGGACAATCCAGAGGATTGCTTTTTAAACACACGTGGCTTTCACCGGTGGTCACTGGCTCGTGTGCGGAGTGATTTTCGGGCAAACGGCCCCTTGTGATGAGAGTTGCCATCTGAGGGGCACTGGGGTGCTGTCTGCATCTGGGGGGATAGCCTGCCTGCATCCCTGCCTGCATCCCAGCCACAGGAGCACGGGGGCCATCAGCAAAATCAGCAGCCATGCTGAGCACCTCCCTTGTCTTAGATATTAGCAATCCACATTTTATTCCAATAATTAATCTGTCTTCACTGCCATACAAACCTCAGAACTGTTGCACTCATCAGCGGCTGAATGACAGGCCTGCTGTAACATTTGATCTGCGGATCAAGAAATCATGCTTGTCCTGGTGCATGTTTTGGCATATCTGTCAGGTCTAGATTAATTTTGTAATTGTTACTGCAGGGTGCAAAACTGCTTCTTCTTCTAATTATATTGAGACAGTTGTAAACTTCATTAAGACAGCTGTAAAAGTGTAGCTAAGGCTAGCACAGCTCGGGATTAACGAAGGGATAGATTTATTTAGTGATGTATCTGTTTCTGTTCACAGCGCTTGCCAAATTTGTCATGTTTTGCCCAACTCCAAAACTGAAGAGCAAATGAGAAAATTTACACTTCCACTGTTTCCTCTTGCCGTGTTTCTTGTAGCACATAGATATGAACACCACAGTTTGCTGTTGCAGCTGGCGACCAAAAGTCAGTTTGCATGAGAGCGGAGGCAAGAGGTAGGAGGGGATCGGGCTCAGGGAGCCAGCACCCTGGATCCATAAGCGTCCATCGATAGAGGACCACGTATTGCTGCACAAGCAGGGCTTGGTGTGTGGTGATTCAATCCGTAACGAATTTTCCCATCCAGGTTTACAAACCCTTGGAACAGGGCTTAAAAAAGGAATTTCTAAAGAGCCCCAGCACTGTATGAACGGCGGCTCTGTTACAAGAAACTAGCAGACAACTGCTCCTGCTGCTGTTGTGCGCCTCTCTGCATGGGGCTGCCCTCACAGCAGGACCATGTGTCCGTGCAGGCTATAATGAGATGGAGCTCTGGCTGGTTTTGTTTATGAGTGAAGGGCAGGGCTTGGAAAAAAGAAGTCCACTTGCTAGCAGTGAGTAAAGCTACGTTGTTTGACCAGAGAGGCAGATTGAGGCATAAATTCACCCTGCTTTTTTTTGTTTTAAGTTTTAATTAAAAAGAGGAAGGTCTGGCCTTTCTGTGCCAAGACAGCCTTTCAAATTAATTTGAAAGGCATTAGTGAGTTCTGCTGACATCTACAAGTAGGTGACTCTTCTGTCACCACTGCTACTCATTCCTTTCCCAAGCAGCAAGAAAGCTAAACTGATAAAACTCTGCCATCTGATATAGCTTTGAAACCTAGAATTGAACAGGACATTCATTGGGCAAGCCAAAAAAAAAAAAAAAAAGAAGTCTTGTTAAAACAACAAGATAAACAGCTATTTGGAATGTGTGTAGGAGCTTTGTGAAGGGTTGGAGGAATAGGAGGGTTGCAGCTCAAGCTGGGTTTCTACAGTGGTCACCCAGAAGTTGCTCTAAAGAAGTGGAAGATCGGGAATGCAATTCTGGCCTTGATTTACGTCTCATTTTTAAAAAGTGAATCTAGTTGAAGTGCCTAAAGCAATTTCCATGCCACGGGAGTAGCTCCCAGATCTCTCTTTCTTCCCAGCAGCTGGATAAAGAGTCATTTTACATAGACCTTTTCCCTAATAAATAGCAAAGCAATCTCATAAAGAAAGTAATGTGCTTTTTAGGCTCAGTAACCATATTGAATTAAATGTTATGCACACTGTAATTACATTTGCCTGTCAGTTGTATTAATGTGACTTTCCTTGATTAATTTTTCAAGCTAGTTGGTATTAAGTAGGTAGGAAGTTTAAGATCCCCCTAGACCTCCTCTGTCAGCCCGGCTCAGGTAGCGGAGGGAGGGTGAAGCTCAGCACAACCAGTTATTTCATTAACTCTACCACTTTAGTAAGCACCTTGGATCGTGGTCTTTCCAGTCATTTGCAGTCACCCCATACAATACAGTACATTGGGAATCCCTGAACTGCGAGGAGCGGTCCCGTCAGGTGTGGGGCACAGCACACAGAAGCATCGTGAATGCCCAAATCTATGTGTGTGGTAGAGTTTTTACACCCTGATGCTGGCAGGGGGGTGAGTCTGTGCGGCACAGCTTTGGCCACGTTACCTGTGCCGTGATCAGAGCGGCACAGTGAGTGTGCAAGTTCAGTCATCTCCCTGAAATTGTGTGGAGTATGTGATTCCCAAGGGTACGGAGCAGCAATTTGAGAGCATGGGTAACAGAAGATTTACCGAGGTGAGGTAACACCCTGCTCCCATACATTTCCTAGTTTAAAGCTGATCTCTCCCAGTTATCATCCTAAATGTCAGCTCACTGTCTTTACCAAAAGCTTTCAGTTTATTGCTCTGTACAGGCTCAGTTTACCTTTCGAGGAATTGAATTCTGGTCTTGGCCACGTGGAGAGTATTCGTTCCTCAGACAGATACCTGGATAGTAGTTACGGTACCCAGAGATCTCACAACATGCAGCACAGACCATCTTGAAACCAGTGGATGTTGATACGTAACTCTGACCTTCTCTGAATTAATAAAATACTTGAAGCTATTTTAGAGAGGAAGCTGGAGTCATTTGCACAGTGGGGGTCTGTGCATTACAGCTGTGCTTCTTTTTGCTTGGTGTCTGCAAACTTTATATTAAGTCTCTGTTCCCGATTCATCTCTCAAACATCTGTGTTAACTCATGGGGCTCGGGGAGTCCTGGTGTAAGTGTGAAGTAGGAGTGAACTGAAACAAGCTCACTTAAATAGGGACCCTTCTTTTGTAAATCAGTCTGGATTATAGTGATCCAAATAAACAATCATTTGGATGCATACATCCTGCAGCACTCTATTACATAGCTCTTGGGAGATGAAAAAAGTCTGTTTAGTATCTACTCGGAAGAAATGGGAGCAGGGCTGTGGAAAAATTTTTCAAGACTGGGAGTCTGTTTCATGTTACAGTGGCTTGCCAAATTTGATACAAAAATTTCTTAAATATTGGTGCCCATACACAGCTGATTAGCAGTTAACAACTGTAAAGCCATGGGATGCACTGTACTTCTATTTCCAATGCACGTAGCTTTTGCTCTTTAATCCTATTCTTAAAGAACAGTATTTTAAAGCAGTTTGGAAAAACATACAAAACCAAATACACGTGATCAAGGAAGAAGAGATTTGGGAACAATTGGAAGCACTGTATAGGAATGTCCAACATATACAAGCTTATTGCCTTACCTTCTTGTTCCCCTTCTGATTTTAGTACACTATGAAGCATATACTGTAGCAAACCATATGCTGCAGGCAAAGTTCAAAGTGCCCTGCCAGGCTGCAAGGCAATATGGACAGGAAGGGGTTCTCTGTGCTTTGCTTGCTTGCACTTCCAAGTAGTTGGCACATATGCCAATTTTTAGTTTATTCTTATTTAAAACTAAAAAAAAAGAAACCCCCAACTAACAGTAATTGGAAGATAAAAGATCACCACCAGTCAGGCTCTTGTCTTCCCTCTGCTTTTAGAGCAAGTGAGAAGAATACACTGCTTCAGCTGCATTTCAATTTCGGCTCCCTCCTAGCTGGACTGAGTCCTTGCTGTGCCATACACTAGCGGTTCGGTTTGTTGTGAGCAAGTGCTGCTTTTTCCCTGTGACCAGTGGCTCATCAAGTAAGAGAAAGTGCGATCCTGGCTGATTAAATAATACTGTGAAAGTTGCTGGTGGGTTCAGTGGAGCCATGTTTGTACCTGGAGTTAGAGATTACAGAGAATGAACATGGGTAGGGAAACCCGAGTCATTGCACTTAGTTGTTGTATGTTCCAGGGTACAAGAAATAAAAAGTAGCAGACCCCAAATTTCTTACCTGTTCTGTTGTTGTCCTGTAGCAAATGAGGCAGTAACTCAGAAAGACAAATACTTTGTCTTTCTACAGAAGTATTTTCTTCTGTAAAATGGGAGTGTTCATAAATGTTGCATGAGTACTGTGAGGACAAATTAATACATTATTGCCTGAACATTGACTAAACTTGTATTTTCTTGGTTCAGTCATGTTGGTGCCTAACAATGCGAGCAAAAGTTTCAGTAACCACAGTGTTGAATGTGATGCTAAGGAAGAGCATGGGCTAAGCCAGTGGAAGCATAGAAAGCCTGGATAATCAGGGGAGCAGTTACATATTTAAAGTTATAGCAGACTTACTTTCACATTTCTAAATAACCTGCATCTCTTCTCTTCTTTGGATCAGCTTCTGTCTTTTCTCATAGGGCAGAAAAGAAATTGGCCCTGTTCCACTCTGAAGGGGAAGAAACAGTTTTGTGGGGAAATCCACTTGCCCTAGGGTTATAATGAGTTGAAAATATTTTGAAATACTTGTGATTTAGATCATAATGAATAATACTAATGCTTCAAGTTAAAACTTCTTTTAACGCTTTAAGGAGGTAGGGGTATTGGTATGTGTTGCAGGTAGTGGTAAGTCGTGTTTGGCAGTCTTCACAGATGTTTTCAGTGTGCTCAGAGTCCCTAAATGCTCCTTAGTAAATGATAGAGAACAGGCTGGGATCGCTGCAAGCAACTGAAACCTCTGGCACTGCCTCAGCAGTCACGCGGGACCTGGGCAGGGACTGAAGCAGCATGGTGTGAAAGACCTCTCGGTTTTCTGTAGGCGTTATCTGGATGGCGCTTGATAACCTTCTCCAGATCAGACCCAGACCATACCTCTTGTGTTCTCTTCATGTAAATAAAGGCTGTTAAAGCAGGTCCACTGTAGGAAAACCTGAGTTATTTAGACAGCCATGTGCCTTAGGAAAAGGCATTTTCTTGGGGAAAGACTGATTCATCACTTGTCTGCATGCCTGGACAAGAAAAGGGTCATATTTCTGCTAGACACCAAAGTGGGGGGGGGGGAGGGTGTTTCTGACTTGATTTATCAACTAGTAGAGATGAATTAGAACCCTCGGGGGAGGGAAAACTTCAGAGAAACCGAAATATTTTTACATTGCAGATGATTGTGGCCTCCAGACTTTTTCTTGTATGGCATTTATGCAAGCACACATTCCAAAACAAAATTAAACAAACAGTCCCTTGAAGACTCCTAATTAGCCACTTTGCTCAATACTCAATTAGAATAACCATGTAGGTAAAATACGACTGCAGTTCAGAGAATTTCATTTGAAGTTGCAGTCTGTAAGTAATGTTTAGGAACAAGTAATAGAGTTCATCAATGAATGTGTTTTGCTTGGAGCAAATTCGGCACTGCAGACGATTGGTAGGAAGGGAGGGTGAGATGCTATAAACCTGATGAAGTCTTGTAATTTAAAGCAGAGGCCTAGAGTTCAGAGGATTTGGAAAGATCGTGTCTCTGCCAGAAACCTTGGTGTGACCTCAGGCAAGTCACTTCACCTTTCTGTGCCTTATCTGAATAAATATCTCTGTTTCCTATCTGTAAAATGAAGATAATGCCTCATACGTGTTCTGAAACTCGAGTATTAGTAAAGTACACAGAAATCATCAGATAGGAAGTCTCTAGAAGAGCAAATGTTGAGTTGTAGTCAGTTTTTTTTTCTTAGGCCACTTGCAAATACATACTTTATTAAGACTTATTTGGCTTATCTTCCTTGTGAGGAGGATAGACCCGAGCAAGATATTTGGATTCAAACCCTCTGAATACTTGAGGGACAGAGAGCAGCCGGTTTGTCTATCCAAACTTAGATCTAAAGTGGAATTTTGGATGTGGTTGTCAGCTGCACCATGAGTAAAACTTTGCTTTGGAGCCTGACACCAGAGCCCAGATAGGATGAGAGATTTTGTGGCTAGAACCTGTTTCTATCAAAGCATGATAACTATCAAAGCATGATAAAGAGTATTAAACAAATACCATTAGTTAGAAATTACCATCTCTGCATGTCTCTTAGTTTCATTTCCGCAAAAGGGCATTACTCTCACAAGTAGTAAATTATATACTTTCTATTGATACCATCTACACTGTGCTGGTAGCTGGTGGTTTTAGCTGACTATTCTGGTTTCCATAGTACATAAAGAATTACCTAGAAGTGCTAACACTGTAGGTTTGTCTTCTCCCCACATCTCCAGCCCCTCTTATGGTCACATTAAAGTGTCTGCTTTATACTTGCTCATACTTTGCTAACTGTTAGGAAAACTTAAGGCCTTACCGAGGGACGCCTCCTCAGAAAGACATTTTGTCAAGATATAATCATGCTTCTGAAATGTTATGTCCCAGGTGAGGTAAAATGCAGAACATTCAAGAAAAGATTAGAGAGGAAAGCCTGAACACTTTTGGAAAAAGGTAGGCAAAATTTGATGCGCTTTTAATGATAGGTGTTAAAATCATGGCTTAGCTTTGGTATTAAAGTATTAATAACATAGTATTGAAAGAGCTGTCATTTAAAGAAGTGTTTTGCCTAAACCAAACAAGTGATGTATTGATTTATTAAAAACCCAAAGGTTTGAAAAAGCTTTTTTTAAATGCCTGGGGAAATTTTAAATCTAGCTCAGGTGCTCACTTCAGTTAGTTTGGGGCAACATCTTTTAGCTGTATTCCTAGGCAATTGTAATCCACAGGACACTGTGAAGACTAAGATCTTCAAAATAACTTGCAGTCCAGCTTGTGAGTTGGATCATGCATTTCTGCGCGTGAACTGACCAACTGAAATCAAAGGCTGCAGAAGTAGCTGCAGGACTGAAGCCGCAAAGACTGGAAACGTGGGTTTGCATGGGAGAATGTCGACAGCAGTGCAGGCTGCATGAATGAACGCTTTCAGATTTTTGTGTTGTTCACAGTGTAAGAACATTTGATAGTTCCTAAAATCCTTTTGCTTAAATTCAAAAGCAGCATTATGATTCTTGAAGACTACTTTGGAAAGTTTTAAAAGATTTCACTTTCCCGAGGTTGTATGCGCAGGACCTGGGAAACTGAGTCACTTTATAGTTTCATGGGATTGGGACAACCAAAAATAAAAAAAAGCAGTCATGGAGTATGTGAAAACGTGGCCCTTTATCCATTCCTTATGGTAGACAGGAAAGGAGAGGTCACAATTGGTAACAGTTTGAAGTAAAACTATTTAAATATTTTGTACTTTTCCTACCTCTATTCATAAAATTCAAATCAGGTATTTTACCTGCAGGGACCTTCAAACAGGTCATTAAAAACAACCCAGCAGTTATGAATCAATTTATTCTAAATTTTAATTTAAAATTGCACTTGCGTAATTTTCCAAAAGGGTTGGAGCCTTTGTAAAACTTACTTCAATCATTTTTATTTTTATTTTTCAAAAGAAGTCGGGTGATATATCTTTACTTATCTTCCTGATTAAATCTCTCCATACTGGAGAGAATTACCATTTCCTTCCCAACTTTCCCTTGTCTTTTAAAAATACCAATAGATAATTTTACCAACTTAGATAAGGAATTCCATTATAACTGGGAAGGCAATTATCTGTCAAGACGTTATTGCAATATTATTAGAAAAATGGATACTTAAGCAGCAGGTAATTTTTTTTGTATTTCCTGCGTAACTATCACGCACTCTATTTTGATTAGATCCTAATGATACCAAGAACGTTTTAAACAAATAATCAGCCCGTGCAAATGAAAAACATTTTGCTTTTTCAGTTGCACTTGTGCAGCAATGATAATTAATACATCTTGGGATATTCAAACCATATCTGATTAAATCACAGTGCACCAAAGAGGACTTTATAAAGAATCTTTCCATGAACCCTGCTGAGAGATCTGGGAGAAAAAAGGAAATGTGTTAAACAACATCATTGTGCCTGAAGGTGTCTACCTACAGTGGAGTCACACCTATAGATTCCCTTGTCCATAACCCAGCTCCTGGCCTGGACCACCCATGGTGAATGGGACCAACTTGATTTTTCATAGTTTTTATGAAGATAGCAGGCTTTGCAGTTGTGGGCCTGGCAGACTGGCCAATTCCTGTCGAACAGTAACTCCGTCAGTTACTTTATGCTGCAGTTCTGTACCTTGTCCTGGTAGAGGACAACCTGACCAAAAGAGCAGCCCCAACACCAAAGCACATGCAGTCTAAGCTGTCTCTCCCCATTATGACCCTCACCGATGGGTACTAGTCCTGGACTCTGGTACAAGTTTGTTTTATAACAGTTGGCATAAAGGATATGCCAAGCAGTATCAGCTTGGAATAAGCTACCATGATGAGTTGTCCCTTGAGGACCATCGCCAAGCTTACATGCAAGTAGCCTCCAGGATTAAAGAACCTTAAATGCACTGGTTAATAGTACTGCCAATCCCTTACCTCAGTGATGTAATATTTGCAAGCCAGAAAGAGAAGTTCATTTTGATTTTGAATTAAACATGTTTTAACTTCGCCAGCACCCTTTCTGAAGGCTGAGATTAAGGCCCCCATCAAGGAAGGGATACATTTTTCAAAGAGTACTGCCAACCTAACAGCAGCAAAAAAAAAAGAGCCTTTGTATTATTTTGCGTGAGATCTGTTTTTCCCTGTTCCTTTTACAGGAATTTGTTTTAACTACATGAATTTAGCGGAAAGAGGTGGCTGTTTTTCAGATTATTTATTTCACATTTGTTAGGCAACTTCGCTCTTTCCCCTGTGTCGTCAGCTTCCCCTTGTTGTTCGCATGGCTCTTTCCTATAGCTGCAGGAAGCAGGTTCGTAAAAATAGGAAAGTGTGGTGTTAAAACAGCAAAAAAATAGGCAGGATAGCTAATGGGCAGGGGACACTAGTCAGATTTTAAGGTTTCCAGTGTCTCTGTATTTGTATAAGAGACATCCTCTGTTGCTCTCCGTATTGGTTCTTGACTGGATGGTAAGCAGGCGCTAGCCTTGAACATTGTGTCATTTGCAAAACCTCATTTTCTATGTGTGTTTGGGCATGTCAGCAGGCCTTTGAAGATTTATTAATAACAGATTATACTCTTTTTAAGAGGTGTTTTTAGTTCCTGGCTTAGATGAAGGAGTGGCCCATTTACCTCTGCAACCACCCATATCTAACTGTCTAAATCAAATCGTTCCAAACCCCTTTTATAACATAACTGCCAAAAGTTGGCACAAAATCCCTCCTCAGTGAAAGGTTGTGCG
Organism: Pygoscelis adeliae; assembly: GCF_000699105.1. Taxonomy (NCBI): domain Eukaryota; kingdom Metazoa; phylum Chordata; class Aves; order Sphenisciformes; family Spheniscidae; genus Pygoscelis; species Pygoscelis adeliae. Next base: position 1,353,817 of record NW_008824542.1, read on the forward strand.
GAAGCGCATCCATCATGCTTCTCGGGATGGCTCAGTGGTCTCCGTGTCAGGTTGCACACGAGCTGATGCATGCAGTGTGGGAGGACCTGCCAACCCGCCTGTTTGGTGCTTGCTGCAGAGCTGAAGCTCAGCCATGTGAAAAAGCTTTCGGGTTGGCGATCATGGGAGGCAATGCCTCGGTGTTTTGGCTCTGCGAGACTGGTCTACCTGCCTGCCTGGAGCACCAGAATGAACGCCTTGTGTTTGTGCGGTTTTTTTTCCCCTTTGAAAACTAGAAGGCATTTTGTAAGGGCAAAGCGTTACAGTAAGTCAACATGAGTTGCACCAGAAGGTCTCCCAGTAGACAGGGAAAGGAAGAGACTTGATTCAATCTAGTAGATTCATTTTAGATGTAGTTTGCTAATTTATTGTTCAAGTTAAGCACATAGGATCAGTATTGCTGAATACTCGTCCTTCATGAAAAACAGGGTAAAAAGAGAAACAGAATAAGAATGAGAGGAACTGAAATACCAGTAACCAGTCTCCATTTTGCTCTTCCCAAGTTGTACCTTCTTAGTGCTGGTGCCTGGGTTAATGTTTGCTACAGAGCATACAAATCTTGGATCTCTCTGTGGATTTTCTGTGGGAAAATACTTGGGACCTCAAATATTGACAATTTTTTTAATTATAGCCCGTGGCAGTCCCAGCTTTACGGAAGGAATTTCATGGGGAGGTTTGGCTGGAAGTGGCATTTCTGTCCGTCAGTGTACTGCATTTACATTTTTTAAAATACTTTGATTGTGGTTAAATAACTGGTAATCATGTGCAGGTGGTAGATTTTGAGTATGATCTTCATTACTTCTGGCAGGGAAGGAGAAAATTATCTTTATGAATAAATACTTCTTTCCTTAACTTAAATACTGAGATTCCATCTTTGTGGGAAAGGGAGTTTCTTTTCTCAGCCCGTGTTTCAGATCTATGACTTGCCCTTTTTGGGTCACACATACTAAATACACTTTTAATCTCACAGTATGCCCAGGTGTTCATTTTCTTCTTTTTCTTTCAGCTCTGGAGCTGTAAGTAATTCTGGACTCATTCCATCCACCTGGTTGAGTGCTTTTTTCTATTCTTGATTTCTATTTTTCTCCTTCTCTTTCCCCATCTCTCTCATGTTTCATTTCCTAAGCTTTTCTGCCAGAACAGCTTTTTATTTCAGTCACCTCCGGGAATGGAGTGGACATAATGAATTGGGTATTTCATACGGGCTCCATGGGGGAATCGGGTGTGGCAGTAAGTGACAGAGGCACCGCCGAAGGAGCGCTCCAAGCCCGTGCCAGCGGGCGCAGGGCGGCTGGCTGGCAGCGCGGTGCAGCCAAGGGGTGGGAACCTGTGACTTCTTTGCAGTTGCTTCTGGTCCATAAAGCAAGCACGGGCTCATCACACAACTTCCCTGCCGTGTGGTTGGGGAATATTTTCGGGAACAGAAATGTAACTGCAGCGGAGATTTGTACTCTTCCATCCTTGCTAATCAAGATTGCTGATGAAACATTTATTTGTCAGGGTTGGATGTTTAGCTAAATATAGGAATACATTTCTGCAGTGTGAAGATGAACATCAAGGATTTTGGCACGGAATAATGTCAGTGAAATGCAGATGCAATGCATGTCTCTTGTCAAACTATTATCCTCCCCATGATCTGAAGATGTGCTGGATGGGTGCAATTCATTTCTGTTTGTTTGTTTGTTTGTTTGTTCTGTCCTAGGTTATTGCTACCTGTATTACAGTTCCATCCTCAGTCTCAGGCATGGAGCAGGACTCCATTTTCATAAGAATCGTGAAGCAACAACACACATTTGCAAGAAATGATCCAGTTTCTGGCAGTGGGACAAGAAGAAGTCTTGCCCTGATCTCATTTGTCTAAGCTGCTGTTGAAAACTTCCACGAAGTTAATATCACAGCAAATTTAGGAAGTCTTGTTCCAGTGTTTCACTACCCTTAATATTGAATTATTTTTCCCTTGGTACCCAACTAAAATGCATTTTATTGCCATTTGAGATTTTTTTGTCCATCCACCATTGGACATAGTCATCTTCAACTTTATTTTTTATATTTGAAATTCATCTTTTGTTCAGCTTTTCTATTTATGTTTTTACTTTGTAATCCTCTCTTATTTTAGACTTCGCACATCTAATTCTGTCATCCTTAAACCATTGGTTAAATTTCTTAAATCTCTTCTGACTTTTGTTCCTCTATTCAGGGACTGGGCTGTTTTAAATTTGTCTGCTGCTGTATCTGTCTTAAAATGCATTGTCTGAGCCTGGACACAGGAATGTGGCTGAGGTCTCGCAAGGGCTGAATAAACAGGACAATTATTTCCCATTTCTTATGTATGCTACTCCTCTTCCTAAAAATCAAGATTTGGGGTTTTTTGTAGCAGCATTACTTTGTTGACTCATGTTTATGTTGTGATTCACCATGACCCTCAGATTCTCATTCCTTGTTTTGCATTTGTGTATCAGCATTTGCTTCCAAAGTATATTATTTAGTTTGTTAATTAGCTCTTCTGAGTGTACTAAGTTCTTTGGATTCAAGAGTAGCTCATATTTTCCCATGCGAAGGGGTTTTTTCCCCTTTATCCTTGCTCTTTCTTCTGTTGCTATGTGAAAGACAACACACAGAAAACAAAGACAGTGCCAGATACTCAGAAGAAACGGAGAAGCTGAGAATATACAAAAAAAACAGGGTGAAAAAAGAGAAAATTATTTTTCTTTTTCAGTGGTGGTAATTTTAACTGCATTCTTAGGAATAGCAGGGGAAACGTATCAAACATACAATTTTAAAGAAATGAAGGGTAAATTGAGAGAGCACATTTTAAAAAAAAAGTTTAAAATGAGCCACAACAGGATGGAAGGAGCTATTAGATATATTGCTTAGTATTTCTAGGGAACGTGTTATGATTTAGCCAGCTAGAAATGGCCATAGCAGCTTTTGTAAATATGATGGATAGTGGAATAATTCATGGTTGACTTTCATTTTTCAATTCAAATATGTTTGCACATGAATTACCGTTTGTCCTGGGTATATTAAAACATCATCTTACTGGATAAATAGATAGATCAATGCATTCAATGTTAATCATGTCTTCAAGTTTATTTTAACTGGGAATCATGAAGCTGAAGCCTTCTAAACATACACGTTTCTCAGTAATTTTGGTTTTTAATTCAGCCAGGAAATGGGGAGTTAAAGTGGATTGCTAATACCATTTTATTGGGAAGGGAGAAATTGGGGTGGGATGAGCTGATTCAAGTCCAAATGGACGGTAAGCCCTCAGTTTGCACCATCTGATTCCACATTGTCAGTGTTATTGGCCAATATAAGCTCTTCAAACATCCTGCAATGCCAGTAAATTCCTTTTACTGGGAAAATTTTAGGAAAGAATAGCTCAGGCTTTCATGCCATGTTTCACTTTTATGCTAAATTTGTAATGAGAATGTAGGTGCTGCTCGTAGGTGCTGCTCTCAAACCGCTGAACTCTCTTCTCAAAATACAAACCTCATATGGCAATCAGGCGGGGTGGAGCGCTTGCGTTTTGGGAGCGTTTGTCTTTCTGAGGTCCCACCAGAAAGGATCCTGCTTTACAGAGCAAAATGCACCCGGCGCCTCCCCCCGCCCCGGCAGGAGGAAGGCAAGAGATCTTGAGTTTGGGCTTTTACTTATCTAGTCTTGATTCCTTTTTCTCTGCCTGCCTGAGGCAGTGGGGTAAGCCCAAGGATTACGAAGATGTAAGAGGATGCGCAGCAACACGCAACTGTTGGCGGATGGTGGAGTCCTTCATGGGCTTTGCAGAGCCTTTGCCAGAGATGGGGTGTGGTGCGAAAGGTTTGCCGGTCTCAGGGTGGAAGGGATGGGGCAGGAGCCAGCTGCTGGGTATCTAGTACCTTAGTTCCTGTATCTTCAACCATTCTTTTCCTTTTTATGCTGGTGGTGGAGGGCTACCAAACAAAGCTTGTGTTTTGACCCTTAGCTGCCATTGCGATTCACCCTTTTGTTACCCTTCATCCTTTCTCTTTGCACTAAGGAAAGAATTTATGGGTGCTCATGGGCTGCAACAGCAAGCATCGAGATGAGAGGTCATCCAAAGTTTGGAGGGTTGCTAATTAGCTTTTTTCTTCATGAATTAGTCAAAGCTAATTAGTGTCTGTCTTTGCAGAGGTTCTGATGCAAACACAAGAAGAGAGTAGTTAAGTCAGGAATTTTAAAGCACCCTTGTGTTATTAGCAGCGCCAGCAGACATTAAACCCCCTTCCTTTTCAGTTTTTCGGACTTTCCCATGGTGGGCAAGATTTACCTGTTGTCAGACAATGCCTTTGCAATCCTCTGAAGTCAAATAAGGCGTCTAAATCACCAGCCAAGCCAGACACGATAGCAATTCCTTCTGTTTACATCTTGGAGGCAACTTTGCATCTGGAGGAAGGAGTTTGAGGCTCACTGGGGGCTCGCTTTGAACGCTGCCCCCTCTCCCCCTGCCCTTTCGCCTCCTGGGCTGACCTAGCTGTAAAAGTGTCAGCCTGGCTGGAGATCCACAACCAGCCAGACATGATGCATAGCTCCTCGGGCTCTCCCTTGTGTGCCGGTGGCCGTCGGGCTCAGGGAAGCTTTTCGCTGGATTGCTGATGCAGAAGAGAGGCGTTGCACTCCCGCTGCCAGCCCCCATGCTTATTTTGTGGGGACGTGGACAGAAAATGAATTGATTTCCAGACACTCCTGTTCCATAGAGCAAGGCTCTGTCGTTGTTTGTCAGTGTAAAAAGAAATGGGGATTTATAGCATTACCTGTTAAATTTACAGGGGAAAAAAGATTGCCGGAATTTAAAATTGCCCTGTTGGGAATATTTTTCTGTTTTTAATTATAAATTAGTATGCAAATAGTCCAAAGTCACTTTGGCTGCTGTTGTAAACTGCAACGCATGGAAAAAGCTCCATACGATAGCATGAGTGATGAAAGCAGCATGTAGAAAATGCTTGGTAACTGCTAAATGAGGAGGAGAAGGGGAAGAGGGCAGAGGATTGAGCTTGTTCACAACTCGGAGGTCTTACGACACAGCAGATGTCCTCTGTATTTGATTGTCTGGGCCCTGGGGAAGTCTGCTGCTCAGCATGGTCGGCATCAGTTTGCCACACCGACGCCACTTCTAGTCTCGCCTGGGGAAACGTCATGTGCAGCCGGAGTCCAGGCATGGTTCACTGGTAAGGATGCCGGCATCCTTCGTGGGGGGCAGTCAGAAATATTTCCATCCCCACGCTGGTTAACCTCCAGGTACCCAACAAGAGACGTGCCATCTGAAGTGGAAAATGACTCTCTGTTGCTCTGTGAAGCAGCGATGCAGTGTGATCTAATGTACTAAATATTGGTGCCAGAAACTCCCAGTTCAGGATCCCTGTGTATCCTTGAGCAGACCTCCGGGTGTGTTATCACATTTCTGCTGTGAACTGAGCCTGACTTGACTGAAATCTCCAGAAGTGATCTCGGTTTACCTCAGTGTAGCTGAGATCAAAGTCAGATCTCTATCTGACCTCTTTGTTTAGCACATGGATATAACAACCCTCCCCTCTTCCAGGATTAATTATTGATCACAAAAAGCTTTTTTTTTTACACAGACAGCATTATATAATTACTATTACTTTTATATACTGCTCTCCTCCATCTTGCTCTTGGCTTCTGGACTCACAGAGGTTGTCACATCAGGAAGGTGGCTGTCTACAGCTGTAAGCTGAGAGAGACCATCTTAATTACGTTTTTTTTCATTTCAGATTCAAGCCATGCTCAGATTGGCTTCTCAGCATGTGAACTTGGAGATGGCTTCTGCTGAGCACAGTGGGGAGCCCCCTCCCTTCTGTGGAGGTCTCTCTTTGTTTCCCTCCCCACTAGCATGCGTAAGGGGTGGGTATTATCCTTTTGATATGCATGATATTAAAAACTAGGTTTGAGTCTTCAGTACCCAATACTCCTGAAACTTTCTAATGTACTCTTTACTGCCTGGCATTTGTGGTGTTTGAATTGTAACTATCTGTAAAAGGTCTTTTCGTTGGGAACAGCCAATTCTTAACGAGCAAAAAGTTCGGGAGTGTTAACCTAAGCACCAGACGATCAGGAGTATCAGCCTTTCAAGTTCCTCTGACTGAATGTGCATGACAGTCTCTTAGAAACTTCCTTCAGGTTGTTTAATTAATTGAATAGTGTAGTTTCGTGTTGGACATTTACCGACTAGGAGGAGGATTGGACTGGATCTGAAATGTTCGGTGTGCCATGCTTAAAATGTATCAGCTATGGGAGCTGATAATTCAGGCGCAGCGGAGTACAGGCGTCAGGAGAAAAGGCGGTGGTGGGGACCTCAAGCTCAGCCATTTCAACACTGTGCTTGGCTCTGTGCTAGCTGTGCTGCTCGGTGTCCTGTCTGCCTACAGTCGCACTGCTGGCTTACAGCTCAGTGCCCCTGGGACTGGAGCTTCCCCCTTTCTTTTTCACGTGTTTTGCTCGCATATCTGGCTGGAGGTAAAAGGGCAGGTGCTGATCTCTGAGCCCAGTGTAAATCTGGCATGGTGTTCCCTTTGAAGTCAGCAGTGTTTCCTCTACATTTGCATCTGTGCAACTGAGATTTGGATCTGGTACAAGGTGACGGGAGCTTTTTTTGCCCTTTTTGTGGTTTTTGTTACTGGAGTGCTGCTACTTAGAGAACACGTTCGGTTTCACTGATACCTAAATCAACACAGATGTTTTCCTGAACAGAAATTTCCATTATGGGCTGAAGCTAACACAATTTCGTAAGTCAGATATCTCTGAATCATTCTGAGTTTTTCTGTTTACAAGGGATTGTTGTAAAATCATGAAAAATCCCCAGCCACCTCTCCAAGAGACTTTAATACAGATGCTTTGTAATATGCTGTCGAGCTTCACCAACCCTCCTCCTCACCCACTGCTTCCCAGATCTTAGAACAAGTTCAAGAGCTCTTGATACCTGTTGAAAAACTTACTGGTAAGATTTTATACTAAGGGCTTTACATGTGTGCTTTTCCCCTTTCTGCCCCGATGAGCTCTCACTACTCAGTCTGCCATGCTGGAAGGGAACAAGCATCTGCAGGAAAACAGACGTTTTGGGGCTGGTGCTGTGGATAGTGAGGTCCAATGAAGGGGCTGCTCTGCCCTGGGCTGGCCTGGCTGCTTTCTGGCCACGCATTTAGAAAAGCTATTGCTAATAGCTGGTTAAATGGATAAGATCACTTCGATAATCTAATCCCAATAGCTTTATCTTAGTGAGACCGGTTTGCAATTATAACGAAACACATTTCAGTGGAAACGCAGTTAAGCGTGTTAAACCGCTCAGATGCTTTAGGCCCTGAGTGGGAATCCTCTTGGGGTCAGCATGGAAATGGCCAGCGCATCCCTGCCCCTCGCTCCGCTCCCGGTGCATCCCTCTGCGGGTAGGGGAGCCGCTTAACCTGGAGAAGAAGCCAACAGCTCGGAAGATTACGTGGAAGGGGGGAGGATTTGCCCTGATCAAGTGACATGCATGGACCCTGCCAGGAGGGATGGCCAGCTCTTAATGCCCGTTTTGACTTTTTTTGTACCAAAGCAGCACTGCTATAGTTTCATCCCGAGGAAGGAGTTACAGTGGTGGGGAAGGAAGGCCTGTTGGGTGTCCTCTAATAGAGCGGACACGGAGCCGCACAGCATTACTCGCTGTTTTAAAGAGGGCTCTTGCCCCTGTGGGGACCCTAGAGCCGCGGGCTCTGCATCCCCCTCCACCACCGGCATCGCTTGGCTGGCCTGGATGGTTCACAGCTTGGGCAAAAGGAGCTGATTAATCCCTTCAGCTGCCTAAGTCTAGACAGGAGCAGAAGCATTTTAGGCATGTTCTGTTTTGTTTTGGTTTGTTTTTTTTTTCCTGAGGAGTGTAAAATGAGGCTGCATTCTTTGCTATAAAGTTATTGCTGGCTCGCTCTGTCCAAGCAGAGCAGGACGTGAATTCCTTCCTCTCCTTTCGGCTTGCAGCAAGTGCCTGCAGTTAGCTGTTAGAGCCTGGGAGTCACTTTATAAGGCTTGCGGTTTCATGCCCCTTCAGCCCCACGTGGCTTTCAGAAACATGCACCTGACACCATTTTTCAGATTGTTTTTCTTTTTTATTTTTAATAGAGCTTTTTGCGTGTTCCAGAGTTTTGTTCTGTTTTGGGTTTTTTTTACCTTTTTGTCTTTGTTTAATGCTTGCATGTCAGACTATAATAGAGAAGACTTAAGAGCACTTCACATCCAACCTTCCTGAGAAGTAGATGCTTCTGGGCTGGAACACCATAAACTGATAGGACAGAAGAAGGGAATCTTAGGCCAAAACCAAGGACCCAAAAATAAATGGCAACGTTCACTGTCCCAGTATGGAAGCACGTCATGCCCTTAAACATTTGTTTAGCTGAGACTTCTGGAGGACATTGTTGAGCTTCAAAATAGACTAGAGGATAAACTGTTGGGAATGTCATTGCCAAAATATCTAGAGAATCCAATGTTTTCAGCTACAAACTACTGGTTATTATTTCTCGAGCTAAAGAGGAATCTCTGGGAGGTCCCCAGCAGTGGATGAGGCTCTGCCACCGAGGACAACGGCACATGTAGGCATTAACCATCGGTTTGAATACAGGCTGCAAAACTCACATCAGACAGCTCTCAAGTACTGTTTCAGCAGATGCAATGAGGGGGAACAGCAGCTGAGCTGGAGGGAGGCAGGACCAGCAGTGGTGGCTCTAAGGCACAAGTTCAGCTCCTGAATTTTCCTGGTTTCATCTTCTCCCTGCCACTGTCCCCTTACCGTGGGTCTTGCGTGCATAAGTGGCCTTTGTGCTTTTGAAATTATCCCTCTTAATCTTTTCCAGTGCAGATCTCCTTATTTAAAGTGCCTTGCATTCTTATTTGAAAGGCAAATAAGGACCAAATAATGGAGTGCCTTTTTTTAAAATTAAAAAAGAAAGAAGCTGGGGCTTGTGTGCATGAAAGAAATCACAATGCAGCCTGCCTTGTGCTGTTTATACAACCCGGGTTTAGATCTAAACACTACCCAAGAAGTGTCAGTGACCATAAATGGGGAGAGCTAACGCACAGCTGGTTTATATGGGTAGGTTAAAGCAGAGATCACTGAAGCGAGTCTCATAATCCTCGAAGAATTGAATGACTAGCAGCTGCTTAAGGCGTTATTCCTATTCATAACGCCCGTGCAAGTGCACTTGAAGTTGGTTACTCTTTTTGGAGACACGAGGCAGAAAATGCATAAACAACTGAGCCGGGGAGAAAATCAGGGAGTTGTTCCCAGTCTCTTGGTCTAAGTTCAAGTCTGATTGCCACTAAACCAAGTGAATTTAAATCTAATTCAGGGAGGGTGCCTGCCCCTCACGTGAAGCCGGTGTTGAGGGCTGCGTGGCAGCACCGCTCAGTAGCTGTCTTCTGAGAGGTCAGGTCAAATTTGTAGCAGAAACGAGCACCTGGTCTTCTGGAGACTGAATGCATGTTTTTCTGAATACTTCGTGGTCTTTAGTATTTTAATCCTTCCCGCATAGGAAGATCTGTGCTCCAGAGGGACTGGAGGCACAGAGTCCCTGCTGAGCCAGCTTCAGGCGTAGGTCACACTGCTGGGTCTGCAGAGCTTGTCGCTGGCGGCCCCCCCGGCTCGGTGTGTGCTCGGCCAGCCCTTTCCCAGGGAAATCTGGGATGGGGAATTGCACTTAGGGAAGGGTCCTGCCTGCTGGGGAGGATGTTACTGCCAGGGGGGTACAGAGATATCTTGCAGTGGACAGAGCATCTCTGCCAGCAAG
>NW_008824542.1:1363682-1369818 GCF_000699105.1 Pygoscelis adeliae
CCTGCTGTTCTCCCTTACGCTGCAGAATGGTCAATGCTTTCTTTTAAATTCCCCTTTTTTTAAGGTTTTTTTTTTGAAGAGCATTAAATACAAGAAGGAGAAAAGCAAATTTATGTGAACCCTGGGTTAAAAATAAAGGGGAACGTGATATTTAAGGTCACATTGTACCATAAAAAGCACAGAAGAGTTTGGAATTGCACTGGTTCTGTAGGTGTGAAAATGCAGGTTTTTGTGCATGTATGTAGATAATTTCTCACATGGATTGGTGCATGTCTTTCTTGTGCAGTGTTGGTAGTGTTCATATTGCAGAGAACATCCTATAAATGTCTTTAATCAACCTGATTATTTCCCTATAATAAAAGAAATCTTTGCATTAGCTTTCCTTATGTCTAGGTTTCTAACAGAGAAACTGTGCTGAACACAATTTAGCCAAATTAAAAAATAAGCTTTGCCTAAGAATGAGGAACTGATGGAGGGCTCAACTCTTTTCTTCCTGGGGGTGATGTAAATCATGAGTAAGTTTATTGGAGTTGATTAAATTATAGTGGTGTAAGGAAACAGTGTATAATGAGATGTGAGTCAGGCCCAGAAAGTCCCATGCAGAGATGCCAAATGGCAGCAAGGGATCATCAGAAAATCCCACAGAGCAACTTGAAAGTTAATTATTAGGGACATTTTCTCTTCTGGAGCAAAGTCTGTTGTTTATTGAAGCAGGTTATGAACCTGCACAAATCCTGCTATGCTTATTTGGCCGAGATCACACCACACCGTGAAAAAAGTGTGTTTTCTTTCTCCCATTTGTTAGTCTTATGTGCTATCCTATTTTATGTCTTGTGTTTCCCTTGTGTTTTTCCATCTGGCAGCTTCCACTCTGTGTATCTTTTCAAAGAAGGAAGAGGGTGGAAAAGGAAGGTTTTCCTTGGGGATATGGGGGGCAACAGGAGCATCCCCTGAGTCCTTTCTGCTTGCAAGTAGATAAATAGTTTAGTCCATAAGCACCTTCACTGAGCATCTTCAGAGTATGTAGCGTATTTGTGCTGCTGCGCATGGGAGAAGGCTCCCTTGGCTCACATCTTTACGTCAGTTCCTACCAAGAGGATCAGAAGAGAGTGATAACATCTTATCTGACTTCAGCAATAGCTTCAGCCGTCAGCCAGGGGAGGATTTCCCGTTACAGGATGGGGGGGATGTTTCAGTTGAACCTCATTGGTGCTATTTCTAATCCTAAACTTATTAATAAGCAAAATTATACCTCAGAGAGACATTCTGGTATGTTCTCTATAAATTCACACTTCCTTTTGAGTAAGAAATCATTGTGGTTAAAATTGATAGGAGGAAACTGTTACAAGGACTGCAGGATGCTCGCAGGGTAGAGGTTGTAGGTGTCCTTAAGCTTGCGTGTGAGTAATGCTAGAAGAGTGGGAAGGACAAAGAAAAGATCATTAAGGGCCAGTGCTATCCCAAGAAGGAAACAGTAAAATTTGGAGGCGAATCAGACATGACTGCTGTATGCGAGAGCCTATTTCAGGGCTTCCTGCAGAAGACTGAGTATTCAGGGGTCAGTGGGTGTGGGAAGGGTCACTGTCACCAGAATAAATGTGTGTTGCTCTGAGGCTGGAAACCCTGGTTGCAAGAGCATTGCCATGGAAATGTTTTGGAACAGGGGAAATAAAAAGTTTCTGCAGGGGGACAATGAACCAGTCCAGGATATCTCGCCAGCTAGTGTGTCTGGAGGGCTAAGGGGGTTTGGGTGAGGATGTACAATCTGGAGGGAAGGGAGTACTGTGATGCTGAGACTCAGACTCAAAGTACAGAGAAAAACTGAGGGTGAAGGTGATGCCTGATAGACCAGACCCCCAAAAAGGGGTGAAACAGAGATGCACAGACCATGGGAGACTGCTGGCATGAGCTGCACTCTCTGGTATGCATTGAGAAGATGTTACTCTGCCCCGTTTGCTCCCTTCCTCCATGTTTGATGGTCAAAGAAGTGCGTGCCATTTCCTCCCCACAGCTTCTCCGGGGAATGGGAAGTTTGGGAATTTTCTTCTTGGCATGATGGCTGACATCCTTTGTGGTTCAGAAGGGACCTCCCTGGACCGTGTGAGCGGCTCAGCACTCCCAGCCAGATGCAATATTGCACACGGGGCTGTGGCCCAAGGGAGAGTGGGCGTCAGCCGAGTCCTTCAGCACGAGAGGGTGGGAAGCCGAGTCACTGGGCAAGCCTACCCTTGAGCTTTGCTCCTTTTTAATGCTAAAAAATGGGGAGAAGGCTCTTGCAAGCACAGCGGTTGTAGTCCCTGTGTCTGTACCATTGAAACCAAGTCGGCGGAGAGCTGTGAATTTTGTGTTAGGGGAGGATGGATAAAATGGGCTGTCGTAGGCAGTGGGTGAGACTAGCCCTGCCTGCACACACAGCCGCCCTGGGCAAGCCCTGCCTGAGGAGGAGCTGGGAGGACATAGGGGATGGGGCTGGGGCAGGAGCTGGGCTGTCGGGTACCTTGTCTTGTGCCAGGTTTACTGCTTGTGCTAGAAGGTAATACAGCTTTGCAGAAAAAAATATAATGGAGGGAACAGGAACAGTTTTCTTCTGTTTAAAAATATCATTAATACCTAAAAAAAAAATTGTAAAGGTTTTATGAAATCCTTGCTTCGAAGAAAATATGAAATCTTTGTATTGTGTGAACGCAATTACCAAGAAAAGCATTCACAGGGCCTGTAGCAACCAACCTCTGCGTGGCGTTGGATGTAGTGTCCTTGGAGCTGGCTCTGGAAGAGACAAGCATTTTTCAGAGGGGGTAGGAAGGTTGCCGTCTGAGTTAGACTGAATGTTTTTCAAGTAAAAAAAAGTCACACAATTCCCATGAACTTGTAAACTAGCAGTTCATAGTTTTGGCATTACCTCTTTAGGAGCAATCTGAGCCATCTCTGGCTGTGGATACTGTAGTCATCACAGAGTGACTTCAGAAATGTGAGTCAGATCATGACACCGGCTTCCTGCTTGCTGAGTAATCAGTCTGTATCCGACTTCTGGTATGTGCTGCTTTGCTAGCACACCCTGGCCCGTTCCCACTTCGCCATGCGTTGTATATGGTTTTTTTTCTTTAATTTTTTTGTTGTATTTATTTATGGGTTGGTTTGTTGACTGGTTGGCTCAGAGTAAACGCTGCACAGCACACCAAAGTGTGCCGCATCCTGAGGTGGATTATTTTATTAATTTTTTTTTTTTTTTTTGCAACTATTATTATTAGTGTTCACGAGTGCCCTGCAGGGGAAGGGTTTGAGAAGCCTCTGCTTTGTGCTCCGGTGCCTGGCGGTGTGCCAGGGTATCTGCTCGCTCAGACTTTACACGGGCAGGCAGCGCTGAAAACTGAGGGAGGGGTATGGGGGGAAAGCATGGTGGTCAGACTCAATAAATCAGGGAGATTCAGGGAGATGCTGTTCGAATTGACTCCCCACCAGTTGAACACAATACATCATCCATCTAGGCTGAGGCTGACGTTGTAATGGTTTGATTAGTTTAGGAAGAATACTTTTATTGTGCGTCTTCGATTATATTATGTGCTGTGTGAAGTTGTTACATTGGGATGAGCTTATACTGCCTTCCTCTATACAGTGTAGTCTTTGCTGTCTATCCAGAATCCTACCAGTAAGCTGGTGGAATCCTCTTAAGTAAGGAGCTGTTAAATTAATAAAGCTGTTAATCACATGAAAAAGGAAAAAAGAGAGATGGAGAGGAGGAGAAAATCTTATGTAGAAATGCCAAATCGTAGCTTGAAGGTTTCCAATTGGGATGGTCCTGCAGGGCTGGGTGGAACGACTCCTCTGTTACAGAGCTGCTTTTCATATGGTGATTTTTATACATCCTCATTTTCTTAGATATTCTCCGTGTCAGAGTTTGAGCCTTGCTCCTAATCAAACGTAACACTGAGATCGCGCTGTGCTTCTTAAACGTTAATCCCAACAGAACCCCTTTATACTCGATAAAACCCTGTTATTATTATCCTCTGCACACAGGCAAAAATTACAGGCAGAGAAGTGAAGTGGATTGCTAAAGTCCTTCTGCAGAGTTCAGGTCTGATAGCCTGTGTTCAAACCGTGGGACTGTGCTTCCACTTTAAGTACAGTTTTAGGACTACATAAAAGATATTTTAGGTGTATTTAGATGTGATGGAATTGACTTAGGTCTTACTGAAGTCCATGGGATTGAGGTGGCTTGCCAGGCTTGCTAGGCATTTCTGTGCTTTTGAAATTTTGTTTTGCATCCATTACTAGTCGAAGTTGCATGGAAGAAAAGGCACTGGAATGGAGCATGATAAATAATTTGCATGCAAAATAATTGAAAATTGACTTTTTCTGTATGATTAGCTATATGCAGCCATTATCCGTGCCGATAATGACCTGGTTTTGATTGCTCTTTATTCGCCAAGCGTGGCTGTAACACAGTTTGCAGCTGTGGTAGGCACGAATGCACGTGTGTCTGATTGTTCGTGTGTTGGAACAAACAGGGTCCTTGTCAGACAGTTCGGTGTCAGAGTGGTTTTAATCTTTGCTGCTTTTTTTCAGGGAGGAAGTGATTGCTATGCCTCAGCCTTTCAGCACAGGATGCCCTGCCTCAAGTGCATATTTTGTTTTAAATGAGCTTGTTCATGTCAGGAAGCAGGCGTGATGGTTCCTTCTTGGTCTAGAAAGGTTCTTGTGTGTCAGATGTCCAGCATATGCCGGTAAATGAAAGCAATTAAATAAAAAAAAAACCACAGAAGAAAAAACAATATCTTTATGGAGTGTTGGAAGAGTGGCACAAGGGAGCTGCAGAGCAGAGCTGCAATACTGACTCGTGTGCAGGGGCCAGGTCCACACCCTGGGACGTGAGCGGTATGTGTCACTGGGAAACCTACAGGCAATCTTAAGCCATAATCTGCCAGTGTTTTTGCATTTCTCTTTGAAGTTGGGGGAGTTGTGTTCTCGTAAGGTGACCTTTGTATCCTCCTTTGGATCTTATTGTATTGACTGGAGGCCAGAATGTCATTAACAAAGCCGCAGAAAAGCAGAGCTGTCTGGGGTTTTTTTGTTGTTTTAAGACCCTTCCTGTTACAAACAGACATGCCTGCGCTTTGCCTGAACAGGCAGGGAGGGAAAGGGAAGCAGCAGTGCTGGCGTACCACTGCTGTCCCCTGGCAGGACCTGCACGTGGTGCCCCAGCTTCAGCCGTGCTGCCCGCCTTGGGGTTTGCTGTGGCTCTCCACAGGGCTGCTACTGCCTGGTTTTGTGCCACCGAGCTGCTCATAGCTGCCATGGCTGCATGTCCAGATCTGCTCATCTGGGCTGATGAGCCTTAGCTCTTGTCCTGTGAACAGCTGGCAATGGTGCCTAATACCAGTAGCTGATGGTTTTTGGCACGAAGGGCAGGGTATTTGGCCTCATCTCCCCTGAATCCCCGCTCTTGGCCTTCTTTCAGAGAGAGGCACTCAGAGCGGATCCAGTTGACTGAGAAAATCTTTTTTAGATGATGAGCTGTGTCAGAGGGATAAGGCTTTCGAGGAACAGGGACTCCCAAGCCTCACCTTAGCTCTTTGGCTCAATCCACTGTGGTGTGTATGAAATGCCGCAGGATTAGAAAGGTCAATCTGGCAGACGCGGTGCTTGCCAGTGACCCAGAGCTGGTGCCAGCTGTTGGCTACTGGACAGCTCCAGGCCATTTTGGGGTGTCTCGCTCTGTCGCCACCTACATCGGGGCTGGCACATGTGCTGGCAGCCTCTCAGCGTTTTGCAGGCAGCCATGAGCAAGCACCACGTGTGCTCTTAGAGACAAGAGCCCCGTCTACATTGAAACCATGAGGCCACATTATGGAGCTGCCAGGTCTGAAGAGCGTGTCCCACTCCCCCTCAAGCACCGCTGACCGGTGCAGTCTCCCCGCACAGGCGCTGGGATGCACAGCTCTGCCCCAGGCTCCTCGGCATCTTCTTCCAGACCTTGCATTTCCCAGCAGGAGAGCACTTGAGCATCTCATCTCCATCTGATATTTGGCTTGCATTGGATCCAAGCCAAAAGAAATCCAAACGCACCCACCACCAGACCAAGGGACCGGTGTTACCTCCTGCAACTGAAGTCAACCAAAAAGCCTTGGAGGGCCCTTAG
>NW_008824542.1:1370101-1378267 GCF_000699105.1 Pygoscelis adeliae
TGACCTCAGACCCCAGGCAGAAGCAATATCTTTAATCTCATGTTGTACTGGATTCTTAATCTTCCTTATGTTGCTGTATCTCATTTGCACATATTTTCCTGTGTACGTAGAGATAGAGGCTTTATTCAAATATTAATCAGCCTGACTGATGGTGGAGATTTGTGCATCTGACAGCTTGACATCAGTACTGTGCAAACCCGGTTGTTCGCAATGTATTACAGAGCACCTCCTTGAAGCAAGTGTTTCATGGGACAAGTTTGGGGTTTTTAGATGTTAGCTTTCCAACTTTTATTTACTTAAAGAAAAGGAGAAGGAACATGATTCTTTGGCACATTAATACCCTTATATGTTGCCATGTTAAATATTGCTAGATGCTTGTTGAGGTTTTAAAATCCAATTTGTATCAGATTGCCAAAAGCTGTTAAGATTGCTTTGGGGATAAGTGGCGTTGTTGTTGTCTTGCTTTCTTTCCCTCTCCTTCCCTCCCTCCCTCTCTTTCTTACACAGTACGTTATCTACAGAGGTAAATTTATGAGCAGCCAAACCAGGGCTTGATTGATCATCATGCAGGACCGGCGATAAATGACACCCCGCACCGTTGTTTGGGAGATGCGGGGTGTGCAGCTGCCTTTCTGTTTCCGCCAGCATATAGATAATCCGCCTTCGGTTACAGAGCGAGGAAGGCGAAATTGGATTTTGTTTCTTGTTTGTTGCGAGATACCACTTTTCTTTCTTTTTTTTTTTAATCCGAAGCAGTGGACAGAAACCGCTCGCTCCTGCCGGTGGGGCTGACTCCAGCAGGGCCAGCACAGGGCGGTGGGTCGGGGACAGGATCTGGCCCCTGCCCGGGCTGTGTGCTGGGCAGCACAGAGGGGACTCTGGAGGTCCTGCTGGTGTGGGGAGCGGCGAGGGGCCGGTAGGGTGCGGCTCCCAGAGTCCTTCGCTTGTGAAGCAACCCCGGTTTAGCCAACAGCTCGGCATCTGGGAGGCGCAGAAATGTTCTTAAAATGACCTTTTTTGTTTCCTTTTTTTTCCTTCCAGCCCTTTCTCTGTGAAAGGTATCGTGTCCTGGCTGTCAATTTAAGAGTTCGTTAAACCATTCCAGACGTGCTTGTAGGATATCTGCTCCAAGTGTAATCTACACCGTGCTCCCTGGACCCCTCTGCTCTGTCACAGAAAAATAAGCTTAATAGAGTTAAAAGCTAAAATACAATATCCACTGAACTATGAGAATTGACTGCATAAGCCTCCTATGTAAACAGAAAGCACCAATTTGTACAGCTCTGCGGTTAAATACTGCAGATTAATTTTTTCCAAATGTCAAATGTCTGTATTTAAATTTAATATACATGTCAAGCCTTTTCTCTCCTTCCTCAGTCTTCCATTTGTAACAGGAATCACTCCCATAGAGTCAGCTAGAGTTACTCCTTTCCAAAAAATAAAGGGCCTAATTTCTGAGCCCCATGCTAGGCATGGAAAAGGTTGCCTCCCCAAACAGGATTTACCCACTCACCCACCCCAGGCCGGTACATCCCAGGCTGCGCAGTGCCTTTTGCCCCGCAGGGCTGTGCTCAACTGAGGCAGACAGCTGCCTGTATGCTGCCTGTACGCTGCCTGCCTGTGCCGTGCCAGCGGGGCTTGCCAGCAGCACCACTTCCTCCCTCCTCATTCTTGCAGTTCTTCAGCTCTTCACGTTATTTTGGGAGTGATGGGTGGAAGAAGGAAAACCTCTCCCCCTCTCTCTTCGCAGTGTCTCCTCGCATCCGTGCATGTTTTAAAAACACAATAAATATGTTTTCTGGCCCAGATTCTGTTGCTGGGCTCTAGGTGCTGGGGAGTAATTGTTTGAAATGCTGGCACGCCTGTAAAGCGATGCGGGTTGTCTGCTGACACAGGTCTCCAGTTATGCCTTGCTGGGGATTAGGCGTTTGGAGGGGAGCAGCGGTGGCCGCCCCATCTCCTCGACCTTTGCAGCATCCCAGCTCCCACCCCGCATATGCACACGCAGCCTCTTCATCGCCTGGTCCTGGGTTTGCTTGTGTAGCACATTGCTTCCAGAACGAAATTAGTCTTTCTCATGGGGAAAATAAGTCTCCTTGGCTTTATAGGCAAATTAGTCTCAAGGTGTTCGAGGAGGATTCGCAAGGCAGTAGCTTTGTGGATGACATTGGAGGCAAAGTATGAACACCAGTACATTGGGGTTTTTAGATTTTTTTTATGTGCCACTCATTTATTTAATTACCTGACCTAATTAAGGGAATAAGTAACAGTAAAAAATAAAACATCATGCAGCATCATGCTTTATTAATAATCTCCACAATGTTTCTGACACTGTATCTTTTCTCATGTATTTATTTTTTAAAAATTATTGAACAGGATACATCTTTTGTTATTTGCTATTATCCTGTTTGCTGTTACCTTTCTGCTCATCTTTATATATTTGAATAATTCCCTTGAATCAACATGATTGGCACACACAAATATTTATGTGCATAACCATCTGCAGTTCAGGTAATGGGTGGGAATTAATGCTGAAATTCATGTCGATGTAGTTCAGGAAAAGGTGGCGAAATAGGAATAACCCTTTCACAAAAGCCATGGTATGTAAAAATGGACCATGTTGCAGCATGGTCAGCATTGCTCTGCACCATGCACCAGCTCTCATTATTTAGCTTTATGTTTGTCCCTGGCTCTCATAGAACAAATAAAAGTGCACTGGGCAGTGTGTGATGTGGACCAGCTGAGGAGCATGGCTTGGCTCTCTCCTGATGGTATCCTTAGTGTCTTCACAGCTTTGTTTCCTCTTCATCAGGTGCCAGCATCTCAATAACAGGACTGTACAAAAGAGAAAAGACAGTGACATTGAACCCGGCGGTAAACACTTCACAGCTTTCCTTTGGCATTGCAAACCCTTTGAGCTCTGTTCTCCTGGTTTATGTGATGCCAGCTGGACCCCAGAATGTGTTTTACAGCCTTGTAATTCTCCTCCCCAGCATATATTCTCTGTATACATCGGTGCCGTGTGACCGTGCTCCCTGGCCTGCTGAAGACAAATGCCCAACCAAACTCAAACCCGTCCGTGCCCTGTCTGAGTAGCACTTAGGCTTGGGAAGGGTCCCCTCATAATTTTTCTTGTTGGTTGTATTTCTATAACTCAGGAGAGCTGAGCTGGTCCGCAGAGGCAACGATACTTTATCCTCATGAATGAACAATCTGACTAAAAGGTAGCATCTCACCAGCTCTCATTATTTAGCTTTATGTTTGTCCCTGGCTCTCATAGAACAAATAAAAGTGCACTGGGCAGTGTGTGATGTGGACCAGCTGAGGAGCATGGCTTGGCTCTCTCCTGATGGTATCCTTAGTGTCTTCACAGCTTTGTTTCCTCTTCATCAAGTGCCGGGCACAACCGGCAGGCAGCATGCGGGAGCGGGGATGGAGGCAGCAGCCGCATCAGTGGGTAGTGAGGGCAGCCCCAGCTCAGCTCCCTGGCTGAGGTGGCTGGAGGTGTCCACGGGCTTTGTTCCTCATGTAGTGGAAGATGTCCTGGGGAGATGCTGGTGCTGGTTGTGTCTGAGCATATGCTAGGTTTGGTTAGCTACCAGTTACACCTTGGCTGCTCGTCTCCAAATGCAAGTGTACAACTGAGTGCAGCAACTTTGTGCACCATTGACTTTTAAGGCGGTAGGGTCACAAATGGGGGCATGCAATTTTTAGTAGGTCATGAGAGGTGGTTATTGTACTGTTGCTGAGTTATAAGATCTTCATACAAGGTATGCTTGTGGCAGTGGAGATTCAGTTTAGGGGTGACTGATTTACGAGATCGCACCAGTGATATATGCAGCAATCTATGCACAGGCTGCTCAAAATGGATGCATGGGGAGTACTTCTCTGGGTATAAATGCACCATATATTATAAATATGTAATGCTTATATAGACCAGTTTATGCCTTCAAGTAGTATGTGGAAGGAGTAGGGAATGGAGAGATACCTGCCTCCGCTCAAACATGGAGCATATTACTGGAGGTGGCAATATCTCCAGGATCAGAAGGGGCTTCTTAAGTGCATCCATTATACATAAATCTCGCATGTGTGTGCAAAGATATATATGTAAATGACTACTGGGAGATTGAGTTTTGTATTCTGTCTGTGTATGTAAATGCCTACTCATGCACTTAAAAGTATGGTGTTAGCTGTAGGTTGCAAGTATAGCGAAACCATATGGCTTAAAAAATAACTTCAGCTCTGTGCTGTGAAATGGATGAGAAATGCAGTGTAATGTGCAGAGCTGCAGTCACTACTTTTACCTCTGGGATTTTGACACATTCATTTACAAGGAGACCTTGGTAGTGCAGTTGTTTTCAATCACTGTGAGTCTCATGGAAAATTCAGGGGAAAAAATCCACAAATAACTGGTAATATTTTTTAAACTGTAGTACTGAAACACACTCATTTTATTTGAGGTCCATATGCCCACATAAATACTATGTTTATATATAAGTGTATATGTATACATATTATTCTCTTATGTATGAGTAAACGTTTGTATAGTACCTTCCATTCTAAAGCATTAGGTTATGTAACCTAACATAAAAGACCTTAACATTTGGGAAAAAATTAGTTAAACTTGTATACAAACATGTTTTATTTCTTTTTGCTTGTTAATAAAATGACACAACCTCTAAGAAACAGGTTATCTGCTTAACAGTATGTAGAAGGGCATCATCCCACTTCGAAGACCCAAGCGGAGTATAATGTAGTATCTGACTTAACTGATGACTTGAAAACTTAGTAGGCATTATACCCACAGCAGGGCTGGAGATGACTGGGGACAATAATTTGATTTCAGATGGAAAAGGATATTATTGGCTGCAAGATTATCTGGGAACCTGACTATACATAATCATATATGCATAAGGAAAACTCAGTAATAGATATGCAAAAATAATTAAGCGATTTAAATAAGTCAGATAGAGATAAGTCTCAGCAGCAAAATCCAGATGTAGATTTCATAGCAGATACTGTTTTAATGAAAAATTTTGGAAAATGTTTTCCCTTCTTCCTTCCAGCTGGCTCTTGCTTGGGCCCCTCTCTAATATCAGCCACATAAGAGGAATGCCAGTCATAATCTAATATTGCACTTGGTGAATATGAAGTATTAAGAAACAATGGGGAAATGAGAAAAAGAGACTGTAGGAGAACTAGTCTCCAGACCTGGCCTCTTTTTCATGGGTTTATCCATTCTAGGAAAGAGGATATATAATACTTTTCAGTAATGGTTTCCACAGTTATTCATTTGCAGCTTTGTTTTTGGCGTGGTTCTTGAGTCTCTGATTTTTTTTCTTTCTTCATATTTGCAATGTGAGTCTGATATCCACCATCATCACCAATAACCTGAAAACAAATTACTTTCATAAACTGGGTGAGTTAAACCTCTGACTGTCTCTAGCCTCCACTGCCATTAATGGCCTTTTTGTTCATGCCCCCAGACGCCGATCTTAAAAAATCCTTGTGCCTAGACATGACTCAGAGGATAGATGTTCAAGCATGAATGACAAATTGGTTTATCACAAATATACGAAAAAGAAATGAGGTGTGATGATCTCAAAGCTAGATAGGCTTCTGAAAAAGCCAGCGTGACCTTGTGCAACGTGTGTGCTGAGTCGCTAAATTTAACTGGGTGCAGTCGTGTTAAGAAAGTGCTAATGCTTCTTGTCCAGGAGGAAAATGGGCTTTTTGGTTCCCTGGGCACCTGACCTCTTTCGGTGCAAGTATTGAATAGCTTGCACGTCCTGACCTGCTTCTATTTACAACCCTTCCAGCTGAGCCCAAGGAAATACTGCCGGGAGCAGGGGAGGGAGGAGAACGAAGCACGGACCAAGTTGGAGAAGGGAGGAGGAGAAGGAGGAGAGGGAACCGCATCTTCTCTTCACTGCTTTAGACAGCAGGTCTCCTAGAAGTGGAGGAAAGTGTTTTGACCCAGAGTGTTTCACCTGCAGAGCCTTAAAGGCCGCTCTGTTAACCTGCTGGAAACGGGATCCGTGCTAATGCCAAGCAGGAGATGTGGAGGGATAGGAGAGGGCTCATGGCCTTGCCTTTCATGGTTCCTCCTCCTCAGCATCGCAGCTGCAGCGGTGCCTGGCAGTAGTATGCCATCCCCAGCACACAGCTTTATTTCCAGAGCCATGGGGGCTGTCTTGGGTGGGCTGAAACCTGTAGCTTCAGGTGTTTCCCTGGCTGCTCACCGCCAGGATGGCCAAATGTCCTCCATATCAGTTGTGCAGCAGTAGTGGGCTGGCTAATCTCAAACACATCCTCTTGGCCACCTCAGTGGCACGACCCACAGCCAGCCTGACAGCGTGGAACAGCAGAGCTCTCCAGTTCAAGGACTTTTCCCATTCCCCTGGTGTACAACGTGGCCTCACTTGGGCTTTCTCTAGAAACTCAATTGGCCTACATATTTCTGGAGGCACGTCACCTCTACTCTGTCAGCTGGGGCCATGCGAGCTGTTGACAGCAGTGGAAAGATGACTTCATGCGTCTTGCAGCCTGTGCTCCTGTCTCTGCTTTCCAGGCTGGGCGGCGTTTGGGGTTTTTCTTTCTGTTGGTTTTTTTTTTCAACAGGAGGATATATTGTGGCTTACACTCTGTTTATGATTCGCTGTAATCACCAGGTCCTTTTCTGAAAGGCTGCAATCTAATTAGTCGCTCCCCACCCTGCATGGAGTGTATTAATAACAACAGGTACAGTTCATTTCAGAAAATCCTTTGTAAACTATGCATGTGTCACATATGCATGGCATAGTAAAAGCCTTACAGAATACTTTTTAGTCATAAATCTCAGAGAGTTTTACAAAGGAGATGGGTACCCCTGTTTCTATTTTATGGATGTGGAAGCTAGCCCGTGGAGAAGACAACCGATGGGCTTTTCACCACCCCAAAGTGAGCTGGAAGGGCAGAGCTGGAAAGGAGCCGAGTGGTCTGGAGCTCCTGCCCTCTCCTGTGCCTACCCTGCCTACGTGAAATGTGTGCTTGTGCTCTGCTTATGTCTTATCTGACCCACTTCTTTGCATTATTTCCCCATTAATTCTTGTCTCTCAAGCACTTCAGTGCCATGGGATGGGGGTTCTCGTCTCTGCGGCCATACGTGAATCAGAAAGATAAGTGTTAAGTCCCAGTATTCACGTTGGCTTCCCACCAGTCAATGATCATTTTTGCTTTGGAGAGCCAGTTCTTTCAAGAAGTCAGCGAATCAGCAAAATAGGAAGAGGTGTGGTTTGCAGCTAGTCTACTGGCTAGAGGTGTTTGCTTCTTGAATCACGCATCGTCACTCTGCTTTGCGTACGAAATGTCTTATATCAAATTACCTCTGTGCATTTTTGTCCTCTTTTTATATGCCTTCAAGGTACGGCAGTAACAATTATTCTGTTTTCATAAACCTGCTGGACAGCACTGCAGCTGCTTGGTCAGATCTCCTATTTATTCGACTTGTTTAGGCTTGTGGTGGTAATTATTTTTTCTCTGAAGCGTATGATATAACCCATGAGGCCAACGTGAGGTTGCCATGAGCCATGCAACGCAGCAATCACTGGCAAATGCTGATTACCTTTGTGCTCAGATGATTTGAGGGGATGTTGCATGAAAGTGTAAATAGATAATTTTCTTTTAGCTTCTGTTAGCAACGCAACCAAAGGGATTCCCACTCATTTAGCATTATTCCAGTTCACTTTGCAGCAGCCTTGCCAGCCAAGAAATACCCTGGTGAGCTTCTGGTCAAGAGTGACTTCCTATGTACCACTAGAAAAGCAGCCAGCCCTCCTGTGGAAAATTACTTCTTTTTTCTTGTCCATGTTTGTTGCTAGTAGCTGGCCTTAGCATTTACACTGCCTAGCCACAGTTCGAAGAAATAAAAAGGTGTAAAGTAATTTGCCTGATTTCTTTTACACTCATTCACAGAAAATCAAAATTAATCATTCTCTCGAAACTGAGGGGGGGGTTCTTTTCCTTTTGCTATTTCCCTCTCCTTTTTCTTCGTGTTAAAGCAGGACTCCCAGGTCCTGCGATGAAGAAGGGGGGTAGCAGCCTTGTTGTTAAAACTTGGGAGTTTTGAGAATGAGGTGGAAGTCTCTTAAGGAGATTTCTGTTTTCTCTCCAAGAACATTTACAGTC
>NW_008824542.1:1378301-1392308 GCF_000699105.1 Pygoscelis adeliae
CGCTGAGCGTGAGGGAGCATTTTCCTTTCTTACAGGGATTTAAGGGACCTTTTTAATTGCCAGCGTAGCAAACTATTTTGTGTATTAAATATGGGGAAGGGCTGGAAACTGAGGAGTTTCCGTGGATGGTTATTTCCGCAGCTTAGAGAAAATTCTTCTTTTGGTTTTATCCTCCTTGTGTTGCTGCTGGATGGGTGTTCTTTGCGCAGGCAGGGGCTGCTGGCCAATCAGCGTGGTGACCGTGGATGCCGAAGCCTCGTTTCCCAAAAGGGCTGCTGCCATCAGAGCCGATCCAGCACCGGGATGGATTGGGCCTCCCCCCGATCCATGTCTCTCTGTGCTAAGTGGGGTGTATAGGGGGGAAGCGTTGGCAAAAGGACAACCCAGGCTGGACAGGTGTGAGGCTGTGCAAGTGCACAACTGGGTTACGGCCATCCTTCGGCCAAGTTTTGCTGTCTGTCAAGGTCCAGCTGGAGAAGACTCAGTACTTTGACTAATTGCTGTTACTTTGTCCCAGTACTTCCCCATCAGGTATTTTAATTAAGCAAGTTTGAGTTCCAGCTTAGCATAAATGCAGACTTCACACTGACTCCCATCATTTTGGCTGTGTTTGTACCTTTCACCAAGGGCCAGCACACTGCCACGTTGGAAATTTTAGGCTCGCACAGGACGACTGCTGCTTTGAAATTGAGATAAATATCTTTTTACTGCCTCATAAATAGGGGGAAAAAAGCAGAAGGACCAAGGTCACATTCGTGCAGATTCATGTCTGAGTGGGAGCCGGGTCTAGAAAGGAAAGCCGGAGTGTTTTGCAGGGATGAAAGGAAGGGTGCCTACTGGAAAGCCCCTCTGGGGCCTGGAGCTGTGGTCGCACCTCTGCATTGTAGCCGAGCTGTGCCCTGCACTGGGGACTTCTCACCATCCCTCCCCTTGCTTAGCTTGGGGGCTGCCGCCCTGGGGAGCCCGGTGGTGGCCAGAGCAAACCTCATGGGAGAGAGCCTGTGGGACACGGCCGATCTAGAGGGCGGATGGCAAATGCTGATTACCTTTGTGCTCAGATGATTTGAGGGGATGTTGCATGAAAGTGTAAATAGATAATTTTCTTTTAGCTTCTGTTAGCAACGCAACCAAAGGGATTCCCACTCATTTAGCATTATTCCAGTTCACTTTGCAGCAGCCTTGCCAGCCAAGAAATACCCTGGTGAGCTTCTGGTCAAGAGTGACTTCCTATGTACCACTAGAAAAGCAGCCAGCCCTCCTGTGGAAAATTACTTCTTTTTTCTTGTCCATGTTTGTTGCTAGTAGCTGGCCTTAGCATTTACACTGCCTAGCCACAGTTCGAAGAAATAAAAAGGTGTAAAGTAATTTGCCTGATTTCTTTTACACTCATTCACAGAAAATCAAAATTAATCATTCTCTCGAAACTGAGGGGGGGGTTCTTTTCCTTTTGCTATTTCCCTCTCCTTTTTCTTCGTGTTAAAGCAGGACTCCCAGGTCCTGCGATGAAGAAGGGGGGTAGCAGCCTTGTTGTTAAAACTTGGGAGTTTTGAGAATGAGGTGGAAGTCTCTTAAGGAGATTTCTGTTTTCTCTCCAAGAACAGTTACAGTCGTTCCTAACTGGATGATCTTAAAAAAGCCCCGCTGAGCGTGAGGGAGCATTTTCCTTTCTTACAGGGATTTAAGGGACCTTTTTAATTGCCAGCGTAGCAAACTATTTTGTGTATTAAATATGGGGAAGGGCTGGAAACTGAGGAGTTTCCGTGGATGGTTATTTCCGCAGCTTAGAGAAAATTCTTCTTTTGGTTTTATCCTCCTTGTGTTGCTGCTGGATGGGTGTTCTTTGCCCAGGCAGGGGCTGCTGGCCAATCAGCGTGGTGACCGTGGATGCCGAAGCCTCGTTTCCCAAAAGGGCTGCTGCCATCAGAGCCGATCCAGCACCGTGGGATGGATTGGGCCTCCCCCCGATCCATGTCTCTCTGTGCTAAGTGGGGTGTATAGGGGCAAAGCGTTGGCAAAAGGACAACCCAGGCTGGACAGGTGTGAGGCTGTGCAAGTGCACAACTGGGTTACGGCCATCCTTCGGCCAAGTTTTGCTGTCTGTCAAGGTCCAGCTGGAGAAGACTCAGTACTTTGACTAATTGCTGTTACTTTGTCCCAGTACTTCCCCATCAGGTATTTTAATTAAGCAAGTTTGAGTTCCAGCTTAGCATAAATGCAGACTTCACACTGACTCCCATCATTTTGGCTGTGTTTGTACCTTTCACCAAGGGCCAGCACACTGCCACGTTGGAAATTTTAGGTTCGCACAGGACGACTGCTCCTTTGAAATTGAGATAAATATCTTTTTACTGCCTCATAAATAGGGGGAAAAAAGCAGAAGGACCAAGGTCACATTCGTGCAGATTCATGTCTGAGTGGGAGCCGGGTCTAGAAAGGAAAGCCGGAGTGTTTTGCAGGGATGAAAGGAAGGGTGCCTACTGGAAAGCCCCTCTGGGGCCTGGAGCTGTGGTCGCACCTCTGCATTGTAGCCGAGCTGTGCCCTGCACTGGGGACTTCTCACCATCCCTCCCCTTGCTTAGCTTGGGGGCTGCCGCCCTGGGGAGCCCGGTGGTGGCCAGAGCAAACCTCATGGGAGAGAGCCTGTGGGACACGGCCGATCTAGAGGGCGGATAAAAAAGCACCTTGTTTATTACAGCAAATGCCTTAACGAGGCTAAGTCTTCATGCGTTTATTACAAAAGAATTCACTTCAGCCGCATTTTAATTTTCCTGCTCAGCTTTCAGCTTTAAACCGAGACTCCCTCATTTTAATTACTTGTATATTGATGCCATTTCCTCCAAGCCATTTGCTAGGCAAGGGCAGGCATCCTCCAGCTGTGACCGCCCGAGCGGCTGGCGGGTCGGTGGCCGATGCAGGAGCGTGGGGCAGCCTCCCCGGGCTGGGATGGCCAGCAGGACATCAAGCACACCCGGGGTTTGCCACCACCTCCAGTGGGGGAGGCGCTTGCGGTGCAGGAATTACCGGTCCCATTACTGCTCCGGTGTCAGGGAAATGAAGCTTTTCCATTACAAGATCACGGTAAATCACAGGGGGGGATGACAGCCTCGTTAGCATGGGCGAAGTTACTGTAATTTATGTATAAATAACTCCTTTGCGTCAAAATAATTCAGCTACTTTGAAATGCCTTCTCGCAGTCCATAGAGATACTTGTGATTTACACACCATAGTTCACAGTAATTTCCTAATTACATATAGACATTTTAAAGGATTTTTTGGGCATTTGTGCTTTGCAGGTCAGCCATTACCAGTAAACCCTTCTGCAGGAGGTCCTGGAGGACAAGGGGCAGGTTGGCTTCTTCCTCCTCTGCTTTCCAGGCTGGGCTGGGACAGCAGAGCCAATGTGTCCTCCGCCGCTGGGGCTTTGCTCGGCAAGTTCACACAGGATCCAAGGGCCACTGGCCACAAACCGCACGAGGAGCAGAGGCACCAGGCAAAGCACATGATGCCCCCCACGGTGACAGACCATGTCATCGGTTTCCATCGGTTCTCAATACCTTCCTTTGGGAAGGACTTTTGCTTACAATTACGCTTGGCCTTACAAACAGGGGACCGTTTCACCGCTTCCCTTTGGTCATATTGTTTGCTTGCTGAGGAGCGGTACGGCTGTCAGGTTTAATTTTGCATCTATGTGAACTTGTTTAGATTTGCCTGCCTCCTGGTGGCTAACACCAAATATCTGAAGGCACTTTTTCTTTTTTTCACTGCAAGAGAGAGGGTATTTTTTAAGTAAGGGTTTAAAAGTCCTTGGCGTTACTGGACCTACAAACCCCATCCTCCTTCTCTGTTGGAGCATTTCGGCAGCCTTAGTTGTTTTCCAGCACATCAACACACTATTGGCACGTTTAATAGCATCAGTATTTTTTGTGTTAGCAATGTAGTGCTGCGCAACCTTTTACTGACTGTAGTCTTTAGCCAGGTGGTACACGCCGTCCGGTCTTTGGGGTAAAACATGAGCTGCTCACGTGGACTCCTCCGGCTGGGAGACCCGCGTCCCTGCTGCCCCAGGTGGGTGCGCACGCAGGAGCCTGCAGCTCTGATGTTTCTTCCAGGTACTTTGCAAGGAAGTAAGAGTCTCTGCCTTTTTGGATACACCGTGCATGAAGCAGGCTGGAAGGTGGTGGCTGCAGGGTCACAGGCTCCTCTCTGCGTTCCTAGGTCTCTCTCCCTGCCATGCTGATTTTGTCCTGGCACCCCACGCAAGGCCCGCTGGAATTACAGACTCAAAAAGCCAGAGCCCAAGTCTCTACACTACAGTAGCTCCTGGTGTGGTTGATGATTTTACCTTTGCTATAGAAATTTCCACTCCACAGAAGAGCCAAGTAGGAAAACAGCTTTCGAGTCGTTCGGCTTTCAGTTACTGAGCAGTTAATGAAATCGCGACGTTCCTCCAGAAATTCATTGCATGTTGCAAACAGCAGCTGAATTGCATCATGGCCCAGTAAGGTGCGGGCAGGCTCCTCTGCCCGTTTTAAAGACAGGAAAAAGAGAGGTGGTTCAGGTACCATATGTGGACACTGAAGGTGTAAAGAAAGGAGTCCAGACTTACTGTACACATACACTAACAAGAATAACTCTAAAAGAGCTGAGACAGCAGCCTCAGCTCGTCTGACGCCTTTGTCTTGACGGACAAAAGGCGTGTTTTTCATTTTCGTTAAGCTTAATATGATTGAACTAACAAGATTGAAAATGCTCCCTTCATCACTTCTGAGACATGCTCCCGTCTGTGGCTGCCATCATAGCGTTGGAGCCTGTTGAGAACCATTGGCAGCGTGTCCTTCATCGTGCTGTCTGAGACTGAGCTTGAGGGTATGCTCTGCCATACCTGACAGAGGAGGTGTGACATTTTGATGATAGCATTGTACCATGCAAGCAATATTTGGGCTGTTTTTTCAATTAGCCTCCGTCCAGCTCAGAGCACAGTGGGAGGAAGAAAAAAAGAAAAAGCTAATGATGAGCTGCAGGCAGGCCAGGCTGGAGGTGAGGCACCCTACCAGTCTCCTTGGGGAAAAAATAAGGCCTTAGACATTGAACAATTTTGGAGAGTTCATCCTTGGCTTATTTTATGAGGGGGAAACCCAGGCCTTGAAGCTCCAGTGGTAGAGCAGGACCTTTTGGTGGGTGCTCTGGGATGGTGGCTGCAAGGAGAAGGGAGGGTTGGTGGGGCTGGTAGATGCTCCAGCAGGTTTTTACTTGATACCTGGGCAGCACGGTGTTCAATCCTAGATTCAGAATGGTCCAGAGTGCCTTGAGCACCGTCTTCAGGTAAGGAGCTATTACAGAGAGGGACTTCAGGGCATGGGTCTCAGTATTTTGTGGTATCTTTTCATGGCAGAGTAGTAGTATTACCCTCTGCTGCTGTATCTGCAAAGCCAGGCTCTCTGCAGTCTTTTCTTCCGATAGGGGGTTTTTGCCTTAAATACAGAACTTGATAAAAATAATGATTCATCTGCTGTTCTCACGTCTAAAAAAAGTTGTTTGCCAAATAGTTTAATGTCTGAGCTTTTAAAAAAAATGGAATAACTTAGACACTTTATAGTTTTTTTAGCTTTAGCCTCAGAGACGACAAGCAGGGGATTTGACTTAAAGAGAAAAACACATGTGCGCTAAGGGAGTTGTGGAGTTTGAGGGTTTTTTTCCAAACCATGCTTGGCTTTTGCGGGCTCCAGCCCCATGCTCCCCTGGCCATGCTTCCCAGGTGCATGTGTACTCTGGGGCTCGCGGGGAGCAAAGGTTGCTGTGTCCTTCAGAAAATTCAGCTTTCCAAAGGCTTGAAATAAACACTTTGCAACTGAGCTGCAGAGTTTTTAAGGGGAATTCTTTGGGGATGGAAACAAATAGCTCGTCATAGCATTTCACAGGATTTAGTGAAAGGCAGTGCTGCAGCAAGGGACGGTTTGAATATTTTTTTTTTTAAATAACGACATGGGGGATTTCTTTTTCCTTTTGTCTCATAGCGAGTAGAGCTTGTATGACTGACTTCTGAACCGAATACATTCCTTTTAGAAATTGGAACTGGTGTTAAACTGTGATTTGACCCACTGATGAATTAATGGAACGCTGAAGCACTACAAGTTCTAGATAACTCGCCCAGTCCCACAGGAAATTCAGAGCAGACCCAGGACCAGAGCTCATGTCTGTCGCTGCTGGAGCAGGCTTCTCCAGAGACTGATTAGGGCATGAAATACCCGGCAGTTCCTCATCACCATCTATCTGGGAGAAGCTGCAGCTGAAGTGAGCCTTCCTGCAGGAAGGGAGTCTGAATATTTTGGTTAATCACTTTTTTTTCCCATGGTCCATTTTTTCTCCCGTTTCTATTTTTTTAAATTGTTTGGATTTCCAATGAGCTAAAAAAGTGCAGGATGCACGTGCCCAGATGCTTCTGTAGGTCTCGCTGTACCTTCTCTGGAAATAACGGAGCAAATTCCAAAACGTGGTGCCAAGAGAATCATCTGCAAGGGAATGAATTTGCAGTGAGCTGTAGCATTGCTGTGGGTAAACAGGCACACTCATAGGGATTTAAAATACTCAAAAGGGTCATCTTGCACAGCTCCGGAGATACAGAGGAAAAATGAGTTTAAAATTGCAAGCTCACTGCCACATTGGGGGAAGGCTGCTGCAGCAAGGCATTGTTTAAGGGCTCTGTTTTCAGCATGCTCCTGAAAATGTGCTCTCAGAAACGGATTTGTGTCTAAATGGGAATTCAGCCATACAAACCACTTCATTTATTCATGTAAATGTCTGCATAAAAATGCAAATGTGGTACCTATGGCTATTGCCTCCGTATTGGGCTACAGTATAGCATATAAAAGGCATACTAATGAGCTTTCAGCAAATTTTCTGAAAATACTTGAACAGTCATGGGCTCTGATGTATAAAGTTACCTTTTAAAGTCATTTAAAGAAATAGATACTTGTTTTTGCATCCCAGTGGCTCAGCTTCTTCACAACTTTGAAAATACTTCCAATTTAAAAGAAATCTGAATCTAGAGATCAGCTTTATTTCTAATTCTGCTGCTTGTTAACCTCACTTTGGGGTATATTTCCTAGATAGTTCCAACCTCAGCTTATGCATTTATTTACTTAATTCAGGGTTTTGTAATTTTTTGAAAAGCATGTTTTGATCTTCAGGCAGATGCACTGCACCTGAATCCAAAACACGGTATTTAAAAAGGATGGCTGAGGAACGAAGCTGCCTGTGCCTGGCAGAAATGGCAGTAGGTAGCAACATTGAGCTTACCAAGGAGTCAATTTAAAATTGGTGATTAATTTTAATTTTTAAACTTTCTTTAATTTGATGTGATTTGTTACCATGTTGTAAGTATCATTTGATATTCTCCTGTTAGGAATTGGAAGTAAGAATGTGTCGGCTGACACTTAAATGAAATACCAGGTGATTTGGAAAGATGTGGATATTGTCGGTGAGTTGTGCATAACCTGTGCCAGCACTAATGCGGTGCTGCCATTCTTTAATCCGTTTTTAAGAGGAAGAGTTAAAATACCACGCTGCCTGTGCTGCCATTCATCCGGCACTGCTTCTGACAAGAACAAGGAGGTTTATCTCTGGGTAAGGCCAGACACTGTCTGAGCTGTCTTCCCAGGAGAACAAGAAATGAAAAATGAGAAGAAGAAATGAAAAAAGAGGAAACTCCGGCACGTGAGTGTGCGCGGGGGGATGGACACACACCTCCCCACAGCTTGTCCTGGGGGAAGCAGCCTTCCTTATCTGCAGCGTATCAGGGAAAGGATACATAGCGATGTTTTTGCAGGCACTGTATGTTCTGTCTCTTCTCAGTCACGTCTGGAGGTGTTCAGCTGACTTCCCAGGATTTGGGGATGATCTACAGGGGTTAAGTTTTCAATGCTGTGAGTCTGTTTTGCAATAAGGAAAAAAAAAAATAATCAAGTTTGGTGACTGCTGGTGCTATATATTTCAAGACGTGCCTGCCCCACGAGGTTCATTTCCACAGTCTAAGCTATTGTTAATCTTCAAATTGAGACCCTGTGCTCTGGCGTATCAGACAGAGTAGGGTTATAGTTAAATATATGAATCTATAATACCACTCTCACTCTCTTTTTTTCTCCCTCTGCTTGCTTTCCTGATGATTTTCCCTGCCTGCCTTCCCTGGCACTCTCTCCCTCCCCGACTCTAAAAAAACCAGCCTGGCTAAAATGGACAGGTTTTGTTGCTGCAGGCTCAGATTTCAGGAGCCTTGTCAGACAACCAAAGCCAGCAATGCACTGGAATTGCCTTTATCCAGCCTGGGAAACTGCTGGTGACCAAACTTGCCGTGTCCCAGTTGAAGAAGCTTTCCTGGAGCAAGAGCGATCAGCTTTCCCCACGACAGCCTTGTCGCAGGGTGCCTGCCGCTTCCCTTGGCTCTCCGCTTAGCCAAGCCAAACAGTCTGGAGATGCTCTAATGAGGGACAAGCCAGGATGCTTTGTGCTCTAATTAATAAAAAAATAACCTCTGGTCGCTGGCTGTTTCCAGCACTCCCAGCAGCACTTGTTTGCAGGGAGTCAGCTATTACCGTCTGTCTCGTTCTTTTGGACTGGCACAAATAAGAGACAAGGGAAACACCCTTTGCCAAGAGTTTTTCCGAAGTTCTTTTGGAAAGCATCATACGTCCACGCATATATGCTTCGAATCATCCCAGGATTAAGTGTACCAACCTTAATATTTAACACTGGTTTGGGGGAGGGTTTTTCTTCCCCCACTTTTGCTCTTTTTCTGTCGTCACAGTGAGCTTGCAGAGAGGAGTTTGTCCTCATCAGAAATTGTCCAAAATATGTATTTTTTGTTTTTCTCAGGGGAGGATATGATATGACTAGCCGGCTTTGGGAGAACAGCATTTCTAGCCCTGCATGTACTCACCAGAGTAGGTGAACCCATCGCTGACTCGGAGGAGGGCGAGGTTTGGGTTCCACCAGCCGGTTCCTGACCAGCCGCTGACTCTCTGCGACCTTGGAGGAGTTACTAAACCTGCCAACTTTATTTTCTCCAGCTATAAATCAACCATTATTTCCATAACAGGGAAGGAATTTTTGTTTTGAATTGATGGCAGAGGTTTAGGGTCTGACTTCTCAGCTCCATGCAGCGTTGCAGACTGTAGAGCAGTTAAATTGGTTGGGCTCAATCTTTAAATTTCTCCTGTCCCATAGTTATGAATGTTAATGGAGATAATTCTTCCTGGAATGACTGACCATGTTTTCAGGCTCGTACAGGATACTGGGAGCCTTAATTTTGTGTTTTTATGCAGAGGCAAGATGATAATAATACAGGATAGACTATACTCCAAGAGGGTCATGTGTGCAAGCAGTTTTGGAGTGATGAGTGTGTCTGTGGTAGTCAGTGTTTGGCACCAAACATCATCTTGGTATGATTTTGAATTGCTTCCACGGTATGTAATCATAAGCCTGGAGGAAGGATACAGCACTGTCCCACAAGTGCTGCTTTTTTACTCATTTGTTTTTGTATGTGCTCACCAGATGAGCAACTTTTATGAAAATACCACTTCTGTCCTTCCTGAATTTCCTTTCACTTTGGCTGCTGATAAAGGTTTTATTTGATGAATAGCAGAATAATCCTGAGCTGGTCAGTCTTGGTTTCTGTGGCATGCTGGCTCTTCAAGGAAGCAGAAGGAAGGGGTGAGGGGAGGTCAAATTTATCATCTTGAGATGTCAGACCACCATGGAAAGAAGCAGATGTTATCGTCCTTTGCACAGAATACCCCTGCCATATTTCAGCAAGACAATGTATTAAATAGCTGATAGCGGCACAACAATGTGGTCAATCTTAAATACCTTCTACCCATCTTGGTAGCAGTAGAAGTGTCTGAGCAGTAGAAGTGCTCAGGAGATAGTTGTTGCAAGTTCATAGGCAGCCTATCTAAACGGTGTTGCTGCGGTGATACGGTCTCAGGGCTGTGGAAGCAGCCCCAGTGGTCATACTCCAACACATCACGCTTCCAGCCCTGGGCCACCGTCACCAGGCACAGTAGGTTTCATCTTCTCCCTTAGTAATGCTCTCCTTTCCTTTTCCTAACTTTTCTTAACTTTCAAGAGTTACAATCCACCAACTATTACTGGAGGTCACTGTTGGTTCCTTGCTGAAGATGAAGGTAGAGTTTCATGCAGGCTGGAAAGAGCAGCATGCTGTTTGCAAGTAGGAAAGTTTGTGGGAGTGATCAGCTTTTATTGCAAGTCAGGGGGAGGCTATTCTTGTTCTTTAATTACTTTGATTCTTTTCTGTCTTGAGAGGAAAGGAAAAAAAACCCCTTTATGGAATATTCATCAAGGTAAATCAAATTTGGCCAAGAAAGAGTGCTTGGGGAATCATCTTTTTAGAGCTAAAGGGAGCTATCTGATGAGAATGCTGTGCTGTATTCTTGAGAGAGAGAGAGAGAGAGAGAGAGAGAGAGTGAAATACATGCATATGCATAGAAACAAATATACTAGCTTGGTCTTTTTGTTTATTACTGTTGGTTTTGGCACTGAAGTGATGTAGTTCTTGAAGTGACACATGAGAATATCTTCAATGCATTCAAAAATCAGAGGAAAAGAATAAAACCATCTCGGTGAACTAAGATGCTGATGATCTAGCACACCGATTTTTACACTTTTTGAAATAATTTCTAGCCAAAAAATGGAGCAATTTAAAATGAAGCAACTCTTTGCTTGCTGGGCCTCTGCAAATGTGATAGTAATCTCCCCAAATTACCTATTTCAAGTCTAAATGTTTAATGAGTAGCTGCCTACAAGTGGCAAAAATTAATCAAAATGAGAATGCTTTTAAGTCATGCCTTTTAGCTTCTTCTTTTCAATAATAGATAATTATTGACATTTCTAGGAAGCAGATGTAGTCCCAGAACAGGTAGCAATAATACTGCAAACTCCTTCAGTCTTTCTTTTGACTTGAGTGTGGGGTTCCTCCTCTTGGATAAAGCGAAATCTTGGGTCTACCAATGGCAACAGCAATGCTCCCTGCAATTGAAAACAGGCTGTTTCCAGTGTTTAGGTATTTCTGTTTCGAGGCATATTCAGTCTTTGAGGTCTCTGCTGAGAATTGCCAGTGAGGGGAACAATAACCGAGGTTATAATTTTTGTGGTGCAGAACTATTAGCTCTCTGGCAACTGGACTAAACATACCAGACTCATTTCTCATAGGACACCGGAAAAGGTTCAGCACAGGCTGTAACTCAGACAAATGGTTGATATTTCAGAGCACAGACCAGGAAGGATTAATTTGTCCAATAACTCTCTTCATGTGGTCAGGAATTTTGAGTTGCAACAACCCATTTGGCAAATGACTTTGCTAATATTGTCTGCAAAATCCAACTTCACTCGCTAAACTTGAGAGTGTGGTTTTTTTGTTGATAAGTGCTGCTATAGATGTAAATTTCCCCTCTATCCAAAATGAGAACATAACCCTCATCTCAGATGTGTGTGCTGAAGGAGAGAGGAGCAGAGCTGTTAATGCATTAAATCGTTTAGGACTGTTGGTTTATCAGGGTTTGGTTCTAGTTCAAAGTGCAGATTCTTGAAACAGCAGAGATGGCTGCTGAGCCTTACTGGAATTCGTTTATTTTTTGGTCTTTTGTGTTAAGAGAAAACTGTGGTTTGTATAACTTGGGAACCCATTTTTATGCAATCTCAGGAATTTCTCACATGTGTGTCCCCAGTGTATAATGTGCACACATTTCTAATGCAAAAGCGCAAGCTCACATATATGAAATGTATTTTTACTGGGTTGAGACCTACATAAATACAGTAAAGGTGTTTTGTGCATGCTGATGTATATATATGTGCATATCAAGGCCCTGAGTCAGAGATGTAGCTAAGCATGCAGTTCAGTCTGTGAACCTCTCTCTCATTTAAGTTATATTCTGAATTAATTTTGATATTGTTTTTAATCTCAGAGCCATCAACACATTTCTTTAAAAACAGTAAATCAGCCCCTTTGTGGATTTTCTGGCTCCATCAGGTTCAGGAGTAGTAAAGCCTATTTCAGAGAGTGCTTTTTGCAGCATTTCTAAATGTGAGCGCAGCTTCTGCAGTTGTTCTTCATGAAAAGCACTTTTTGACAATCTCAGAAAATGTAAATTTAATCTTGATAAGTGCTTTCCCTGAATGCAACCTTTCCTCTGTAGTGGGAGAGTGCATATTACATCAGCATAAATGCATTCAGATAGCTCTATATACAGGCAAGTGACCTTTCATTCAAAAGTTGTTTTAGGATCGTTTTGAAGACCCTATTATCCATCATAAAGTTTTGTGTAGATTAGGGAAAACGTAATAGAGTTTTAGGTTTTGGGTTTTTTTTTTCCCTGTGTAACAAAGCGAATCAGGACTTTCCCTAGAAGTCATTTCCCACACTCTCTTCTGAGCTGATCGCTGTCATTATCTTAGGTCTAGAAAGTGCTATTCATTCATTTTTTCTGCCCTGCGATACAGCCAGACTTAGCAGGTAATGCAGAGCTTTCTATTGTAAATAAATAGCAGAGGTGAAATGGAAAAACTGAGGTCTATTTTTTACTCATTGTTGCTTCTTTTCAGTTTACAAATGAAATTTTAAGTTTTTCAACAGCATTTTCAAGAATCTTCACATCCTACCTTATCAGAAGAGTCACAGGGAAAAATACAGCGAGATTGTTTAAAAAGAAACAGTAATTTTTTAGAAATCTTGTTGATTGTAGGTAGTGTTAAGTGTGAATGAACTAACTGGCTTGTAAACCCTGAGACAGTGGTGGGGTGTTGTGGCTTGAAAACGATCCCAAATTTGTATTTTCTTCTGGCATTCAGCATCCCAACATCATTCTGGTTTCCACAAATATAATTGAAAGGGAAGATTTCTCAGAGCCCCCGTGCCGTTTTAATGAGGATATCGTGTGTCAATCATGGCTGAGCTGTTACCCTCCAGACAGCCAAAGCACAGCACTAGCTGGGTTTGAAGGTTCCCGTGCAGTCTTGCTTCCTCATCAGCACCATGAGGACCCCAGGAGAGGGATCTGGGCATCCCAAGCAGCCGTGATGCATCCAAGGCATCTGCCCAGGCCTGGCAGATGTGGTTCAGGACACGATGGACAACTGCACCCTTCTGGAGCGGCAGCTGGAGGCTGGGCAGAAGACCCTGGGGCACGTGAAAAGCTAGCAGACATCTGCATTGGGGTGTATGAGTTGCTCTCCTGGGGTTAGCGCCAGTCAAAGTTAGCCTATTAGAATCTTTTTTGAGCAAATTTGAATGTGCACTGGGTGAGACCTTTGTGGTGCGTGGACATGGTGCGTGGGTTATGGTACTAGGAAACCTTATGCCGGATTTTGTCCTGTAGTATGACTTTGCATCTTGCACCTTGATTTTCCCATGTATGTCAGTTGAAAGGGCTTTCTCTCAAATGGCTTGTGCTAGCCCGGAGCAGTATTCTTGGACTGGTTTAGGGCCCCTAAATCTCTTACTTACGTATTATTATTCCAGTTGTTTTACATTCCTGTCGAGGCCTTGGAAAATATTTTGCTTCTTTGTTTTCAAGTTTTCTTAATGACTGTTTAGCTTGTCCAGGCAGTGCCTTGTGCCTCAGCAGAAGGCACCCTTGGCTTCTAATCTTCTGATGCTCAAATATGCTCAATTTCAAAGTTTGTGGAAACCAAGCTTTTTAATCTGATGATTGGATGGGAGCATAAAGCTAAGAACTTTGCAACAGAGAGAAAACCGAGACGATTCATCTTCTTTAGCTTAACACTTAGGAGGTTTCAGCCTTTGCCATTGCCTTGAATTCTGCAATGATTCATGCATGTGGATGTGCGGAGGAGTTCCTGGGTAACGCATGTGTGGGCATATAGATGTGCTGTAGTGAATACCGTGGTTGATGGTGATTTGGTTGAATTGCAGGTTTCTATAGACAATAAGAAC
Source organism: Pygoscelis adeliae (assembly GCF_000699105.1). NCBI lineage: Eukaryota > Metazoa > Chordata > Aves > Sphenisciformes > Spheniscidae > Pygoscelis > Pygoscelis adeliae. The sequence continues at coordinate 1,392,265 of NW_008824542.1, forward strand.
AAGAGGGTGAGCTATGGCAAATGGGAGCGTGATTAGCATTTCCA
>NW_008824542.1:1392331-1413282 GCF_000699105.1 Pygoscelis adeliae
AAGAGGAAAAGCAAAGCAGTTTGACACATGAGAACAAGAACATTTCTTATTGCCTAGGCTGCTCCCCGAGACTTTGAAATGCCCCTCTTTGTCGAGGAAGCATGCAAATGTTCTCATTATTTTCTGTAATTTGCATTATTAAAGAAAAGTTATTGCCCAGGCTCAAACTTTCTTAGAGCATTGAGTCAAAGATACTGTTTTGCTTGCTGACACTGCATGCTGAAATGGACCTAATGGCGTACTGTTCAGGAGTATTTTATTTTTAAGGACCCTTAATTGCTTTAACAAGCCATGCTGTAAACAGACTGAATCATGGATAAACAGCAGTCCTTTCCAGCTCTGTCATTAGGTAGGGTTAAAGGTGCTGGCTTAAATTCAGAGTTAATCCTTATTCTTAAATCAAGGGAACTAAGTCCTTAAAAGAAAAAAAGCCCCTTTAGTAGTTCCTAATCCCAATTTTTAGTGCTGGTGCTTCCAGAGCAATCCCATCTCTGATTCTGGAATCCTATTTCTGGCTGTTTTCTTCTGTCATCCAGGTTTGTCTCTCTCCCTGTTGATCATGGACCCGCGTTGCTGCTTTGATGCTTGCCATGCCTTTTTCCTTTTTCTGAAAGTCCATCCCTGCACAGACCCCACATCTTTCTCTCTTTGATGGGCTGGGGTTGCCCTGATGGAGCAGGGCTCTCCTCTCCTCCGGCGATGCTTGAAAACATGCTCTGCCTGAAGGAGCTGGAGCAAGCTGGATGCTCTCCATGGAGAAGTGATGCTCTCGGTCGCAGCAGGAGCCCTGTGGCTGCTGAGGGCAAGGGGTGGGAGGCAATGGGGGTCTGTGAGACTGATTCCCAAAACTGGCAGCAGTCCCTCAGATTTTAAAAACAAATCACTGTGAAATGACCGGAGAGTTTTCCATTGTGGTTTTCTTATCGGGGCTAAGGACAGCCAAAGCGATGTGGGTTCAGGGTGAAACGAAGCTGTGGCAGTGGCCACCCTGCAGCGCTGCACTGGCTGGCGGCCGGGGAGCCCTGCTGTGGGAAGCGCGGCAGAGCGGCCCTGCTGCTCCTTTTTATTCCTGATAAGGAAGAGGAGGAACAAGTTGTTGATGTCTGAGAAAGGCAAAGGGCAGGGGAAAAAGCAATAAAGCGCTTGTCTGGGATGCAGGCTGGAGCAGCGGGGAGGGAAGCCGTGGGAGATGGAGGGCTGGCACTGATTCCAGCCTTCCCTCCTGCACTGAGCTGCGTTGAAGAGCACGTTTGGCTGCAGAAGTACAGATGCTGATCCACCCTGGAGGTCAATTTGCTTATTAATTTCTCATTGCTGGCGTTCCATTTACACCAGGGAGCAGTTCAGCTCTCTGAAAGACTTTGCTGGTGTGACAGGTTGCTCTGGTACCCATGTGGCCATATCACATCGGCTTATCTTGCCCCAGGATTTTGTCTCTAAGGATTTGAGTGCTGGTGAGGATGGCACTGGTGGTCCAGCCGTGGTTCAGCTCTCGTGTGTGTGTACACACACATAGTAGGAGGTCTGCGTGTGAGCTTTGACTCCAGCCATAGGACGACTGCGGGACGGGTTGGAGTGCTGTGATAACAAAAAGGCAATTTCTCTAATCTCTGCTCTGCTTGGAAAACGCCTTGTTTGCTCTTAGCCCCTCAAATATTCTTCTGTAAACGGCACTGAAGAGTGGATCCTCCTAATCTGCCCCAGTCATCGATACACCAGGGCCATTTTCACACAGCGATGATCCGCTTGCTGAAATCAGTATGAGGTTGCTCCCCGGTAGCCCTTGTGTGGGATGGGATAGCTGCTGGTGCTGTGGTCCCAAAGTCAGGTGAAGGTGGCCTCCAGGGGGTAAAAGGGCGTTTCCCCAAGTTGCGGCAGAGCCGGGCTGCACAAGCTCGGGGTCTCTCGCTGAGCTCTTCGGCCCAAGAAGGTGCTTCTTGCTGTGGCTTCATAGGCTTGCGCAGCAAAGGGTGGGGGGGATGCTGAGGGCTCTCTGAAGCAAGGGCATTGCTTGGACATTTGTCACCCTGCAGGACAGACCAGGATGGCATCACATTTTACACCAAGTAATCCAGTAGTCCAGATGAGCATTTAAATACGTTGAATCAAGGGAGGTGATTGTGATCAGGCCACTTTGTCTTCTTGACTTGGAGTATTTTCTCCTCAAGGGCATTTAAAACAACGGAGTCAAGCCTTCAGATTTGTAGCTGCCACCTTATTATCCTATTAGTCAATTATGGCTGCTGAGGAGCAGGAGTAAGTGACAGTATGGCAGATTACAGCAATTTATTTGCAGTTCTCATAGTCTGGTAGTGCATATCATCGGGCTGTTTAAATTTAATGATAGGGTTTTTGCATGTGTTTTAGTGCAGTTAAAGTTGTAATCAAAATGTTTAGGAAAACCCCCACTGACCTGCATAAATACTCCCATCTTCAGCACTGCTTTCAAGCCCTGTTGTAATCTTTATTAGCAGAGCTGACTCACTAATTAGGGGAAGCAACCTGCCTTGGAAATAATAGATTTATTTTTTTTTACCACTTTACAAAGCTTTGAGGAATAGAAGTTGCTGGTGACTCTGTGTCTTGGCTCTGCTTCTGAGCTGTTCTCTCACCGCCCACCCGATTGAAATTAGAACCTAGAAACAGGTACATGTTAGCTTATTTTCTGTAAGCCTGGCACGCTATATTCCACACAGGGGAAAATAGTCACCCACTGGGCTTTAAGCATCAGGCAGTGGTGTTGTTGAGGAGGTTTCTGTGGTCAAACAGCACAATCTCCAGCACGGTCCCAGCTCCCATTGCATTTGGTCTTCAGACATTGCCGTTGGAGAAGAATGGAGAAACTACGAAGATGTTGTCTCATCGTGTTTCATGGGTTTGTAGCTGATGAGATGACAACCGTGAGGTCTGAAAGCAGGATGGGGGATCCTCAGCGGCACCCATGGCCATTCAGTGGAGGTTTTATAGGGCTTACAGGCTGGCTGCCAGTGACTGCCTGCTCCGTCAGGACACTCAGCCTGTGGTGGGATTTGGACCAATGTGCCTTGCTGCTGTTGGCCTGATGTGCAGCCATTTGGTGAAGCATCCAAAAGCTCAGCAGCTCTCCTGGCCAGGGTACATAAACACCTGGCTTCTGAAAAAATTAAGACATTTTTCTCAAGGATTTGGGGTCTAACTGGGATATTCAGTCACTTCATCCTGCACTAAAATAAAGGTGTCATCATCAAACCCACGAGCGTGTTCAGCCAATGTGCTCAGAGCCCAGGTGGGGGAGATGGATGAGGTTGCAGCTGCCTGCCACTGCGTGCTTTGATGCAAAGCAGCAACCCAAATGAAAGGATAGGGTTATGCAGGATGAAATTTAGGGATAAAGTGTTTCATGACATACGAGGAGCTCTACAAATAACTGCTAAGCGCTGAGTCCATAAACCATGTTGCTCACACAGAGCAGAATGGGTGGCTGGGAGACAAACAGCTCTGGGAAAAATAGGTGAAGAACGTGTTTCTGCTATAGTGCCCTGAAACGGAGTGGAGGATGATGAGAAGGCCTGGACTGAGGTTGTAGCCACAAGTGGACAGACCTTTTTCCTATTCCGCCCTTGAGAGGGGCTGGCAGGGCAGGATCTTCTTCACTTTTGTTTTTCTCCTCCGCAGCTCAGGTTTTTGTTTGAGTTGGGGCAGGATTTTTTACTTGCCTTTCCGTTCATCACCTGCATTTATTTAGTTAACTATGTGTGAGATGCCTGGATCCCACTGCAGCCCTTCAGCAGCAGTGCTTCGAGTTTTCTGCCCTGTTTTACCAAACCGCCATCAACTGCCCCCAAAAGGTGAACCTCACCACTCCCTTCCCACCTGCCTCTCCGCCCCATGCTGGAGCTTTCCCAGCGGGAAACCGACCAGGACCCCGTGACTCCCATGCACAGGAGCCTCATGCATGTCAGTCAGCAGTCCTGGGGCCATCGGCACAGGGACCGCAAAGGGACGGCCTTCCCTGGGGACTTCCGTGGGGCTGGGATAATCCTGCCTTTGCTTTGGAGGGAAGAATATTCTCTGAGCGGAGGAGTGGCGTCAGATTGGGATTTAGAAATTGCTAATTAGTGAGTAATGGTATGTAAAGCTGAGCTGGGCTTCCAGAAATATACCAGTCGTGTGTACGAGTTAGGGAACAGACGATGGGTGTTACTTTCTGCAAGGGCAGGGACAATTAAATGGATTTTCTTTGAGCTGTTAACCAAGAGGCATAATACCATTTATTATATCCATATTGGGAATATGTCACATAAAAATATAATTGATGAAAGTATTATCTTGCTTAATTGGGAAATCGAAAAAGCCACTTTCCCTTTATTTACAGGTTTTTAGCAGCAGTATCTCCTGTTTGGTCCATGATGGTTTGCACATAAGTCACAGACTTTGTGCATTATATTCAGCATATAATTCTCTTAAAGGACTCTGGCTCCTCAGTTTCAGAAATTACAATTTCTAGGGACATGCAGTTGAAGCCTCACAGTATTTCACAAAGGCGCGGTACAAGCAACATCTAGGATAACTGAAAGATTAGGAGGAAAAGTAGCAAAAATATTTTTTTTATTTTGTTAAGTAGGTGAATTCCCTAAATCTTGTGTTGGACCTCTTAAAGGGAAGGAGTTTCACCTTCACTCTGTGTGACAGTGCCTTGCGTAGTCAGGATAATTATTTTTCCAGTAGTGTTTGGCAGTAAGTTGTTCTCTCATGATTTTGAGGATGTTCTTCCAGTAACAAGAAACTTATTTTTAATGGGAAAATATGGTTATGAAATCATGAAAAATATGGGAAGAGTCTGAGGCAGAGATAAGATTCAAATGGAAGAAAACAGGAAATGAAAGGAGAATTGGCCCCATTTGGATTTTAAGCTCTTGCTTTTCTTTTAAACTTCAATTTGTTTTTAAATCAAAGCCTTTTTAAACAGAAATCCAGACTTTTTCCACCACTTAGAATATTAAAACCAAATATAATGACAATTTGATTTTGCATCAAAAAATGTTAAATCAAATGTTTTCACTAAAAAAGTTGATTTCAAGGAGTGGGCAGTGCCTGCTGAAAATAAATTAATCAGTGAAGGGGTTTTTTCATAATCAGCTTTAACAAAGATGTTCTTCTCAATTTAAAGCAATTTTCCTTTTGACTGCAGAATACGTTTTTAGTGAATATAAGGCAGATTTCCTTCTCATCATCCCAGGGACGTTCATCTCCGTAACTGCATCTGGAGCATGGCAGGAGAAGGTGGGTGGCTGTGCCAGGAGCAGGCGGCAGGGATGGGACAAGTCTCCCGGAGTGCTCCGGCATCCTTCTGCCGGGCACGGCAACGTGGTGGAAACGCGCCTGCTGCCCTGAGGCATTCACCCAAAGTGAACCTGTGTCCATGGTTGGTTCTGGGTGCTTATTTCGTATCTGAGAGGTGTTGCCATGGGGGGGAAAAAAAGTTGAAAAACAGTTGGTTTTATTCTGTCAGTGTGAAAACAGATTTTAAAGAAACTTCCGAGCAGAAGCTCACTGTCTGAAACATATGGACATTTTTCAGGCAGAGTAATTTATTAACCTCTGTTCGAATAAGCAGAAGCCTACTGAGATGCTGTTTTCAAGCTCGATACAAAAACGAGAGAGAAGCGTATTTCTGAAAGAAAAATGACTCCTTTGGAGTCTCTGCTCCCCGTTGCACATTTTTGCCCTCCCAAGCTGAGGGGTTCAGGTGCTGCCATTGCAGAAGTGATGGGAAGGAAAGCAGTTTAGGCAGCGAGCCAAAACCTGCCCACATGAAACCTGGGGAACGTTTCTGGGCTGCAGCCCATCACCTAAAGCTGGTCAGAAGCTCTTGGTTGACTTGGGACTATGGTTGACTTGTAGCTACGGTTGACTTGTGTCTACGGTTGATGCGTAGTCCCTAAAGGGACATGTCATTACACCTCCCTCGTGTTCGGTCTCCACTCCCTGCGCTGCAGGAATCAAATCCTGCTCTGTTGCCCCGATGCTTTGGATGAACACTTGTGGTTCAGCTGTTTTACAGGGGGACGTTACCGTGCAGCACGGGTCGTTGGCTAACAGGGTGCCAAACCAGGTAGATATTCATCCAGCCCCTAACAGGGCTTAGCCGAGGAGCGCGCTTCCGTTTGCACAGCCGTCCTTCCCCCTTGCTTTCTGTTTTCCAGCGACCTGCTTGAAATACAGGTTTATTTTCTGGCAGTGTTTGAAAATCCGTAGCATTATGAGTGGTAATGGGCAATGGCTTAAAGCATAGAAAGTTCAAAAGTGGAGTTGATCAGCACGGTAGAATAAAGCCCAGGTCTCTGAACACACAGCAAACCCTGCCAAATAACCTTTCAAAAATTGGCCTGTTTAAAAATCTAGCTTGGGACAGGATTTGCTTTGGTCCATCAGACATCCGTTACTTCTGCTCTTGGGTTGCACGAGGTCCTATTTTTTATAGGCAAAACCGCTCGAATCATCGGGAGCTGCTTCAAATGATTGGTGACGTGACAGAGCCTCTTATTTGCTCCTAGGATAAGTACAAGCATTGCACGGATGCAAGGACATGCATCCGTGTCTGCTGCTGGTTATTGCTTGGAGCCTGGAGCCAGACACTTGGCTGTGCACTTGCGAGGCGGCTCCCTGGGATCGCAGTGGGGCTGGTCTTGCAGAGAGAGCTGCTGGCATGCAGCAGTGACTGCATGCTCCTATGTTAATGTGGAAGCTCTGGAGCCTAAATAATTAGCAGCACTCAGTCTGAAATTGGACAAGATGCAATGTCCTAACCAGATAATGTCAGAAATTTATTATTTGTATCTCTTTATTGTAAGGGGTGATGTTAAATTCTTATTTAAAGGGTTTCGGGCTTTGTGTTTCCTTTCTGAGAAGGGAGGGCAGTGTGGAAGCTCTGGCTGGGTTAGTGCCGTGTCCTTCTCCAGTGCTGCCCCGGGCCAAAGAGCTGCAGGATACGCATGGACCGCCTCTCACCCAGGCGGACGCTTGTCCAGAAGGTCTCCCTGGACCAGCTCAAGGTGATGATTTTGTCTGCTGTCTGTCCCATCTACCCCACTACTGATGTGAAATGGCCATGGCTGGGGGCACATGAGACTCCTGCTCGTGCGGGACTGCCCCATACCACTGCTGATGGCCGTCAGGCACCGTCAGATGAGCTAATTTGGGGGTGCCTGCCTGAAATGGGACGTGTGATCCACCTTCCATGGCACCCTTGGTGTCCAATTTACTTATCTCCCGAAGTCCAAATAAATAAAAAGTTTCCCCGTTACTTGCAGCGGACCATGTCAGCGCGAAATAAATGGCTGCTTCAGTTCATTTCTCAGCACCGTGTTCACTCACACCCTCTTTCCCACACCTCTTGGTGTGTTAAAGTACCTGAATTCTGGGTTCGAGGCAGATGTGGTGCTGAGGTGAGCGAGGCAGCAGGGCGAGAGGCGGCTTGGGGCCGTACTGCGAATGCTCACGATGGCTTTGTTCTCCCTGGGGATCTAGAAGGATCCAGCCCCTTTCCAGTGCTCTCAGTGTACATGTCCCAGAGCTGAGCAAACACTCCAGGCCAGATATGCAGGAGCGCATAGGCATCGTTTGTGTATTTATTTTAATGGGAATTAAGCCAACTTATAGCTTTCGACCTCGTGCTCGTGCTCTCCCTAAATCTTTAATGTAATTGGAAACACTGGCTTTGGTAAGTACTGCAAGTGGTTCTCAGGATTAGGCCTGTAAATCCCATTGTGTTAAGCAAATAGGCGAATATCAGATGATATTCTGGTGTTCCCCAGCCGGGTGCGTGGAAGCAAGTCCCTCATGCCTGCATTCGCATGGCATTGGGAGGCGTCGTGTCTCAGTAGTTATCACAGGAGCTCGTCACCCCCCGACCTGGATGAAGGGATGCTGTGTGGTTCAACGCTGCTGCCTGCTGCTCAGCGTCTTGCCAAGGAGGGAGAGGTCCAAGATGACCTTTCCATCACTAAAATTTTCCTTCCCAGTATTCTTAATTCTTTTTAATTGGTGCCAAGCAAAAAAGGCAAGAAGTTGTTGTTCAAGCAGCCTTTTTTGGGCAATTTTTTTCTCTCCGACAGCATGAAATGTCACATGTGTCTCCAAAGAGCCATCCAGTCGCAAGCAAAGAGCAGCCAGTCAGGCACTGAAGAGCATGTCTTCGAGGGGGGGATTGTCTGCCCGTTGGTGTGTGGGAACATGCAGGATGTGAATCTGAAGTGTTAAAGACATGGTTTTGGGCAGGTTGGAAGGAATTAGGATGAGATTTTCCCTCTGTGTGAAAGAAGAAACATGCATCGGATGATGCAGAAGCTGCTTCTGATGCAGACAGATAATTTCTTCCCAGAGATGCGTGCAGTGGATGTGCAAGGCTGGACTCAGGGCAATTCACAAAACATGCTGGTAAGAAACCAAAACTTCAGAATTTTGGGCATCAGCCTGAGAACTGAATCCAGGGCGTCATCGCTCTGCTGGAACGCGACCTTGTAGCCTATTCAAAAGCGATTTAGAAAAAAAATAAAATCAAGCATCTGCTACCAAGGGACTGATGCAGAAAACCCTTCGCTAGCTTCACAAAGCAGTGGAGCGGCTCCTGCCTTGTTTTCAATCTCAAAGGCAAAAAAAGCCTTCCTCATCCCTTTCTCCACTCAAGCCTCCTCACTCTCTGCAGCCTTGTCCTTCTCCTTACCCCCTGCTCTCCCCTCCTTGCAGTGCCGGAGGGACGCGAGCGTCCTCTCCCGTGTGCGGGGACGTCCCTGATCCTGCTCTGGACTTTGGCTTGAAAGTATGGTGCTTGTCTCAGTGAAGCTGGGTCAAAAGGAGTGGTGCTGGGACTTACGCTGTGTAAATGAAACTGATAAGCTGTACTTTGGATAGTTTATTAATTATCCCAAAATACGTTAAATTATTCTGCAAGTAATCATAAGGCGCAAATGAGCTGTGGCTAATGAGGGTGCACCCTGGCTGCTGGAGCGACCGAGCCAAGCGTGCCCCTTGCCGCCCCTGCACTGGCTCCAGCTGTACATTTGTATTTCCAGGGACGACAGTCTTCACTCATGCCCCTCTTCTGTCACCATTACCCTGGTTCCAAGTATCTTTACTGTAAAAACTTCCTACTAAGAAATTGAAACATGAAGGCTTTTTCTGATCTCTTTAATATAAAATACCTAAAAATGGCAACAGTTTTCCACTTGAAGAGCAAAATCCTGCAAAAATGTTTTAATGCAGATTTGGGACCTACTTCTTTTTTCTCACACACAGCCATGGTTTTGCCACAGTGTGAACAGCAAGTCTGTAACAGTCAGGCTTCATCCACTTAGAACCTGGTGTTTTCCTTCCCCTCCTTAGGGCTTTAGTGAGGGAGCAGAGAATCAGACTAGTGAATGTCATCCCAAAAGTCCCAGAGTTGATCCCCCCATTAATTCGACACCCTTCATTTCACCAGGAAATGTCAGCTGGTTCAGCTGGATGGACCCAGGTTAGTACAGTGAGTCAAAATATATGCTGGGCAAAGGTAAAGTGTCCTTAACTGAAAAAATGGCAAGAAAAATTATATAGTTAAAGTACACTGTTTCACAGCACTCATTAGATCAGCACTGGGGAGTGTCCAGTGTGTAAGCAGATCATTTTAGAGTTGGCTAAAGCACACGGAAATGTACAGATAGTGTTGTCAAAGGCTCTTAAAAGCTTGTTGTTAGTGGCAGGGACTTAGTGTCACTTCCATCTTCTTTCCTAGCAAACGTTGCAGTGCATCCACCGTACCAGGAGGGGACAGGGCTCCTCAGCCACGAATGGACCCAAGACCAGTTTGAGTCGAAGAGAGTAGGTTGGATCAGAGTGTGTTTGTGGGTGTGTGTATATGTATGTCGATTCTCCCTGCTTACTACTCTAGTTGGTACGAGAGATCTTGTCCGTCCTAACACCTGCATGCTGTTAGCTCACTGATAGGGCAAACAGGGCGGACAACAGGGTGTCCTTAAAAGCCCACATGGCGAAGCATGCAAAAGCCATTCCAGTAGATTTGCAGAAGCATTTCTGTATGTCTGCGGTTTTGCGTATAAGTGTTGTAGAAATATCCAAAGTATCAGGCTGCATGCTCGCTGGGAAAAATGTGCGGTAACCATCGTGTCTCTTTTGTTCTGTGACTCCTGAGAAGCAGAGACCTTAGCTGGCAGGGGCTGATGATTAACACATTGTGGTGGTGCAGATTAACAGACTGTGCTAGCTCTTCGGTGTTAAATGCATTGGTGGCCTCAGACCTTTATTTCCTATTTTTCCATGGACAGATGTCCAAATTGTTCTTGATGGCCCTGACAGAGGGGCTGGGGTCAGGGCTGGAGCATCAGCTCCCTGCAGCGAAGGCGTTAGCAGTCCTTTGCTTCCACACGTGCATTCATTCATCCGCTTGGGTTTGGAGGCTGTTGCAAACAGGACTGTGTTGCTGGGAGCCTGTGAATGCCGCAGCGAATGCCACAGCCTTGTGCAGCCCTGCGCTGGGATAGCAGATTGGGTTCATCTGGATGCTTTATCACGGTTATTTGTTTTTAATCTGGCGATATCTCTAAGTATGCTAAAGAAGAAGTTGTGCCTGCTTCCAAAAGGCCATCTTGAGACCCCCACAAGGCAGGCCCAGGAGAAAAGGAGGGTATGGAAACGAGGGCTTGGGAAGTGTCTCTTCCCTCTCAGCCTGGTGAAGCCCTCATCTAGAGAGACTTAAGCAGTTTTCTGCAAGGAAATGCGTCCTCTCCTCGGGTGGGAAGTCCCATGCCAATGGGCACATCTTCCCCTCCGCTCGACATGGCGACGTTTTGCTGCTGCTCTGCTGAAGCTGATGTAAAAGCCATGACACATGTAGGGGGTTCCTCAATACCAGAGGTGTCTGGAGCACCAGGGCACCCCTCCTGCTTTCCCTATGAATAAGTAAAGACCTGGACTCTTTTGACCCCCCCGCAGTATGTCTGAATTCAGTAAATAAACCATAGGCAGCCCCAGACAATTCAATTATAGACTGTCACTTGACTTTAAATCACGGCTGCGTGATTATAGACAATGCCCTTTGGTGGTGTGACAATTTCAGACTTTTCCCCACCTTATTTTTGTCTCCCAACAGCTAAAATGAAAATATTGAGCAAGTCTTAAATAAGCTAAAGCTTGTCGGGAAGATCTGAGAGCACATACTGCCATTTCAGAGGCGAGCCAAAAGCGGTATGCGTATGAAATGTATTGTCAGTGGTAGAGCCTGCTTGAGCGAGGTAAAAAGTGTAATCTGCTTTATATGAAAAATGTAGAAGAAATTGTCCTCTGCTCCTGCAGTCCTCTGTATGTGGAGAGTAATTTACTGTGGTTGACATTAAGGCAGATGATTCTGAGTGTATTTTAATAGCTTAAGCTGTCGCTAAAACAGGACCTGGTTTTGATCAACCTTTTTTATGTTTCACAACCTTTGCATCTTTGGTCAGTGGTGGATGCATCTGTAGTTTATTAATAACTAAACAGAGAATTGTTGTCTGATTGCAGTTTTGAGGTGGTACATTATAGCCAAGTATGTAAATATGTACAGCTTATAGGACAAGGCGGCTTCAAAGTGGGGGAAAGGAGGCAATCTTCTGTTGTTATTCAAGGGTTCGAAGGTCTTCAACCACAGGCTGAGGATCTAAGAAGGGTCAGGAGCAGCACGAGAGGGAAAGGTTCTCAGATATTTAAGCAAATCAATTAAATCAATTAATCCATTTAATTAATTTGATCAGTTTTCCATAAGGCAACAAGATTGCACCCATGTACATTGACAACCACATTGACCCACAAGGCAACAAACATGAACCCAATGCTCCCCCCAACTCATCGAGCCGCTGGTGTGCGACAGTCTGCATTTCATTGTTCAGTCAGCAGGAGCTCGAACGGGTGGGGTTTCAAGTCAAAGGCTAGAAATAATTGAGAGCATTTATAAGGAGATTTTGGGGGTTTATTTGTGAAGTCGCAAGAGCTTCATTTTCAGTCCTTAGTGGTTGTAGGTAGCTCTGTCGGTGACCGCTGCTGCAAGCAAATAAATAGCTGCACTGCTTAATTTTTCGGTTTGGATACGAGCAAAAATAAATGAATTTGAAAGCTTTTTGGAGGAATAATTGGCCACATCGAGCCATGCTGATGTAATGGGCCATGATAGGAAACTCAAACAGTTCACCTCACTGCCAAAGGCACCCCTTGTGCTCCTGGCCCTGTACCTGGGTGTTTGCTTTCTGCACGTTTCACCTACAGCTGTAAAGGAAACAATTATGAAAAGGAATTAAAACTAGTTTCAGACTCTGTCTCTGCTCCTCAGTCCCCCACAACTTGTTTTCCATCCGTTCTCCTCCATATCCCTCCTCCTGCAGGCATGGGAGAGAGTCCCTCTGCTTCTCCTGAAGCTGTTCTATTGCAGGGGCTGTTCCCTTGCCAGCTGGCATCAGTGGGCAGTCTCTTCCAGCCTCTGGCTGTGGTCAGTACTGATGCGTGAGGAAGATGTTACAGTCCCTAAGGGATGATTATAAAATAACTCCCCCAAGGTTTGGCTTCTCCCTCACCTCCGGTCCAAGGTACACCACAGACATGCGGAGTTTAAGCATCCCTCGCTCATTTTATGTGGAATATAACGTAGCCGTGATAGTCATGTTATCTATTGCTTGTCCTTTCTCTGATATCTCAGAAGTTCCTGGCCTCAATTATATTTAGAGACAATTAGTCCCACGTCTTAATTATAAACGATGGCTTAAAAAAAAATCAAAATCTTGTAGCGCTTTAAATCCATCTTCTCTTTATTGGCTGTTCTTATTGTACAGCTAAAAACAAATGGGAGTGCCAAGTCTCCCTGCTTTGTATTGCTCGTTGTTTTGCATTCCCCATCGCACTGCCTCCGGTCTCCTCCCTGAACTTAAAACACTTGCTCTCTTTTTGGGAAACTGTTTCTGCTCCCTCTCGTTAGCCGTCTTTGGACCCAGACCAGATTCTGTTGTGGGAGCATTCGGGGCTGCCTGAGCAGTGCCATTCATATCCTACCACTGAGCTCTAACGATCTTTCCCTCCTCCTTCATCTCATTGCTTTCATATTTTTCTTGCCCTTCTGACAGTTGCTATACATCTAGCTATACATCTAGTCACCTGCAGAGGCGGTCACTTTGCAGGTCATCCCCTCTTCCAGGTCAGTGCACGCTCAAAGTAAACACTTTAGAAATTAAATATAAGGAGGTGGGGGCAGGTAGGGCACTTCTGCCTCCGTATGTACTTGCCTTAAATATTGCTGCTAAAAATAAGTGGAGAAAAACGTGAGAAGTGTAATTTTAAAATTGATAGTGTGCCCCGAGAGGCAGGGGTTTCACTCTCCCCCAGCTTTACTGGTCTTCCAACCTAATTCACCCACCCCCAGAATAGCTGGCTGGTCCCACTCCTTTTCTTTAATTAAGAATAGTGCTGCCAGCACTCTCAATTCCCGCTGAGACCATCCCACTCGGCTGCAAACCCCACGGGAGGTGCCGTGCTCCCCGCGTCCCCCAGCCCCTTTTCCCAGGGGCTTGGTGCTGCCACTGATGGATTCCTGCCACTCCGGCACCCACGGCCGCGAACAGCGCTTGATTTATGGAGCCTGCTGTGAGCACGTAGCCCTGGTGGCATGAAAACAGGCTGGGGTGCATCTTGCAGCGCCGAGAGATCTGGCTGCCGTTCCTAGCTCAGCCACTGATCCATCCTGTGATGTGGGGGAAGTCCCTTATTTTTTAATGCATTACAGATATAGTTAAAGCGGTTTCAGTATAGGAGCAGTCCCTTATGCATACATACGCCTAGAAGAACTGTAACTTGGTCTTCACTGACCATGGTACAACTGGAGTGTAATGAACTATAATAAAAATACTAAGTTTTGTATCAAGTGGAAGAAAACAGCTATTTGGTATCAATGTCTTCAAGAAGTAATTCTGTGCCCAGTGTGTACAGACAAAGTATTTTTGTTTGTGCTAACGCTGTATAATAAAATACTTGGAGAGCTAGTAACTAGGGAAGGGGGTTTTTTGTGGTTTTTGTTGTTGTTGGGTGGTTTTTACTGAGCACAACAGCGCATCTCCTGTGCTTTCGAGAAGGTCGAGTGGAGCTGTGACTGATGCCGTGCAACGGTGAATGATACAATCTCTCCAGTAGCTGGCAGAATTGAAACCAGCTGTCATATTTTGTACCCACACAGCTATTGAGTTGAGGGGGGGAGGAAAGCAAGCAGTTCAATGCAGCAATCAAGAACAAGGCATCAGCTTTTTCCTTTAGACTCGCTTTGCACAAGTGCCGTCAATTAGAACTTGAGATTTCCCAGCCAAGGGTGCTACCTGCGGAGGGAGGCGGGAGGAGCGGGGCTGGCCGGGGACATGGATGTAATTCTCAATAACAAATGAGCTGTGGCATCGCTTGGGCTAAGAGGAGTTTTACCAGCACTGATGGTGGATTATTTGTATATTTAAATTCTGTTGCAAGTTAAACGGACATGGAAACCTCTCAGGATATTCATGTTTCCACACTAGGTGTAGTAGTTTGGTGTTGCAAATGTATTAACCACAGGTTTACACCAAACATGCAAAAACAAATTAGAAATAGGGAAATACAAACACATTTTCTCATTAGGGGATATAAGTATGTGCTGACTGTAGTACAAATATAATTTTTATTCCATTTGTGTAATCTTTGGTATTTTAATGAAGTCCTGTTCCTGTGTACAGCGTATGGTTCACTGTCAGATAATTTAACACTAAGAAAATCTGCCTTGAATAAATTAGAATATATTTGCAAATTAATTTGTTAATTAGATTTTAGACATCTCTTGAGGACAGGAGAGAAACAGATGTGTGCAAAAGCCACACAGATAGTTTGGGGATGAGTGTTTCTTGTAGGGTTTTATCACTCAGTTTTGTGAAAAACAGCCTTTCATGGGTGCCAAAGATTAAAAAGCCCTTGGCTTTAAATGCAGAACATTAAACTCCAATTTCCATAGTGCTGCTGATTTTTTTTCTGGGGCACGAGCAGAGCCATTTGGACCTGTTAGCCGAACGACTGCACTCAGAATAGGCAAGGTGCCTCTTGAGCCGCTTTTTTTTCTGACAACTAAAAGTATCAGTGAAGCCATCTAGAAATCCTCTGAGCTAAACCCTAGCAGATCAGCAGAGAGATGTCAGCTGGCATCGTGGTGAAGTCAGGCAACTCGTAAGAAGAAGCAGATCTAAGATGGGGCCCAAGATTTAGAAGAATGGTCACCGAAGAAGGAAAACTGACAGGACAGGGTTTTTTCTCAGCTGTGTCGGTGTAAATCCAGAGCAACCCCACTTAGATTCACATCAGAGTAACTGAGATGTAACTTAGATTCACAACAGAGTAACTCTCCCTCAGGAGAGGGCCTGGATGGGGAATAGCTTGCTTACCTTCCTCTTACAAGCCTTTCGCACCTGATTTTCAGAGAGGCGTGAATTCAGTTTTGCTCAGTTTGGGGACATGATACAATCATACAGTAACCACCAATTTACTTTTACTGATTGATAAAATTAATTAGAGATTCTGCTACCAAAACCTGCACTTGTGTATTCATTATTAACTTAGACCCCTTCAGAAACAATCTCTGATTAAATCTTATTTGGAAATTGAGGGAATTCAAATTTTAAGGACTAGAGTTGCTCCAGAAGCTGAGTGGGAAAGGATTTTCAGCTTAAAAGCAGTGCAACGGCTCCCTGCAATCCAGGCTGATCCTAAGAGCAGCAGAGGTGGGTAGGTGCATCTATTTTCACCTCTGCTGAAACAGTCCTGCAGGCTAAGCCCAAATCAGAAGACATTGATCAGCCTCTCTTGGAAGACAACCAGTGATCACATTACTTTGCTTTTGCATTTTTATCTCCGGGATCCCAGTTTGGGTGTGTTCAGAACCATTTGGCAAAAAACTCATCGTTAAAAGCAGTATTTGCAGTGTACAGTAAGACAAACAAGAGCCCATTTGTGTGCGTCATCGATCATTTTACAAACAGTCCTTGGGCTAAGCACAAAACTCACCCGATACTGGCTGTTCGGGGTCACGATACAGACGTCAGAGGCAGAAGCGTTCTTCCTGCTGGCGTAACCTCTGTTAGGCACCGAGACCCCGATGCTGCTGGGAAGAGCCTTCAAGTCATGTTCTTTCTTTGACCTTGGTGTGTTTTTCTAAGCAGCAGACAGAGCAAAGTGAAAGCCTTGTTGCTGTCAATGTGTGAAAACTACAGCCAGATTTTTCAAACTGCAGAGGCTGAAGCTCAGGGGCTGAGGTTACAGAGGGCGCCCGCTCCTGCACCGTGTCCCTGGGCAGAAGGCACCGAAGCAGCCTGTGAGGCCACCTGGGCACAGACGCCATGTGTCCTTGGCCCAGGACTGCTGTCAGCAGCCGCATGTCTTTGGGAAGAGAGCACAGCTTTTAGCGGGGCTGTTGCAGACCAGGACATGCAAAAACCTGGCTGTGGTGACCTCAATGCAGTAATTTGTGAGAGCGTCTGGGCTGGGCCCTGAGGGCAGCGTGGCTCAGCAGTGTGTGGCTAAGAGCCTCGCGCGGCAGGATCGTGCCTGCAGGCTGCCATCCTGTCCTTTGGGGACCCAGCCACTGCCGGGTCCCAGCCAGCCCGCGGGGATGTCTCTGCTGGGCGCTTGGTGTTTCCATCCTGGTTAACCCCAGAGCCCAGCTCTCCCTTTGCAAGCAGGGAGCTCCTGTTCCCATGCAGCATCTGGCCATCTCCTGAGCTTGCTCCCTTCTGACCTCAGCACTTCTTTCCTCTCCTGTGCAGCAAGGGTTACCGAGTTCTCCGCTGCTTGGAAATTAAATTGGATGAGACAGAGACCAGCTTTTAGTGGGATCTGGTTTGTATTACTGGGGAAGCAGCACGGCACCACCGCACCTGGGATGCTGTGGAGCAATGTATCCTCCGGTCGAGCTGAAGCTGCCCTTCCCTCCACATTTAGCATGTGCAGATTAGTTATGTTCCTGCAAATGAGTAAGAGTGTAGGTGCATTAAGACCCGAGGATAAGAGGCTGCTGGTTTGCAGCTGTGATGAATATAAACAGCTACAGAGGATGTACACGGACATTTCCCTGCAGCATTTGTCTAAATGCGTAGTGTTTCAGTAACTGTGTGCTGGTGTACTTGGGCAAAATGAATTTGCACATTTGTCAGGAGTCTGGGGGTTGAGGAGAGACCCAAAAATTACCGGCTACAATAAAATTCACGGAGTAAAGGGTTAACATCATCTGCCATAACTTCTCAATGGGGCTTTTGTCAAATCTCTCATTCAAGCAGTGTTTGCTGAGGCTTTTGACATTTGTGGCAGCACTGGGACAGACAGTAAGGTCGTGTGTCATTTTAAAGGCTTAATTTTTTCCAAATTCCTCGCAAAACTGGAGCTGAAAGCTCTCTCATTAATTTCTTGGGGAATCTGCTGAGGCAGCAATTACATTATCCTTCAAAACGCCACAGAAAAGGTCGTGGCAGAACCACGCCGAACCTGTCAGGCCCTAAAGGGAGAAGGAGGTGAGAGATGCTGTGAGCGAGGCGAGGTCCGAGGCTGAGCAGAGCTGGGAGACACCTGTGGAAACCACAGCCAGCTCAAGATGCCGAGGTGTAGGCAAGGCACAAACCGCATGTCTCCTCGCCTGGTCGGGTTTCTGCTGAAGATGTATTTACTCAGCAGAGCAAGAAAACCAAAAGCAGAGGAAGGTATAAACCAAGAAAACTGCATTTGTGAGGTGTGACTGCAGCACTCAGACCTTCCTCCCCTCTGAACGCAGACTAACCTGGGGGACGATAAAACAGGCAAGGAGCTGCCGTCAAATTTATTTCTTGTTTTTTCTCCGTTTCTGCAAACCTCCCATACCAGAATATTAATGCGTGGTGAGAAACTAGTTTTAAACAGGACTGCTCACTGCAAAAGATAATAAACACCGATGTTCCCAACTAAATTAAAGAGGACTTAGTACATTTCATGGAAAAACTGGATGCATTACTAGACAGAGATCATAAAACTTCGAAAGGTGGAGAGAGGAGAAAGCAAAATATTCCACATAAGGAAAATGCGATGGTGGTAATGACTTTGCTAATCCCTAGGCTTACAGTTTTATCCATTCAGGTTTCCAGTACCTGCAGATGAACTCTGAAGGGTTTCAGTAATCCATTAAAAAAGATCATTTTAAAATTTCCACCAAGGCATAATCATTTGTTGGTTTGGGGTTTTTTTCCTCCTTCTTCACTGATAATTTATGGATGCCTCTATTAAGTTTGCCAAAATGATAATCAAAGAGTGAACCTTTTCACTTGGTACTTCGATCGGGATGATCATCCTTGTGGAAAAGTTTTATGAAGAGTTTTATAGGATTGAAACCAATTGAGAAATATAGTACTGATCTCTGTACAATGATAGATACTTCTTAAACTGTCCTGTTCATCAGTTAAATAATTCTTGAGTAAGTTGAATGTGTTGGTCTGAAGTAGCAAAAATCCTGAAGGTTATTTGTTATTGAGTGTAGTCTGTTACTGTTTAGTCTTACAGAATTTATTGTAACTCTAGTAAAGTGATCTAAATAGTGCCGTGGGTTGCTTATCAGAAGATACTGTCCCTTTTTGTGTCCCCATGCGTTTCGGTACTAATCTAATTGGATGAAGTTTGCATGATGGAATATTAGAGGTAGGGGTTTTGTGCTCAGGACGATCACAAAGCACCAGATACTAGTAGCTTTTACAGAAAATGGAAGGCAGATGGACCAGGAGATTACTCTGTCTGATCTCTTGCGCACTGCAGCCCATTCTGTGTCACCCACTTTACCCCTGCGATCCATCCAGTAAACCGTGATGACTTACGGCGTATCCTCCAGCAAAGCACTTGCTTCCGATTTCAAGAGATCACTTAATGGAGGAGCCACCATCTCTCGTGGCAGTTTGGTTCAGTGGTTAAAATACCTTTGGTGCCAAAGTGTGCCTTTAGTACAGATTTCTATTGATGTTTGTTTCACTTTTAACTTCCACCTTTTGATTCTTGTTGTGCCCTTTTTCAGCAGGTTGAAGAACTCTCGGTTCCTTTAATTTTTCTCCCTGCAGAGCCACTTACATGCTGTAATCAAGCTGCTGCTGCTTCTTCTCTCTGATAAGCTGAACAACCTGAGGTCATCAAGTCTCTCTCAGAAGGGTATTTACTACAGTCCCTTAAATAACTTTTCTGTCCCTTTTCTCTGTCTTCAATTATTCAGCATCTTTCTAAAATGTTAGGGGTATTAGCACCGGATCTTTTCTGGTATCTGCCTCACCGGCTCCGGGTACGCAGGGTCAGTTTCTTCTCTGTGTATACAACGTGGTTGATGTGTCTAAGGATTCATTTGCTCTTCTTAACAGCCTTGAGCTGCCTGTCCATGGTGACCCTCTAATCCTTTACAGAATTGCTCCTTTCTAAGGTAAAAAGTCTTGTTTCAGATGCCAAGCATTACAGAGGATTTTGGTTTACTGAGGTTTATAGTCTCTTAAACAGTATGTAAAAGATGTCTGTGCTGCATGAGGATGCTCCAGAAAACCTGCTCCAGGTCTGCGCCTTCTTAGCCTCCAAAGTCGGCAGAAATTGCTGACACGTCTAACACGTGATTTGAGGTGCTGCTGTCGGAAAATGCCTGTATCACAGCCCATCTGGAGTCTGAGAGGGAGCTGGGGGAGAACAGCTGCTCGGAAGTTTGCAGAGAGAGCTTGCAGTCTCATTTATACCCCTTGGGGACATGGCACACAAAACCCAGACTCAGCTGGGAACTGCGCAGCCTGTTCTCCCGCCAGTGCAGAGTGCTGCAGTTATGGTTTATAAGAGGTAGGAAGCTGAAGTTACCCTGATACAGAAGCCTCCTTTACGGATGTCTTTGTACCTGCTCTGTGCTTATCACTGGAAGGTTCAAAAAAGCATTAAATATTTTAAAACTAATATCAAAATTAACACACCTGTATAAAAAAAGCAGTCCGGTTGCATGTTGCACTGCGTCATTGCATGGCCTCTCTTACAGTCAACATCATTCCCCTCCATCTGTTGGCTGTTAGCACTTGGCCGAAGAGCTGTTGTTCCTCCAACTAATCTGATCGCTGCTGGCATCCCCTCATAAACCCTTTTGTCTGGATGGTCATGTTTTCCTTGACAATCTGCAAAGCGCACCAGATCACAGGTCTCTCTCTGGTCCGAGTACTTGCATGCCGATGCCTTTCCCTTTCCATTTGTCCTTGTGCCTGAATTGCTGGAGGAGGTATAAAGAGGCAGTGCAGGGCAGGGAGCAGGTAGAGAGCAAAGGGCTTTTTTGCCAGGCAGTGCCAGGCTGTCTCTGCACACTTCCCAGCGGGGCTGGAAGAGATGCCTGGCTGTATCCCACCAGGGCTGGGGCTGAGAGAGCTGCTCCCAGGTCTAAGTGTGGTATAGGTGTGCTCCAGCTACTGACAGCTGAGCAGAATTGCAAATACATTTGGAAGTTCCCTGCCCTGCAACCCCACAGTTCATTCGAGTTGTTTCAGTGTCTGGCAGATCACAGGGGAAAGTGCCACCATACACCTAACCTGACCTGTGCTTCTCATTAGGGTTCTGGCTACGCAGCCTGCAAGCTTGAGATTTCCTTGCTGAGGTATAAAATTTCTCACGGTTAAAGCTTTATTTGGAGCAGAGACTCCTCCCTCCAAAAGAAAGAGTCCGTTCAAGCCTGCGCAACATAATAAATAATTCTGAGACAACTGAATTTGTTGGTTTCTTTAAAGAAACATAATTATTTTAAAATGACAAACTGGTCCCTTTGTTGATAAATGTTTTATATCCTCGCTGCTATGCCTGAATAGCTTGTGTAAATAATGTATTAGCTCACAAACAGACGTAGCACGCTCAGGCAGACACTGCCCAGCGGGGCAGGCATGCTAAAAAAG
>NW_008824542.1:1413396-1433776 GCF_000699105.1 Pygoscelis adeliae
CTGTGCGGTGCTGAGTGCCGGGAGCAGGAGTGGGCGTCGATAGGGACTGAGAAACACCGTCTGCATCTCTTAGGATTGGTTCTGACATAGCTCAGATGCCTGACACTGCAGTGATGCATTAGGGCTACAGATGCGAGCAGTCAGGCATTCACCATCAGCAGGTATGTGGTTTCCCTGGGACTCTTAGGAGCAAAATTAAAAGCGGCGCTCAGAATTGCGATATGGTTTGGTTTAAATAGTGTTTTGCACTTACATTTGCAGACTGGTTTTCAAAAGACTCGCTTTGCACGCTCGAGAAGAGCTCTCCTTCAAAATGAGGTTTTCAGTTTGCTTTCGTTGGTTATTCCTTTAATTTTGTTCTCAAAATGGGCCTTGATTTTTGAAAAACTAATTTTGCAAAAATCATATGTGAGGTTCTTTGTGTGTCAGGGCAGGGTCAGGCAGGAGAAGAAGAATATGCACGTGCATCAGTGGCTTCCAAAGGAAAGTCCTTCGTAAATAGTGCGGAAGTGTGTACATGTAAGTATGCATGGATGCAAACATGCTTGTGGGGTTTTTTAGGCAGCAATTTTGCATGCTCCGGCTGGGACCTAAAAGTCCCATGTGCCACCATGAGCAATCGTAGAACCATAGAAATGTTTGAGTTGGAAGGGACCTTCAAAGATCATCTAGTCCAACCCCTCTGCTGTGGGCAGGGACATCTTTCAATAGTTCAGGTTGCTCAAAGCCCCAGCCAACCTGGCCTTGAACACTTCCAAAGATGGGGCATCCACAATTTCTCTGGGCAACCTGTACCAGTGTCCCACCACCCCCAACGTAAAAAATTTCTTCCTTATGTCCAATCTAAACCTATGCTCTTTCAGTTTGAAACCATTACCCCTCGTCCTGTTGAAAGTGGGTAAGACTCTCTCCAGCCCTACTGAATGGTATACAGTCACCCTGATCTGGTGTAACGTCAACTGAAGACCACTGGAGTTGCCTAAACAACCCTATAAAAGGTAAAAACCACCTAACAAAAGCCAGCTGCAATTCTAAACTTACACTTCATGGTGTGCGGCTCGTGTTTTCTTCTGGCTCAGGAGGAGAGGAGAGTCTGGCTCTGAAGGGGACTCAGTGATGCAGAGATGCAGAGGAGCCATGCTCTTGTTCTAGCTGCCTTTTTTGCTGAGAAGAGCAAATAATAGAAAAGTTTGATTCTACTGTAGTCAGCAGAAGTGAGCGAGCACAGAGAAGGAGCAGATCTTTGGAATGCCAGATCCCGTTTTACCTGGCCACTCTGTGAAGCACAGTCCTAGTTCTCAAACCGCACATGGCGCGGCCTGATTTAGCTTTATGTTAACAAAACTGAGGACAGGAATAGGAGGCATAACTGAAAACCAATTACCAGTGCATTTTTATAGTTCTTCCTGCTATCTCCTCTTTTCTCTCTCTTAGTGTCATGGTTTAACCTCAGCCGGCAACTGAGCACCACACAGCCACTCGCTTACTCCCCCCACCACCGCAGTGGGATGGGTGAGAGAATCAGAAGAGTAAAAGTGAGAAAACTCATGGGTTGAGATAAGAACAGTTTAATAATTGAAATAAAATAATAATAATAATAATAATACACAAAGCAAGTGATGCACAGTGCAATTGCTCACCACCCGCCGACCGATGCCCAGCCAGTCCCCGAGCAGCGGCCCCCCCGGCCAGCTTTCCCCAGTTTATGTACTGAGCATGACGTCACATGGTATGGAATGTCCCTTTGGCCAGTTTGGGTCCTGGCTGTGCCCCCTCCCAGCTTCTTGTGCCCCTCCAGCCTTCTCAGTCAGTAGGGCATGGGAAGCTGAAAAGTCCTTGACTAGTGTAAGCACTGCTCAGCAACAACCAAAACATGGGCGTGTTATCAACATTATTCTCATCCTAAATCCAAAACACAGCACTGTACCGGCTACTGGGAAGAAAATTAACACTATCCCAGCTGAAACCAGGACACTTAGAAAATGAAAATTATTTTAATACTCACTGTTGACTGCAATAGGGAAAAAAATTGTGGACTTCCCTGCCCTTCCACAGTTCACACTCCTGCACTGCTTTATTGCAGAAGTTAGTTCTCATTAAGTCCAGAAGATCAGCACCCGCTGTCAGTCAGTGGAAACCCACCCTGGACTGTAACAGTGCTGAGGTTTCACCCTAAAGTTCAGTGCTACAAAATCAAAATACACAGAATTAGGGTTCTTCACACACACACACACTTTGTGTCCTACTCCTATTTTTGAGGTAGCTTTGTCTCATTTATAGAAAGGAGAAAGAAAATACTTTGAGATCCTGAGATGAAGGCAAATATGAGAACTAATAAACAACCAAACTATTGAAGTATCTAGATATGTTGTGATGTTACCACTCCTGGGGACTAAGCTGCAGCTGACTTCTTATGAGTAAAAATAAATCACTTCTCTATTTCATTAAAAGTTGTTCCATGGATTTGCTGAACTAATTTTTCCTCTAAGCATGGTCACATTTTGGGTCAGCATGCCTAGACAACATGGGGCTCTGCCAGCAGTTCCTGTGTAAAGTCTCTCTTTTTTTTTTTGGAAACAAATCCAGTCATTCATAGAAATGAACTCCTGCATAATTAGAGCTTGTATTGCACATCATCTTTGCTTTCCATTTTTAGATGTTGCGTCTGGAGGACTATAACTTTTAAAGATGCCAACAAGCCACTTAGGAGCTTGATAGCCGTAATGGGAAAATCTGTGGAGCTGAATAGAAAATGATAAGCTTCATAAGGACTGTTCTAAATCGTTTGGTAAAGAGCTCAGCCAGACATTCAAAGCAAGAATAGAAACGATAACCCCTTCTAATTCAATCTTCAGGGGTTTGTACTTTCTCTACTATCCTGCAATCCTACAGGCAGCTTAACGGAGAGGACAGTGTTCTTTATGTCGGAGTCCTCTGGACTCTGCTGGGTCCAGTTATTGGACTGTGGCATAAACGGGTGCAGAGCACTGATTTTATTCATATTTTACTATCCAGGGCTTGTAACCAACCATCTCTCTTTCTAGGTTAGTTAAAACATTCAGTAGCCCCAGATACTGAAGCATGAAACTCTAGAAAACTGATCCTTTTCAGCATTTTTTAGCCTCAAGTTTTCAATAAAGAGCTATTTAAAAATAATTAAGAAAGATTTGGAGGCCTTTTTTTTTGACAGGCAGGAGGGAATCATCGGCTTCAGAGCTCGCAGGTGTTGACAGGTAAGAGATCTCACAATAAGTCTTTTATTTCTCCACACTCTGAGACTTTCAGGTATGTCCTGTAATCTCAAAATTAGAGTGGGTGGCAGATGAGCTAAAATTCGTTTCTTTGTTCAGAAAATGCAGTATGGATTTTTCTTTGTTTGGGTCTTTAATCCAAACTGATGCTTTAATAACTGAAATTCCAGTAGTGGGCTTTTTTTTTTTTTTTTTAAGTTAGAGAATAAATCAATAAGAAAACTGGCTTTGCAGTGGGAAATTACCCCAAAGATGTTCACAGCTGGACTGTCACAGCATGTGAGGTCAGTTAATGGGACCAGATAGGGCTATTTAGGACAAGTGTTTGACACTGTTTCACTGCTAGGAGAAAGCTAAAGTCCGAACAAAGTCACTCTGTGAAGGACAGAATATAATAACCCCAATTTTAAAAATTAGAATTGTAGAATCACAGAACGGTTTGGGTTGGAAGGGACCTTCAAAGATCATCTAGTCCAACCCCCCTGCCATGCGCAGGGACATCTTGCACTAGATCAGGTTGCTCAAAAGCTCAAAGCTCCATCCAACCTGACCTTGAACACTTCCAGGGATGGGGCACCCACAGCGTCTCTGGGCAACCTGTTCCAGCATCTCACCACCCTCATCAGAAAAAAAATCTTCCTTATATCTAATCAAATTACCCTCTTCTAGTTTAAAACTGTTGCCCCTTGTTCTGTCACTACAGACCCTGGTAAAAAGTCTCTCTCTGTCTTTCTTATGAGCCCCCTTTAAGTATCGAAAGGCCACAATAAGGTCTCCCTGGAGCCCTCTCTTCTCTAGGCTGAACAACCCCAACTCTCTCAGCCTGTTCTCCTAGGAGAGGTGTTCATCCCTCTGACCATTCTCCTGGCCCTCCTCTGGACCCACTCCAATAGGTCCATGTCTTTCATGTGCTGAGTACTCCAGGTGGGGTCTCACAGAGCAGAGGAGAGGGGGAGAATCACCTCCCTCCAACTGCTGGCCACTCTTCTTTTGATGCAGCCCAGGATATTACTTCTCTGTTGGAACGCCAAAGCACACTGTCAGGAGTTAGATATTACTTTTAACTTAGTCCTGCGTTTTTCTATGCGGAGTACTGGGGAACAAGGCTGAGTAGATGAAGCCCAGGTTCAGGCTGTGTGGTGGTTTCCCCATCATTGAAATGGAGATGTTGCTTTGTTCTCCTGCCGGCAGGCTGAGGTTCTTTATATTAAAATATTCAAAAAGGAGTTTGTGATCTCCAGAAAATGGCAAGGTAGAGGTACCATAGTGATGCAAAGTGTTGGTGTAATTTATTGTTAGAAGAATCCTGTTAGAAAAAGCCTGCCTGAACCACTTGATCATCTTAACAGGTTGGTCTTATCTTTACCTTGTAAAGTCCAGTAGCTTGATGGGCAATAAGTGCCAGATGGGCACATTTCAGGCAAAGGATTCATATACATTTATGTCACTTCAGAGGGGGTGGCGAGGGAGGTGGGTCCATGTAAAATCTTACCCTGTGGCTGTGTGCGTGTGTTCCTGTGCGTGCATCCGCGCGTGTGAGCATCAGCATCTTCAGTGCTTTCCCCCCGATCTAGAGAGTATTGAATTCACAATATGTGGTGCTGCATTTACATTCCTCGGAAGATACAAGCAAGCGGTGCATTTGCTTCCTCATGGACTTTTCTTATTCGGGCGTGTTGTGAGTTTTCTTGCTGCCAGCACAGCGAGGTGCTGCTGTTAAACAGGTGCTCTTAGAGGACTTCAAAGCCTAGAAGCCAGCGTTTGGTTTTAGAAGAAACACTACACGATGCTATTAGCAGGTTGCTGGTAACTGGGGCGTAACACTGCCTAGGGAGGCACCTCAGCAAGGTTTGCCTCTGACACGCTACTTACGAACCCTCTCTGGCACACTTCGTAAATAAGCAGTTATCTTTAAACATCAAATGATGTTGGCGAGACCACATTTGCTACTGTATAAGACTGCTTGTTCTAGGTGGTGTAACCGCCATACTGGGAGCCAGTTGGATAGTATTTGGCAGCGCAAATGTTGTGCGTGCTTTGCATGCACTATATAGATTTACAGGGCATTCTGTGTAAATATTTAGACAAAAATCGTTAGAGCATTTTTATTTGTTAGAATGAACCTTGACTTCAATGGCTTGTGTATCCAAATGTTTCTGTGCATAATATCGAAGTGAACTGAATCCAACCATGATGTCACTGAAGACTTTAAACGTGACTTAAATTTCAATGGTTACTGTCCATCTTAACTGTAATGAAGTTCCTTTAGCAGTACATTAAAGTGAAAACTCTACTTCCCTGTTTTTCTTTGTTAATCCAACCTTCTGAACTAAAAGAAGATGCTGGCATGGAAAGGAGAGAACAGTTGTACCTTGACATTAGCTGCTGGATGTTTGCGGAGTTTCATTTCCATTGCCAGGCCTAGAAGAATCAGGCAGGATTTTCATTAATTTAGCAGCATTTTCAGATTGGGCTCATGCTCACACCTGTACTCGGCCATTACCTGTGTGCCGAAGTCACTGTTCACGCACGCTGCTGCTGTACTTACACCGCAGCATCCCTTGGAGTCCTGCAGCCAGGGCAGCATGGCGGCGGCTGCTGCGGTAATGAACCAAGCTGAAAGAAATACTCCAATGGCTGCCTTTCAGCACTTGGCAAGAAAATCCTTTTTATGTTAGTTTCAAGGTCGTCAGATATCATTATAGCCCAGTATTAAAAATTTCAAAGAAAGAAGGCAGTGTGTTTGATTTATAGAATAATTATCTAGCTTTAGCTCTAACTTGGCTTTGGCAATGGTTTTGCAAGCACCTGAAAATTAAATCCATTTTTTATGGCACTACAAGGTATTATCTCACAGCAAATGATAATTAAACACCTGTGAAATCAATTAGCCCTTTAAGCAGGGGGAAAAAAGTTTTCCAATTATGTTTTTGCACCTCCAAACTTTCTAATTCCAGAACCAGCGCTTGCGGAGAGGGAGATGAACTGCCAGCCAGTAGCCTGTTAACTGGCATTAAGATCACCCCAAAGCATTGCGCAGCCGTAAATCCGAAAGCAAGCAGTTCGCGGTGACGGCACCCTTCCAAGTAGGATACGTTAGCCTTTCAAGCTCAGTCTTGGGCAGCTATCTATCTGACGCACAGCTGAGCTGTCAGCTTTTCTACAAAGACAGTTACTCACTTGGTGTTTTCAATGCCAAGTTTTACTTGACAGTTTATTTAAAAGCCAACATACCTTAATGGAAACCAAGCAACGAGATGCTCCGTGTGACAGAGTAGGTTTCTTTTCAGGCTCTCCAGCCAGTAGTTCAGAGCCATCTGCATTAAGCATTCACACATGGAAAACTGGCTGATTGGTTAATAGCTGAAACTGAATATACTGGAAAACCGGGAAACACTCTGCCACTTAGCCTTGCGTTGTAGGTGTTTAATATCTGTCTTTGTTGTAGCACTTGAACTGATGCAGAGACTTTTGGAACATGCAGCGTGCGTTCGTGGGCTTGCAGATTCAGGGCGGGAGCCCTGGACATAGTTGGTTAAGTGCCATCGCAATTTTTGGCTCAGGAGAGAAAAAAACAGCTACGGCGGTATGTGCTGATACTCCCTGCCAAAGATGAGCTCCAGCATCTTCCAAAAGATGGATTATGTGTGGCACTGTTAAAATATGTACTGCTGGGTTAAACCCATTGTATTTGGTTTGAGTTCTGCTCCTGTATTTCCATCTGAATTTTGATAGCCGTAACATACGGCTGGTTTTCCGTGAGTGCTGTATCACCAGCGAGGAGGAAGGCAGGTGAGGACGTTTAGGTTAGCATTCCCAAGGTCTGTCTAGCTGTTGGAGAAGCCACCAGTCATCTGTATCTCAGGTTTTCCATCTATGAAATGGGAATGGTGATGGTATCCCATATCAGTGTTCAGAGGATTAGCTAAGAAAATATGTACACTGCTTTGTGATTCCTACGTGGCAGGTGACATATAGCTGGCTAAAGAATGATAATCATTACATCTAGGTAGCTGGACATATCTGCTGGTCTAAACAGCCAACATCTTTTTAGACTTCTCTTCAATCAGTGGTGATGACGACGTAGCTTTGGAAAAAAACAGTTTATATTAAAATTGGTAGTGAAAATGTTTCCCAGGCTAGTTTATAATCTCTTAAGTGTAGTGACATGGAGAAATGCTTAGGCTGTAAGAAGGAATGTATGGCATGGCTGATTAGTCACTGCAGAGCCTCTGCAGCCTGCCCAGGCTCCTCGGGATAATGGTGAACCAGGAATCCCAAGCAGCTCTCTAATCCAGGTGCTGATTGACAAGGTCGGCACATCAGAAGAAAAAAGAAAGGGGGGGGGCGGAATGGGGAAAGACAGAAGCAATGTGTTGGATCAAGAAGTTAAAATGGTAAGAGCATTTGGCTGAGCAGTGTTTCTCCTTCGGATAATTGCCCGCACGGCGTTGCAGTGTTTACACCTGCGTGATAGATGGGGCCGAACATGTTTTCTCAGCTATGGGTGGTAGCAGGGAGGGGATATTTCAATTAAAGTGTGAATAAATTAGAACTGATTACAAATAGAGCTATTTGTTTATGCTGCCTAAAAAGGTATTAGCTGTGAACAAGGTGCACTTAATCATTACAGAAGGAAGCCTGAAAGTTAATAAAACACACTGCTGATCCTTACAGAGGGGTGCCAGCTTTGGGTTAAATCTGCAGCTATTTTAGTTTTCAAGCCCCAACTGTCATTTTAAAGGCATATGCGTTTTGGATTTTAACACGTTCGAATGATGCAGCTGAGGCCCAGGCCAAGCCGACCCTAAAATTGGCAGTAAAATGTTACCTCCGTGCAAGCATGCAGAATGAAGGAATACAGGAATATGAGCAATAAGCATGTGCCCCCCTCTCCCCAGCAGTCTTCTAACATGGAAGCCAGGAGCTTTCTGGAAATAAATACCCTCCGAGCAAAGCAGAGGACTCCTCTCAAAGCTTTCCTACAGTAAATGCTTGGGAAGATTAACGGCCAGCAGTAAAGGAAAGTGCCAGAAGGAGTGTGACACCGAAGCAGCACAGTAAGGAAGAAGTGCCCGGCCGGCTGCCCACATGGTGCCCCGCGGTGCTGGTCTTCGCTGCAATTCCTCATCTGCAAGTGGAGCCTGAAAAACCTCCGTAGCCCGGTAAAACCAGAGCGTCTGGATAGGCAGGTAATGCAGAGCTGTCCCCACAAGCTGAGAGCTCCAGGTTTGCAGAAACCACAGCAATGCAAGCTGGAAGACTGTAACAAATTTCCCTGCCATCTTCAGATGTTACCAGCTAATGGAAATAAGTAGTTCTGAAAACAGATATAACCCCCATTGCCAGGGGAGAAGAGGAGGAGGCTCTGGAAGAACCTCTTCTACACACTTGACTATTTTCTCTGTAACTTAAGGCCCCACCGCCAGTTGTGAGCGGGGTTATAGTACTTCATTGCCTCCCTGAGGTCTTGTTGATTAGTCAGTGAAGATGGTGGGGAAATCAAGCCCGTCGTTGATGCAATACTGGTATTTGCATAGATGCCAGATTGGTACTTAATGTACAAGTGTCTTGCTCTAGCTGAGAGCGTGTTCCTGGATGTCTGCGCCAGCTCCGATTTCTCTCCTGGAGAAGTGAAGGAGAAATTTCAAGTCCAGCAAAGATTTAACTCCTATATCTACCTTTAAGCATAGAGATTATCTCACTGACTTCACTGTAAGTATTTCAAGTCAGAGTTAAGGGAAGTGCAGAGATGCTTTCAGGTGAGACACGTATGCTTCCAATATGGAAAAATATGCCAATCATACATGAGCAATTTTGCTCCCCGACAAAACACCGGCAAAGCTCAAACCTCCTGCTGTGTGCATGGTTCCTATGGGGCTGAATGGGAAGGAGCCTGAAACTGAGGGTTGCCCTGATGCCTTCTGTCCCCGCCATGGCCTGTGGGCTGAGCTTCATTCACCAGGTGACATTTTTGTGGCCAAGGTCTCCTCCGAATGCTGCCTGGAAGTCTGAGAAAAACATGAAATGATCTCTGCTGCAGACTCGACTCTGAAGTACTATTTGGTACACGTAAATGATTTCCTCTGTAAGCAATGCTTCAAATTACAAAGCTATGCTTGCAGCTTGACAGAGATGTTTATGTATTTGTGGCTGGCTACATGTGTTGTGTGAAAGGCGTTTCTGAATTCGTATTTAAACATACTGGGCTATCTTCTGTCTTTCAGCTAAGGCAGGGTGTCCCCGTTGCTTTGCGTGCTACCCATGAACTAGTCGGAGTAAAATTAGCATCTTGTGTGTAAGGATTTCAAACACATGCTTCATGCTGGAGTGGTTGCTAAGGGGGATTAAACTGGAAATCAGTCCCTTAGCACTGTGCTCAAAGATTGTGTCGAGTCACCTTAAAACATTTGGGTTGAAATTGCAGAGAAATTTGTTCATGAGAAGCTCTGGTGCAATTCATTCACTGCAGCAGCTCTCGATGGGTATTGCTTTACTCTGGGTCTGCTCCTGTTGTATTTGTGGGTTGTCCCTGAAGTGAGTGGAAATTTTGTGCCCATTCATCAAGGTTAGGATGAGGCTCTCTGTGTACGTATGTTGTAGATAAATTGCTTGATGACCATGAACAGTGCTATTCCAGAGCTCAGCAATAAATCACACATTAGGCTTTAAAACGCACAAATGGGAGTAAGACGCTAACTGGTTGCCAGGTGGGAAATGGCCAACAAAATCTTTTTCTTTTTTTTTCCTTTGTAAATCTATCCTAATATCAGCAAATTAGATATGAAAGAAAAGGTGCCCAATATAAGACGTCGCTGGCATATGGAGGACTCACTTGCGCTGGCCTCGTTCTCTGCTTTTCTTTGTGTTCTGGTTCTGCCATCGATGTTTTGTGGATATTGTTGCATTCCAGGATGTTAACAGGATTTTACATTTTTAGCTAGCTAATGATGGGGGACTTCTGACTGGCGTATTCTAGCCCTACAGGGTATTCTGTTTTTGGTATTTATAAACATTTTCTGTCATACAATATGCAGTGAAAGCGATGAGCCTCAGACCTCTCGGTATGCAAAAAAGGAATGCTTAAAAATGGCAACTTTTTTTATTTTCTTGGTATTCCAGTTTCCTAATATTTTCCCCTAGTACTGTGTCGCTGCTGGCTGGTGAGCTGGGACATGGCTGCCAATCATTATCCCACACAGAGAAAAAGAAATTGCTGCCACTCAGATGGAATATGTATATATGTATTTTAACAAAAGTTGAGATAGGATTTTAAAAAAAAATGTACTTTGAAGTCTGTTTTGTAGTTTTAATTAATGCAACGAGGGTTTTTATTTTACTCTCAGTGGAGATAATCTTAATCCATTCACAGTGACCTTTTCTTGTGCAAATTAGCTATACACGCTTGTTTAAGCAAATGGGCCTTTGCAAGATGTCTCTTCCTAAAGATGGAGCTTATAATTGAAAATTGGCTTACTCCCATCTGTCTGGCCTGTGTGAGAATACAAACGTTGATCCGGACTTTTTTATATATAAAATATAATCATATACACACATACATACATACACATATACACACATACAAAAAATAATTGCTCTGCCTGCAGGCTACGGTTAAATTAGATTATTAGTGTTAGAAAATTTCAGTGCCACAAGTTACTGTCAAAATAACATCTGTCTGCAGAGTCCAGGGCGCTCTGGAGAACAGAGGGTGTCTAATCTGGATCCTTTTGTCTCAGACAAGGTTGATGCCTTTCACAGTTCCGTGGGTTTGCCAGAAGTGCAGTTAGCTAATAACAGGCTGGAAACTGTTAGGATTTGATGTGTGGTTTTGGTGAATGGTTTTGAGGTGATTGATGGAATCAGAAAAAAACCCAGGAGTGTCTATAAGCCCTTAAAGTTTTAATTTGGAGGAGCAGGGGTCATTGCAGCTATGTGGTTAATTGCCAAAATTGGGCGGTTTGTCCCTCTCACCATACCTGACAATAACCACCAAGTGAGTCATTGTAACCCCCGGTCCCTTTTTTAGTGTTTGCTTGATAAGGGAAGATTTCTTTGGCATAGTTCGGATATTTTTTGCTTTGTACAAACCTCTTGCGCAGAAATGAACACATGCATGACTTTGACTAAATCTGAATAGAAATCAGGGTCACAGAAGTGCCGCAACAATGCTTTGGGTATCAAAATATTTAATATGTTTGTTGTTAGAACTCATGCACGCCTGTTTATATAGAAATGGCTGATTATTGCAAAGGCAAAATTATTTCCTTCCTCCTCAGTTTCATTACCACTCTTCCCAGCTCTCTCCCATGGTGGTTGCTCCTGAGGATGAACAAAAAGGAGCCGGAGAGATGGCTGACACACGCGTGCACGGAGGGAGCTAGTTAACCTGGTGGTGAGCGGTCTTGGTCAGAGATTATTTTATCCAGATGTGTCTCAACAGCTGTTTGCATTTTCACGCCCAGTTACTCTAGGACTCACTGCTAATTGAATTTTCTCTTTTCTCCCCTGTTCTTGTTAGGTATGATTACCGTGAAATGCTGCACAATGCCACTTTCTGTCTGGTTCCCCGTGGCCGCAGGCTTGGCTCTTTCAGGTTTCTGGAAGCCTTGCAGGTAAGAGCTGCAGTTTAAAGCATCGGCTACGCTGGCTGCAATTCAGTGTGCAATAGTGAGGAGGTGGGGAGGAGGGAAATGTGTTTCATTTCCCTAGCGGACAGTAATCCACTTTGCGAAAGCCTCTATTCATACTTCTGGAGCAATTGGCAGCTTCTTCCCAGGAGGGGCTCAGCACTGAGCTCATCTGAAGGTTGAATTGCATTACCTCCAGGAAAAGGGTTTCCCTGGATGTGGTGAGGCTGAAAGTTTGGACCAGTTTAGAGCAGTATTTTACCAAGCTGTGAGACTTCCCGTGGGAGACACTGGCCTCTACAAGTAAGCCCTGGGGCAGTAAAAATAGCTTTTTGTTTTCACTTAGCCAAAACAGACTTGCTTATGCATTGCCTGTCTTGAGATGGTGCTTGCTTAACATGCAGAAGGTTGCCTGGAGGTTGTAAACCCCAGTCAGAAGCTTCACATGAAGGTGGATATATGCTGATGAGCTCACAGTGTGTCTGGGACAGCACCTGAATCCCCTTCACTTTTTAAAAACATTTTGGTTAATGGTCTCCCTTTTTTGCTGTTGGCCAGCAGCAGAGGGCAACGCAAAGGGGCTCCTGAGTCACTGTGCAGCGAGGCTTGGCAGCACAGTGATCAAGCCTGACACTGACCTACTCTGGCTGCAGCTGCTGTGACCTTTTTTTTGGCAAGCATCAGCTCAGCCCTGGGGTCCTGGATCTTCAGTCAGCCATACAGAGCATCTTGGGAGATGCTGCAGCTCCCCTCTAGGACTGGCATCTGGATTTCCAGGGGGGCTGGAGTGGAGGGAAGGGGAGGCTGAGGCCCTTCTTGGTGTCAGTGAGATAGCAAATGAGGATGCCTTACAGGGTCCTGCCTCCGGGTGTCCTTTTGCCATTTGGGAAGTGGCCCAGCATTGGCAGTAAAGCTGTTAATGAATAGCATCACATTACTTCTCTTCATCAACCACAAAATGTCCCAGCCACTATTAGAGAGTATTGTTTACCGCAATGCAGAGCAGGATTCAGGTACCTAAGTGTAGGTGTATAATGTCATTTTAGAAGCCCAGGGGTACCCTTCTGGCTCTCTGCTGCTTCTCCAGAAGGTCTCCAGTAGATCCTGTGTCATGTCTGCCAGCCTTTGATGGGTTTCTTGGATACCCTAGAGCATCCCAAATGCGCTGGACATTTAGGTTTAACCACTGAACCCCACACCTGCTGTCACATTTGAGATCCAAGTTCTGGACTGTGACTTACCTCTTTGCTCCTACTCAGGAGAAGATTAATAGCCTGCAAAGTGCTGTTCCCTCTCCAGCCTCTTCAGAGGAAGAAGTGGGACTGGCTTATTTGGGATGACGAGTCACTTCAGATCCTCCTAAAGAGCACTGCTCAGCTCTTCTCTCATCTGGGCCACAAGTCATGTAGCTTCTGTTAGATACATAGTCTCAGGAGAAGAAAGCAGGGAGCGTACCTCACTGTACTGGAACTTGGAGGCTCCAGGTCAATGATGATAAACTAGAGGCACTGAGGATTTTCCTAGCAAGCTAGCAGCAGTATTCACCGATTATGATGAATTCCCAATTTCTGTCTGGCTCCAGGTCATGTTGAAAGACGTAATCCACATTAGTGGAATGTTTTAAACATGAAAACACATTGCTAAGTGTTTTCTGGTTGGCTTTTTTGATGCACTAATGTAATTTCCTTACAGAAGATCACAATTCTTTACACATTATAAACACTGCTGTAATGCAGAGACTCGACCAGTCTAAGATCCTGTGTGTAATATACGTTACCAAGGAAGGTACAACAATCTGAAAAGTTCCCCTTTATACCATTTTTTGGGAGGTACAGGAGGGAATGACCCCAGTCTGGACCAAATTCAGAGCACTTAAGCTTGGCTTGATCCAAAAGAAACTGAACCAGAGCACAGGCTCGATGCAGATCCTCTGGTGGTAGGTTCTTGCATCACGTCCGGAGGTTCTTGCATTACATCCAAACCATATTGGATCTTATGTTGTGATCCGGCTGACCAGAACATAGTGGCGATCATTTATTTACGGAAATACTGCCCTATTTACTGAATATTCGCAAACGTGCTGTCTGTGCAGAGGAACTTGTACAACTCATAAAAGATTAAATAATTTAGACAGATCATACTGGTACGTAATAGATAATAAATGTGTATGCTTTTTGTTTGTTTTAAGACAGAAAGCAATTCTTATTTTTGTGGACAGGTGATGACAGATAAGTTGTGTTTGTGCAGTTGCCTCTGTTTGGAGAGTTGATATCAAATAGGATAGGGAATTCACTCCTTTGTGGAAAAAGTGCTCTGGAATTAAATATGATCTGTATTTTCTGTAGGGTTGTCTTGCAACATACTATAAAAATTGAGGGAGTTAGGTCCCTGCTGAATGGTTCACAGAGCAGCGAGGGTGGCCATCATTTTGTATTAAATTCTCCGGTGTTACATCTGCAGCATTTTAACAGTTCTGCCCTCGTCTGGCAGTGTAAGCACCAGATTTCAGATGCCGCTCTCCATGCAAGCCCCACCTTTCAGTGAATATGAATAAGCGCAAAATGGAAAAACGTAAAAAATTGGGCTGCCCTCCTGTGTACTCTAGCTTCTGGTGTTCTTTGCCACGTTGCCTCTCCTTCTGACCACCTTCACGAGAGCCGGCTCAGAGCTTGTGCAGAAAATGACAGTAATGGTGCGAACCTCAAAGCTTGCCCTAGTGGTCGGGTACCCGCTAACGGCTGCAATGCCTCTGTGTGCGTGCAGGCTGCCTGCGTCCCAGTTATGCTCAGCAACGGATGGGAGTTGCCGTTCTCGGAAGTGATTGATTGGAACCAAGCTGCCGTCATAGGCGATGAGAGATTGTTATTACAGGTAAGAAAAAGACCGTGGCCTTCAGTGGATGAGTTGATTATTGCTGCCACCATCTAAATGGACGGGGAAGATGAATCCAAAAGGTCAGGGCTGTAAAAGAACTTTTATCATGAAGGGCTTGTCTGTGTCATACTGGCTATGAACTCATTTAATATGACATCATTCATTTTTTGACCTGAAGGTCATTGCAGCCACCAGGCCACATTCTTAAAACACAGGAGACACTTCTATTTTTCCTAAGAGCATGAAATTTCTTCTGGCGTGGAGCACCTGGATGCCTCTCTGAGGCAGAGCTGTCCTGGACCGGGTGCTGCAATGAAACAGAAAACATTTGAAGGCGGATTCTGCTCTAGTCCTTCAGAAATGGTTTATCCTCAGGGGTCCCACCAGCGCTGTGTGTCTGGCTGGCAAGTACTGAAGGGACTCCTCAGGAAAGCAGGTATTTTCTCAGGCAGGAGTTACCACCTAACAGTTTTGTGGGAAGCAGAAGCTGTCCCTTTTCTGATGTCTGGACTATGTAGCATTGCTTTCTGAAGCAGTGTTCATGTCACTTATTGTTAATCTCCTTGAGCTCATGGAACAAAAGTGGGCTGAGAAGTTAGAAATTCCCTGCTACCTTCAGCATCTACTTTGGTTTTAAATTCACTAGATTTTTTTTTTTTCCGTTTCCCTAGTGGATTGTATAGTCTAAATACATTCTGTAGAGTATGTGGAGAAGTTGATGTTAGGAAAACTTCTTGAAAAAGTGGTTTCCCCAAAGTAGCATTTGATAAAACGCCATTGCCCAGCATGAAGCTGAGATCCACAAGATCTGGAATAGCCACTAAGTAGCCACTTAATCCTCAGGGGTCCCACCAGCGCTGTGTGTCTGGCTGGCAAGTACTGAAGGGACTCCTCAGGAAAGCAGGTATTTTCTCAGGCAGGAGTTACCACCTAACAGTTTTGTGGGAAGCAGAAGCTGTCCCTTTTCTGATGTCTGGACTATGTAGCATTGCTTTCTGAAGCAGTGTTCATGTCACTTATTGTTAATCTCCTTGAGCTCATGGAACAAAAGTGGGCTGAGAAGTTAGAAATTCCCTGCTACCTTCAGCATCTACTTTGGTTTTAAATTTCATTAGTTTTTTTTTTTTTCCGTTTCCCTAGTGGATTGTATAGTCTAAATACATTCTGTAGAGTATGTGGAGAAGTTGATGTTAGGAAAACTTCTTGAAAAAGTGGTTTCCCCAAAGTAGCATTTGATAAAACGCCATTGCCCAGCATGAAGCTGAGATCCACAAGATCTGGAATAGCCACTAAGTAGCCACTTAAGAGGGGTTTTTTTTAATGGTTGAATTTAACTCATTTCCAAAGTGGCAAGCTATTGTCATCCATGGAGAGAAGCCTTCAAAGGTACAGGTGTCTTGGCACCCCAAAAATGAAGTACCTTTGAAAATCTCATTAGATGCCTATTTACTTGTCTGAAGAAGTAAATATTTGTGAAGAGATGGCCTAGCAAGCCTTGCAAAGTGCTGCCTATTCTCCTTAATGTGATACAAGCTGCAAATATAAAAGGGCCATTTGATTTTTGCTTCTGTGGACAGCACATTTTTCTGAGCAAAATTATTCCTCTCTTTAAATAATAATAATTTGCTGATCTTCATGCTTTCTGGTAACATGCCATTCGTTCTCTTCACAGCTGCTTCCATATTGAACAGCTACTGCACCGTTATTAACAGTGTTTTTAAAGAGCTGGCAGAGGGCCTGAATGTCTGCTCTGGGAAATGTTTTTGTTATGTTACAGTTTTTCATTTCCTGTTTGAGAGCAGCTCGGATGTTTTTATTTGCATATTCTCCTCATCATAGCGCTAGGAGAGCTTAATCCAGCCTTTCTGCATTTATTTGTGCAGGGTGGTTTTTCCCTTCCCTCTACTTATTACTGAAATGACCTTTTATTAAGACGTCATCCAGTTCTAATAATTCCAGTGTAATCCTGCCAGATTAGTATTAATGCATCATTTTCCCCACCTGTCTTTCTGGACAAGTAGATTAATAACTAATAGGCAAATGCAGTTAAAATGGGAGCTCTGATTTTTCTTCCCAGCTGTCGTAACGGAGCAGGCATGAAGGCTTTTTTTTAACCTTGGCACTGCGTTTGCAGGCACTCGCAAGCACGGTGTGGTCTGTAAAATCATAACTTCTTGCAGTAACCTTCACAGTCAGAGCAGCCTTCCCTTTCAACAGGCGTAGTTGGGAATGAGTATTGATTTTATTTCTTGCTCACACATATGCACACACACGCAAGGTTGCACATAATGCAAAGAAATGAATGAGTTTCTAGAAAAAAAACTGGCCGTATCACAGCCGTATCACCACTGTGAAGTGACTTTGATCATGTGTTTGCTGTTGATAATGATCCCAGGTGTGATCAATACACATCCACGTACAGCCAGTACAGGTGATGTTCATTATCTCTCTTCTTATTGGAACTTACTGGAAAAATAATGAAAAGAAAGAATATTCACCTCAAAAGATGAAATTTGATGCAGTTATTTACCATTCTGGAATAGTGACGTGATCAGTTAGGAAAACATGTACTAATACATGTTTTTAGCTTCTATCTTTCATACTAGTTTTGCAGGGAATATTTTACCTAAAGACCTATATTTTACCTAAAGGGCCTATAGCAAAGGAACGTAAAGTACCGTCTTCGACAGTCTAACCATTTTCTTCTGTTCCACCTTGCTGTAGTGCTAACTCTCTTATAAGCTCAAATTCTCTATTATAGTTAGCAGTGTCTCTATGGTGAAGGGCTAAGAGATGAAGGTCTTAGAGAGCAGAGATTGTCCCGTCTGACACTGCACCCATCTGACACTGTGGAGCCGTGGTCCTGTGGGACAGCGTCCAGACCTGGATGCAGACAACGCAGTAAAGAATTTACTGATTCTTGTGGAAATTTTTTACATATAGATTCTTAAAATCTCAAATTTTCTTCAGGAAAATGTTTCATGTGAAATCATTTGATTCAGGAGCATGTGAAAGCAAATAATGATCACTGCCACCTCTCAATATTTTAGGAATAAGCAAAGTGTGTTCTGGTCAGGAAAGGGCAGGATGTGGTGGGGTGCAGGTAAACTTCCAAACGAGCTGGGATGTGCAAAAAGCAATACACAGCCCAGGTATATGCTTTTACAACTAATGATTTAGGTAAAAGATTTATGAGAAATGAGTGTCTGAGAGGAGTGAGCGAGCAGCTGTGTGGTGCTTAGCTGCCAGCTGGGGTTAAACCACGACAGTCGCCTAATTTGACATCACAAAAAAGTAGGCGCAAAAGCACAATTCTTCATTCCTAGAAAAAATGAAGACAAATCAGCAACATATCCTAGATGCCTTTCTAATGCTGTGAGTAGCCCTTGTAATTGAAGCAAACTGCAGTTAAATTCACTTGATAATATCAATTTGCATTGTCAAAGTGGTGTACTGGAGGCCTTGGTCAAGGTCCTAAGTTAAAGAATGACATGTACGTACATTAGTTCCCCCCAGTGTGGAAGAGGGACGTGGGGATGGGGAAAGACATAGAAGTGAAGCCCTCCCCTCCCGATCCAGTGAGCAGTTACTTTTTTAATGGTAAAGCATTGCAGCAGGACAATTTGGGTTATTTGTAAGGCAACTTATACCAGAATTAATGTGTTGATTTAATGGAGAGGGGAAAAAAGAAGCGGTGTTTCCCCTTGTGAATAACAGGTGGTGTGGGAGACATTATTCTTTCCACCCACAGTGATTAGTAAAATGCAGTTTGATCCACAGGCTCCCAAAAAGTGGAGTCTTACTTAAGATGTTGCTGTGTTTTCCTTAGGGCACTTAGTGTTGCCTTGCTGCGGTAAATGCAATTCCAGATCCCTTTAATGTATTTTGAGAGTCGGGATTATTGTTGGACTCTCAAGACCTGCAGGTACTAGTTTGTTGAAATACTGGTCCGTGAAAAGCTTTGTGCATGAGGGATGTATGGAGGAGCTCCTTACTGTGCCATGCCACAGCGCTGGGAGAGGGAGCTTTTGTTACCATAAAATAACCAAAAACTAAAAGAAAGCAGATTAAAAAAAATTCATATTCAGTACCAAAGGTTATAAAGGGCTGTGTCTCATTCGTTTTACATCGAGGCTTTAACTGTTGACACAGGCATCTCTGTCAGACAGGAGTGCTGAAGCTGTGCAGCTTGCTAATAGAGGAGAGGGCTTGTCAGCAGCATGTTAATTTGATGAAATTGCGTTGTTTTCTGAAGCTTCTGACTATATTACATCTTGTATTACAGATTCCTTCTACAATCAGGTCTATCCATCAGGATAAAATCCTAGCACTTAGACAGCAGACACAGTTCTTGTGGGAGGCTTATTTTTCTTCAGTTGAGAAGATTGTATTGACTACACTAGAGGTGAGTAAAAATTGTCTGGGACCTTGCCGAGCAGCGAGGTTTCTGCACCTGTCCAGCTGCTCCTGTCCTCAGCTGGCGTCAGACCTTGGTTTTGATGACATGCAATTGGTCACTGGGAAGAAAGCTCAGCATCTTGATAAGTTTTCTCCCCTAAGGAAATGCTTTCTTCATTATCGTAATCCACATCAGAAAACTGACACAATGAAAAATGGGAGCGACCGAACACATGGAAAAGTTGTCATGTGTGATCTTGCCTTCACAAGGCTTTATGGCTTATGAATCACTATTCCTTGTCATTGGTAGTGAATGTGTTTCTTTGAGAAACCTTTCTGGAATTCATTTTGGAAAAAATATTACTGTAAAGCTCTTCCTTGACCACTCCTGAACATTTTGATGCCTTGTGATGGGGCCATTGGTCTGGCTGAAGGAAAAGGGGGGGCTTGTAAGTCACTGTGTCTTATCTTCACACACAGGATAAGGGAAAGGCCTGATCATCCTTATAAAATATTAATAAATAATCATAATCAGACTGCTATTAAACAGGGAGACAGATGATCTCAAATGTGGAGAGAATCCTTTCTGAATTCAGAGACAGAGGAGAGATGAAAGGCTCTTTAGAAGTAGGGCCCAGGCTACAATTTCAAAAGCAGGTTTCTCTTCTAATTGTTTTGCAGTTTTCCACATAAATTTTTGACACACTTTTACCACTGAAAGTGGCTTACTTTGTAGGTGCAAATGCATTTGTCTTATGCTAATGCTTCTGTAGTTGCGTCCATCTTTGTGCACAGTTGTAAAGCTCCACATTTCCCGCTGTGCCTGCTTTCCCCTGAAAACTGCAAGTGAGTGCTGCTGCCTGCAGTACAGGTTGCCCGTGGCTGATCTACCTCCAGCTGCTGCAAGACAGTCTCTTAGGTTTTTCTGTGCCAGTGAAGAAAACCAGCCAGGGAACATTTTCAGAGCCCCTGGCATAGCTATCCTCGCAACACTCTCCTCCGCCCGGAAGAGCATGTCTTCATCTGTGCTGCCTGGTGGGAACTGGTCTGCATCCTCAAACTCCCCATAAGCACTGATGAGATAGCGATAATTATCACAGCCCACGCCAGGATCGGACTAACAAAGCTGGAAGACCATGTGCCAGTGCTCGCAGTCTAATTTACCCTTACAGAAGTACCCTTAAGGGCAATCAGGGTGCCTCATGTATCATCTGCCCCTTCCCTACA
>NW_008824542.1:1433808-1441823 GCF_000699105.1 Pygoscelis adeliae
ATCATTAGGGATTGCTAAAAGGAGAGGGGCGCACGGCTGTCCTCGCTGCACCTCTCCTGCCCGTGCTGGGACTGGTCTCGAGGGGATGTAACCTGCAGCCCCCCTGGCCGTGGTGTCCATTGCATCAAGCTCCAACGCTCACAGATGTGTCTTTAGCGCTGCACTGGGACACGTTGGCCCATGTGGCCACAGGTGCCCGAGGGACAGCAAAACCCATAATAAAGCTGAAGCGGCTGGGCAACCAGCAAGCTGGAGTTTCCGCTCGGAGGAGAAAAACTAAAGTGAAAACAAAAATTTTCCTGGAAGGTTTAATTTAATGAAACTGAGTAACGTATGCCTGGTGTTGAAGTTATGTTCTGTTTTTTTTCATTTGTTTGCAAGGGTGGTTTTGGTTTGAGGGTTTTTTTGTTTATTTTTTAATTCAGGACTCTCAGAAATTTTTGAGACACCTAAGAGGGATTCTGTTCTTATGAACAGATACTCGTTTCGCATTTCAACTTGCCTAAGTAAAGACCTGAGTTAACTTTCCTTAGGAAAGGAATAAAACAGTTGAGAGTGATTTTTGGTGTCCGAAATCTGCAAGCAGTATATCCTCTTCTTAAAATCTGATGCCTGGAAGTAAATTCCTAGCAGGATTATTTTTTTCTGGTGGATGTTATCCGTGTTCTGTTGTAACACTGTTGTGTCAGAGTGCTCTGATGGTGCTAGATACCATCAGAATAATCACTTGCCTGCTAACTGCAGTGCTGATGTATGTCCATGTGTGAGGATATCAGTACAGAAAAAGTCTTCACCAACTCAGGTGTCTGCAAGGACATCACAGCTCTCCTCTGCCCTTTATCCTGGACACCTCTGAAAACCTTAAGACACATTTTAAGGTCCTTGATCTTCTCACAGCATTTGGTGGCCTAAGCCAAACAGCTTATAGCCCAAAATGGGAGGTTTGAATCATTTGGCCAGCAACCCCATATTGCAGGCACAGAGGAACTGCCTGGTGCTGTGGACATGGTGTGGGTTAGGAAACGATGTTCGTGAGTGTCTGCTGTAGGCTGGTGAGTGGGACCACTGGCAGCGCAGCAGTGGACTGCTACAAACACCGTCCGGACACATGCTCCAGTGTATCTGCACTTTTTCAGCTTGGTCTTCTCTGAAAACAAACCCAAAACATCCTTAAAGCCCTGTACGGCACGCTCAGTCCTCCACTCGGGAAAAGGAGGGGAGAGGGACAGCACAAAGTACAGACAAGAAATGTTTGATGCTTGGCTGGGGTATGTTGAGAAGCAGCAATGATTAAGGCAACATGTCAACTTTTTGAAGCGTGAGGATGAGGGAGACAAAAATATTAGACTATTAATGAATTCCAAAAAGAAAAGGGAGATCTCACCAGAGATGCTAACCCCTTCCTCCTCTGATTAGACTTCCTGTCATGCCTCATCATTGGAGAGACCGTGTAGCTGCTGTCTCTGCAATATGTGCAATGCTATACACTTTGCATTTTAATTGATTGGTTCTCCATGTAATCTTTTTTTATACTTTTCTGTTCTCTTTCTGCCAGGTTGTCTTTTCTCCCCTCTATCATGACAGACAGCTAGGTTTCTTATGTAGACCAGGAGTGTGATAAATTAATCTCCCACTTGTTAACTGTGATAAATCACCGAGGCCACTCCCCGGCCTGGTGCGGAACCGCGCTGGTGAGATCTGTGTGCCTGACATGCACCAAAGGCTGCGTGTGCTTCGTGGCACCAGGGGCCTGCTCCATGTTAGAGCTGCGCTCCGCTCCGGGCGCACTGAGGCAGTGTTGAATGCGAGCCATGTGTTTCCCCTGCAGCCTTGTTGGCTACCAGC
Source organism: Pygoscelis adeliae (assembly GCF_000699105.1). NCBI lineage: Eukaryota > Metazoa > Chordata > Aves > Sphenisciformes > Spheniscidae > Pygoscelis > Pygoscelis adeliae. The sequence continues at coordinate 1,435,654 of NW_008824542.1, forward strand.
GCGGTGGAAAACTCCACCGTCTGTGAAAAACTCCTGACCGTGTAAATTCACAGACTTCTTATCTGATTATGTCCCAGTTCTGAGAAAGCAGGAGGAAGGAGCTGTAATATTTAAGCTTTGTGGTAAACACTCGAAAATATGTACTTTCTAGGTTCTGTCTTTGTTTAGTGGCATAACTTGCAGATGGAGAAACAGCAGTCATCGTCTTCTTTTTCCTCTCCCCACTACCATGCAGGAGGTCTGACAACTGATACACCTAACTTTCCAAACAGAAATACTCAGACACGCTCTTGTCAATGATGGAAATACAGTCCTAAGTCTGTTATTCCGAGACCAAAAAAAAAGTTAAATTAACTTACGCATGTGAGCGAATTACTGCATATTAGCTATAGTAATTGGCTGTAGGAAAAATTCAGACAAGCATGCAAACACCTAACATTTGCCGCAGTTTAGCAGTATGTATATCGCCACCAGCAGTGGATTGTCTAGCACAATGTAACTGGTGTTTTAATGGTTTTTTGTCATGGCAATCAAAAATTCCAGGAAAACCACTGCTTGTGGCAACACATATTCATGTTCTGTATTGACCAAATGTCCCTGAACTCAGCTGCTTACATAGATCTTAGCTTGTTTAGGCTCCAGCAGCTGCTTTTGTGCAGCTCATGTTGGGTCTTTTTGCTTGCTTTTGGTTCCCCTGTGCTGTGGGTATATACCTTCTTCAGTTCCATAGTTTTTAAGGCCAGAATGAATGATGAGGGATCAGATTTAGTCCAAGTTCAGAGCCATAGAGTTTTACCTAGATACACCCATGTTAAGGCCAGAGACATGAGGTTAGGAGAACCAGCGTGTTCTTGGCACTTGAGCCCTGTTTAATGCATAAACCACCAGTTACGTGAAATCTCCTTAGGAGATCACAGAAGATGAGCTGGAGAAGAAGGCAAGGCAATCCTGCTTAGCCAACTTAGGGGAAAATTCTTTCTTCACCAGCCCCTGGCCCTTTGCAATGTCCCATCTCCAGACCTGCCAACCTCTGATGCTCTGAGGCAAGGCAGATCTGTAAGACCACGTGGCCCAACAGCGAATTGTGCTTAGAAAGTTGCATCTTATTTGGAGGCTGAATTTGTCTAGTTACAGCTTCCCACCACTGAATACTGTTATGCCTTTGCAGCAAGTTTGAAAAAACTCCCATCAGTGTAAGAACCACTATGGTTCTTGCATACAGGCATCTGATGTGAAGTAACTGTAATTAGTTTTATAAATACATACCAGTTGTACAGCCTGGTATCTTTTTCTGTGGCTTGCAGTATTCTAGACAATAAAGTAGATGACCTAGCAATCTGTTCAGACCTTAAAAATCCAGGAGTCTGTGTTTGTGGCCCTCTACAGAGACAGACAGTAGTTGCCAAAAGATCTTTTTCTGTTTCATCCAACAAGGAACTGTTACAGAACTGTGATGTGGAATCAGTGATGTATCTGAATGCTAATATCCCTTTATAATTAAGCAAAAATGAATAATTAGTGCAGCCTGATTTGCTGAAAGTCTTTGTGGTTTTGAATGCTCTCATTATCTCAAAATAATACCTACCTTTGTAATGCCATCCTCAAATAATTATCTTCTGTGAGCTCTGGATAAAACTGACAATGAACTAATCGGGCTTACACCTGCTAAGATACTCTAATAGACAAAATATTTGACTTGAAATACAAAATGCAATGAATTGCAAGGTCCCCATGTCCAGAGAGACTAATGAGGTGCTCTGAAACCTATTGTGCAAAGCCTGAGCTGCTGAAGTGGTGTCAAAGTGTGCAGGTTCTGTGTCATTTTAAGAGAGATTAAGCAGGACTGTCTAGTAATTTGTGTGCCTCAGCTTTTTGCAAAATGGGTGATGATTCCAGTCAGATGGAGTCTCTGAAGCTTCTACCAGTGACTATTACAGTATATTTAAAAATCATCACCTCTCTTGTTTTCCAGATTATTCAGGACAGAATATTTAAGCACATATCACGTAACAGCTTAATATGGAACAAACATCCTGGAGGGTTATTTGTACTGCCACAGTATTCCTCATATCTGGGAGATTTTCCTTACTACTATGCTAATCTCGGTGAGTGAATCCTTGCTATAATCTACTGGTATTTGGAATTTCTAGTGGAAATTCGGAATTCGATCTTTGAGTAGCATGTGCCAAGTGACTTACCATTCATTTCTGGTTAATGATGCCTTTTGTTTATCCTGTCTCAATCATCCCTGCCCACTGTAGACTGGAATGTCTCTGAGTCATCAACATGCATCATGTGCCTCTCGCTTGCAAAGATTGTTTTAAAAAAATCTATGTCCCTTCATACTTTTCAGTTGCCAGTAATTAATGCCTGAGTTGCTGACCCGTTCATGGCCCGAGGGGACATAAAAGGAATAGCTTTTTGCTTTCTTTGTTTATTTGTGCTTGGCAAATTGGAAAAGTGGTAATTTACCCATGACACTTGTTATTGGAGTGCATAGTTGGTATAGATTTATTCTCCATACTGTGTGTCTTCATATGGATCCCACTGGAAGGAATGAATACGGCTTAGGTTCGTGGCTTTTTCCTGAAGCGGAGCTTAAACGATGAGTTCTGCAGGGGAATGTGCCTGCAGGCTGAAGTGATCCTGCTTACCAGACTGCTGCTACTTTTGGCTCAGCCTGTGCCATCCCACTTGTGCGGATCTGTACTGCTCACCTGCTAAAAATTCACAGTTACCATGTTAAAAAGGGAGACGAAGGTTTCTGTGCGAATTTTGATGAAGAACAACTATGACCCCACACAGATGAATTTAGATGAGATTGAGAGCAATAATGAAGGGTAGAAGCCAGTAGGATCTGTTATTTCAGGCAGAAAAGGAAATCATAGCAAGACAAAAATACCAGAACGGAAGGCAAAGATGCAAGCAGAATTATCAGCTCAGGAGGTAATTGAAGATGCATGTGGATGGGGATCGACCCGGAAAGAGCAAAAATCTGACAAGGCTGTAACGGAACTGAGGAAACTGAACAAGCTTCTGGAAATTGTGGAGATAATCTGTAGAAAACATCAAGCATCCAGAGCCAGGCAGCAAAACAGAGCCCGTGTCAAGACAGACATTTGGTTGAACAAACTAGATGTCAATATTATTTGTGGGACAAATTGGATGAAGGAAAGAGATTGCAGGACATCTGTGGAAATAGTGAGTAAGAAAAGGCAGTAATTGTGTTGGAGTCAGGGATTTCAGAGGGTGTGGGAGTTAAAGGGAAGCGTGATCTCCTTGGAAGCATCTGGTGTCCTAGTATCCGAGACGAAAGGAGATGGCCTAAAAAAACAGGGCAAGGTTTGCATTAAGTGCAGATTATTTTTCCATCTCCAGAGTCCTTTAATCTGTACTAACCAAGGCAATTTTGTCTTTACTGAACACATATCTCTCCACTTCAGGTCTGAAGCCTCTTTCCACATTCACTGCCGTTATCCACGCAGTAACTCCCCTGGTTTCCCAATCTCAGCCTGTGCTGAAACTCCTGGTCGCTGTAGCCAAGTCCCAGTACTGTGCACAGGTAAGCAGCGCTGTTTGACTGTCAGTCACAATGGAGACAAAACTACTATCCCAGGAGTGAAGAGGCTACTGACTTCAGATCTCAGTCCTGTTTCAACCCCCTGTTTCAATTCTGATGTTTCTTTTTTCTGAGATTTCTACTGTCTGTGACCTGCATGCATGGGAAACAAAAATTCTAAGTATAGTGGGAGTGGAATAGAGACAGTAATTAAACCCCATTGTTTCATGAGGCAGGTAAAATAATGACTGCACTTTAAAGATCAGGACTGTGTGTGCTGCAAACTGCAAAAGGATGTCTGTGCCTCAAGAGCCCCTATGTGATCTTCCTTCCTCCCGCTGTGGCTCTTAGTCTCAGCAATGCCAGGATTTTGGCCTCTCTAAAAGAAACCCTGGGGAGTTCAGTAGGAGCACCCTCTTGCAATGGAGTGTCACAAGTGGTTTAGCCTTTAATGAGAGCCAAAGTAAATCGGTGACATCCGTATGACCTGGCTGAGATAGAGACTTCCCGAGTTCCTGTCCAGCCTATATTTGCCTGAGAGGACATATACTGTAAATAGTCAGGACGGGTGAAATTACTGTAGGAAGTGTTATTTTTATACAGATTTGTATCATTGTTGTTGATTTTGAAATTCCTAACTTAAATTTAACATTTCTGTCTGGAGATCTGAGTCCTTAGGGTTTGGACTGTATTGCCACAAAGGTCTCTGATCATGGTCCAATATTTTCTTGCAGATTATTGTTTTATGGAATTGTGATAAACCCCTCCCAGCCAAACACCGCTGGCCTGCCACTTCTGTGCCTGTCATAGTCATTGAAGGAGAGAGCAAGGTAGGTGGAGAGAAGCATGGCAAAAGATTGCGTATATTCTCCAGTGGGGCCAGAATTTATTTTTCCAGCTGCTTTGGTGAAAGCTTTGTAGCTCCCAATGGTGTGACAGCTCCTTTCTATTCCTTGGCCTTTTGTACCAGCTTGGTCACAGACTCGTGTTTCATGCATGAGGCCCATGCTCTCAGAAGTCATCAGCATGGCAATTAATGCCATGAATCTGAGATTCACAGGTGGGGCCCAGTTTTGAAATGTGGCCCCGAGAATAGGTAGTGCTGACCCCATCTTCGGAGATTTGTGTCTCTCTGCAGGTGCATGAAAGTATTGATGCAGCTGGGCTCATTGAGCTTGAGCAGTCAGAGGCAAGACTCGAGGGTCAGCTGTGGACTCAAAAGCAGAGGAAGAGATGAGAATTAATGGTGTTAACTCACTTCTGAAAAGTACCTCCTCTCATGGCCTTGTAGGGTACTGCTGCCAGTGGTGGGATGCCACCACCAAAAAAAAGAAAGGGACAAGGGGCACTTGCGTGGGAACAAAACCACCATGTCATCTCTTGCTGTGCAACACGCTTGTTTGTTTGCACTTCCACAAAGTTGAAACAGACACCACCCAGATGAGAAGAGAGGGGGTTTTTTAAATCCACACTGAAGTGGACGATTCCTTTCCAAATACAGGCCTGAGAGAAGCAAGACTTCTTGCTTTTAGACCCTGACTGAGACAGATTTGGGCTGGTCCCCTCTGCAATCTCTGTCAGCTGGCTCTTGAGCTCTACGTTTGCAAAGGGAACTTTTAGTTGCTTTGGCTGTACAATCCTATTTTGAATTTATAGTCCTGTCTTTGGTCTTTTCCCCCAGTCACCTTAACAAAGAGAAAGCGAGAGCCCTGCAAGGTTTGCAGCTAATGGCTCTTGCCTTAGCTAGCCATGTAAACAGTATCAGGAGAGTTGCTGCAGGGCCAAGAAAGGCTGTAGTGATTTCTGAGCCTTTTGAACGTTGTGAGTTTTTTTTCTTTCTTTTTGGAAAACTTGCAGAGGTGAGATAGAGGAGAAAATCTCTGACTAGTTCTACAGTGTTTGTAGAAATTGGCCCTAGGCACTGTTTAGATTACAAGTGAGTCTCCTGAGTACACAAAGGTGTGTTTATAGTGGACAGTCTCTTCCCTCTAATATCCCAACTTATGCCAAATGGCTTCTTGCGGGGAAAAGCTGTTTGTTTGGACAAAGCTTGCAGAGCCAGAGCAGTGCAATTCAAAGGTTGCGCAAAGGAACTGCTTTTCATCTTCAGACTTAACTGAAGCGTACTGGCAGGCACAGTTAACTCTGTGCAGGTGGTTACAGAGGTCTGCCTTTACCTAACCTTCACTCTTCCCCATGAAGTCAAGATATGTTATCACACCCATTTTACAAAAGGAAGCTTTAGCTGCAAAAACAAATACATGGGTATTCCAAACTGTTGTACTATTTGACAATTTTACACGGCCTGTAAAAGAGCTGGGGTAAGAAGGCTGGTCTCCTGCCGACCGCTTGCTCTGCTTTGCCTTAGCGTAAGCAAAGCAAAACCATCAACCCCTGCCAGATCACCTCTTTCTCACAGCCACTGCCTCCCCGGACCGTGGCCATCGTAGGGATGAAGGGATGCTCTCCAGACAGACACCGTGATTATGGAGACAGAGCTTTCTCTGAATCGAGATTCCAAAGACTTGCTTCCAAACAGGTTGCAGGCGATGCAGAACTGACCATGTCCATTATGAGGGATGTGTAAAACTTCTCCGTGTCCCTGTTTCCC
>NW_008824542.1:1441842-1444988 GCF_000699105.1 Pygoscelis adeliae
CTTCTTACCGGGCCTGATTTTTGTAGTGTTTCCTTGGCGTAATAAATTGGAAAAGAAGTCTATTAACTAGCCAGGCTATTTTTCCTAGCAAATGAGGGAAACAAATAGTGTTGTGTCCTTGTTACTATTCATTAGTTCTCAAAAGGTGCTAATTAGCCTGCTAAAGAAACCATATGGATTCTCATTTCTTGCTGTTATCTTTTTGATCCTGCTTTCCCATCTATTTCTTATTACTTTGACAACTGTCCTGCCGTAGTTTTTAAAAGCTTATTCTGCATATAGATTTTATATATATAGTTATGTCACTTAAGAGTGTGACTTTTTAAAATGCTACAATACCAATATAATTCTTCATGCAGGTGAAGCTCAACTGATACACACATTCTTTAGCATATTCTCCTTTTCTGATGGAGAATGTTGCACCATTTGGCAGCAGCTCCCTGTGGATACAACAGCAATGCACAGAGATGGAGCTTACCACTTCACAGGGGAACCATCCTGGTAGCATAACGTCCTTCACACACAGCCTAGACTGCTTGGCTTCCCAGCTGCGTAACCTTATGAATGCTGCAAAGTCTTTCTCAGTATTCATTATCTTCGATCCTCACACCCCATAGGAGAGCAGAGGGACAGTCCTAGCTACCAGGGAAAATATTCTCCCTGAAGAAGCTGTAGGTACATCTAATTCTCAGTACAGACCATTGCAGTTTGTCACAAAAGGAAAGCAGCCTGCTCCAAAGAGAGAGGTCTGTTCAGAAATTACTCCTCAGGTAGAAGGTGTAGGCTGACTGACTGCTGGGGTTACGAAAATGACAGGCTTTCAGTCTTGAGCTGAAGGGTCCTTTCCATCAGACAGAGATACGCAATGTGCCTCAGACAAGAGGAAATAAGAGTGAGGAATAAAATGGAGTATTTCCCTTGGAAATGAGTCCTTCAAGTGATTTTTTTTCCTCCCCTTCCTGCCTTGGATACCCACAGGTCATGAGCAGTCGCTTCCTACCCTATGACAACATAGTGACAGATGCAGTGCTAAGCCTGGATGAGGACACCGTGCTTTCAACCACTGAGGTAAGGTTCCCTGTTGTCTTGGGAGTCTGCTGGGCGACTCGGCTTAGCCTGAGCACAGCAGCTAGGCTCTTCTCTTGGCTTTGCTAGTGAGCAAATGTTGTAAGATTTCCTGCTACGCTCCTCAGATTTAACGTGTTGCACTTGTTTCAGCAACCCTGCCACTGCCTGCCATCAGAGGAGCTTTTCGCCCTGGTTAATTGGCTCATCATTAGCATATGGTTCTTCCGTTCTTCATTATTTTAGTAACATAGCTGCAGGCGGGTGTAGGCAGCCAAGAGCAGTCAGCTTTAATACTCTGTTCTCACTTTTCTGGTTGGGGTAGCTTTTTTCCCCCCACGTTATCAGTAGGGGGTAGGTGGGGAAGGAAGGGGTGTCAGCAGCAGGGGACTGCTGTCACTCCAAAAGACAGTGTTGCCACCCTAACGCAGGATTTCACTGAGGAATGCTCTCTCACCATTGTGTCACCCCATAAAATTGGAGATCTTTGCTAGTTTAGGTGTTGGAGTGTTTGTGCCAAGAGCAAGATAGCGCTAAGAAAAGAAAAATACTGTAGAAAACCAATTTTTACAACTGGGATGAGTATTGATTTCTGGAACCTCTTCCTGAGAACCACAGGGGAGACTGATGACAGTTTATATAGAGTGCAATATTTGGGAAATACATTATTAATGATGGCCAGGGAATAGCTTGAAAAGCTCGATTTTCTTTTGTTTTCCATTTTTTTTCGCCATGTTCATGACCATTCCCTTCTCCGCACTTCACCTTTATAAAAATGCTTTTTTGTCTGTGATGGGGATCTTTCACTGATGCTACCACTGCTTATATGTCAGTGAAGAAATGCCTAACATTAGTCACCAGTCACTGCTATATACCCTAAGATGTCACTGAATTTGTTCTAAATGGATGAGATTGCACCCGCTCTTCTGCCCAGTATGGATAAAAAAGGTTGTGCTGTGGTTAGACTGCTCCAGAAGGAGCCACTGTAGCCCTCTTCTGCTGCACAGATGGAAGAAGTAGCTGGCATTGAACCTATTCGATACCAAGTTTACACCTTGGTAGTTTCTGCTAGATGAGGAAGAATACAGCTGCTGCCAAAGCACTTGTGTGCAAAGCCCTGCACAGCCAAAAAACCCCAAAACCAATAAAAGCCAGCCCCCAATTAGGGCTGGAGTTCCTAAGCAGGTTGCTGCTCAGGGTGAAGGGTCTCAGCTGCCCTGGGGGCCATGGTAAGACCTCTCAGGGACTTCATGGCACTGAGGTGGTATTTACAGCAATCCAGCCTGTGCATTACATGAGGATTTGGGGCTTTTTTTTGTTGTTGTTTTGACTGGTATTTAGTCATCATCCAAACTTTGGAGTTATTTAGGCTTCTGGGAGGCATATGAAATAAATAGTGTTTCTCATTCGGCTTGGCTGTGTTTTACCCTAAACATTCTGAAACGCAAATATTTGTTGTTGTGTGAGACAACATACACATTTCTTTGCGGCTTCTTCCCTCCTGTGAGCAGCTTGCAGATGATATTGCATGTTTGCACAGTGGGTATTGGCTCTACGAGCCCTGTGGCCCCTGTGCTGCAGAGAGAACCAGCTGGCCAGCTCTTGCTAGCACCCACCTTTGCAGCTTCGGCGTGTCTCTGCCAGGGTGCCAGGGTCGGCAGCTCTCTTTGGTGGCTCTCTGTGAAGAACGGGGGCCTTTCTATTGCTTCACTTCCCCCGTCATACAGCTTACGCAAAGAAACAGCGTGTTGAAACACTGGCATGAAACGTGTGGTGGGAAACTTCCCTTGAAACTGGCTGCTCATGGGTGGTCATCGTGGCAAAGCTTCAGCACCCAGAAAAGGCAATTTAGAAACATGATCAAACACGATCATATTCCTGTTGAGAGGAGTGGTCAGCAGGCACATCCTCCGCTCTGTCCAGCTCTACCATAGTAAAGGTTTTCCATTCACAACAGAACTGCCCATAATTGCTCTTGTGAGAGGAGCTGTTTCACATGCGCAGAGGGATGTTTGCTCGGGAAGTAATTAGAAATCAGCAGGGGTCAGAAGTGATACGGGGGTTTAAGAGACTGGCAGCCT
>NW_008824542.1:1445040-1450618 GCF_000699105.1 Pygoscelis adeliae
AAGATGAGGACTAGGGTTTTTTTAATAAAGGGAGCTTTCTCTTAGGGTGGTTGCTTTAGCGCATCTCCGTGGTACAAGGACAGATACTTGAAAGCACAAGTGAGAGCACTGAGTGCAGCTGCTTTATTATTTATTTAAGTTTGAGATTCTCAGACTTCTCTAAAGAAAACAGATGTCACGTTTTATGGGAAAGGCCTTTACAGGGAAGGAAAGACCTTTAGTTCTTTCATGTGGTATTGATTTGGATGAGATCAGAACTATCACAACGGTAACTGGTTTGTGCACATTGTCTTTCTAGTTGGCCTCAGATTCCTTGAAACAACTTGAAAGAAAATAACCAGTCACTTTGTGTTCCAGTACACGTGCGACTCTTCTGTTTCATAAAAACACTTGTAAATGAGAGAAGTCTGACAGTAATCACACAAAATGTGACTGTTCTCAGAGCAGCTACTCTTTATCTAACCTCTACACCCTTGACTTTGGGTTCTTGGAAGGTTTTTCAAGGATTTTTGAGCAAAGTTTTTAGGTCCCTCTGGTACTGGAGGGAACTCGGTGTGCAGTGCAGAAACAAAGCCCTTGTTTTCTTGGGTTTGACTGGGACAATCAGAATTCTCTTTAACTCCTTTTAAAATTTCGGTCTAGCTTAAGCTCTAAAAGCTAAGTTGAAGTGGAGGGACTGCCAACCAACTTTACAGTGATAAAAATCTTTCCGTATGTATTTTTACCAAACTCCTTTCAAGTCTAGTGCTGATGAGCCTTCTGCAAACTACCCTAATCATCCCTTTCCTAGTGTCACCAGGATTTGTTTGGAGGGATCCTGGAGTAGCAATGTCGTGTCACCTTTTCAATTCTCAAGAGATTTGAGTTATTAAAATAGTTACAGCAAGACAAGAAAATAAAAAAACACTATTGGCAACATTTGACATCTTCTTGTGGCTCATGCCCTGTCAAGCATTTTTCTTAAAGTATAGGCTCCTAAAGCCATTTAACTACATGGCAATCTTATCTTCCTCTTTATTAAGCTATATGTGTAACCCTCTTGGTCATACAGACAGTCTTAAAAGTATGACCTGCATGTACCTCAAAGGCTCAAAACATATGGAAAATATAAAAAGACTCCGCATTGATTGCCTGTTTTAATCTCACTGAGCCACCCTTGTAATTTAAGGTGTTTGACTCCTGATTTTCCAAGCTTTGTGTTGACAGTGCTGAAATGGTAGGTGAGATGCACAAAGATGTGCAAAAGGTTCAGTTTACCACATAGCTATTACCACTCTATATTGCATCTAAGTATAAATACATGCACCTACACCCATTCTTTCTGTAACTTGAAAAGGTTTGATATGTAAAGGGCAAGCTTGAAAATGTTAATGTGATGCTGTGATACTCTAGACTCCCTTTAACAGGAACCATTAAAATGTGCATAATTATAGGGCAAAATGTCAAGCAGTCAGTTTAATTTACTGGTAAATACATAGAATTAATGTTTTGCAACAGTTCCAAGATTTTGAATTGCAAATTAGTGGCAAGGTAATATTTTGTTTTGTTGACATTTGTTGAAACAATTTCGGTATTCATTCCTTTGTCCGCAGGTGGATTTTGCCTTTACAGTTTGGCAGAGTTTTCCAGAGAGGATTGTAGGGTACCCTGCTCGCAGCCACTTCTGGGACAACACTAAGGAGAGGTGGGGGTATACCTCCAAATGGACTAATGACTATTCCATGGTATTGACAGGAGCTGCTATTTACCACAAGTAAGAACCCAAAGCGTCTGCTGTCCTCCTTCTATATGAAACGAAATAGTGAAAGGGGGGAGGGGTGAAGAACATTCTTCCGGGGAGGGGAAAAAATGGAAAGATAATAAATGGGTCTACTTTTTATGGGGTAATAATTTTAAGTTCTTGGTTTAGCTCTGGGGATCTGGTAATCATTATTGCGCTTGTTGGGTCTCTTTGAAGTCACTTGTATTTTGAGGCAGTCGGACTGCTCTTTTTAACATCAGGAATTACACACTTCAAAGAGTTCCCGAATTCATTAAGCTGCTCGACTGAATGGCCTGTAGCATAGCAGAAAGGAGGTTACTTCCAGACCAGCTCTGGGTATATGCTGGGTGACAGTTGCAGACTGCAAAGTATTCTGGCTACTCTAGAAATGTAGTACAGTGGACATGTCACAGATCAGCATATTGCAGCATGTTGGAGAAAACCCCTGCTATTAGGACTTCAGCAGACCAAAGACCTCTCTAGATTTTAGGAGAAAGTCAGCAAATTCTGGAGTATCTAATCCACATCTCCGCAAAGGAGGGGATGGTAGATGCCCAAAGGAGAATAATTTCAACAATAAGGACAGTAGTAGGCCAGTTCAATAGAGTTCTCTCCAACTGAACAGTTTTGAAAGAAGAGGTGGAGGATGAATTCATCAATGTTGTCTACCACATAATAGCAATGCGGTGCTCTCTTTCCTACTTCTCCATTAGCTTGATGCTTAGGTCTGCATTATTTCTTTCAACCCAGTTACAAAAAAGGCATATGTTTTGTTTCTCCATTAGCACTATTTACTGCCTTGATGAGATACTGATTTGTTCTCCCTTCTTGTTGGAGGATGAGACCAACGAAAGGAAGTGGTATATCCAGTTGAGTACAAAACTTGTGTCTCGACTGAGATAGATTTCCTGAAGTTTGTAATCCCTGAAAGCCCAGTAACTTGTATTAATAACACTGCTGTTGGTTTCCAGATATTATCACTACCTGTACACTCATTACCTGCCTGCCAGCCTAAAGAATATGGTGGACCAACTGGCCAATTGTGAGGACATTCTAATGAATTTTTTGGTGTCAGCCGTGACAAAATTGCCTCCAATCAAAGTAACACAGAAAAAACAGTATAAGGAGACCATGATGGGACAGGTATGTATCCACAGCATGTTTTAGCAGTTGGGATGCATTGATAATATAACAGTTCGACTTCTAGGTTAGGCTTACAGAGTGATACAATTCTGTCAAATTTTTTTGCAGTTTTTAGTTTAGCAGAACTGTAAACAGACTTTAGATATACTTATTATAATGAAGGAAAAGGAGAAATGGCAAACATCTACTGCGGATGACAGCTTCTCTTCATAGTTTTCTCACACAGTGTTATTCATGGTGATTGCAAACTGTTGGAACTGATGATTGTGGTGACTGAAAGGTTTTCTATTTTTAATTATTATTAATGAATATAATGTACTGGGCCATCCCTGTGCTATTTTGAAGTATATAGTGTGATTCAAGCACTGACACCAGACTGTCACAACAGAGGTGAATTGTGATATTCAAGCGTTTTTTCCCACAAGGAACATTTTGTCCCACAGTGACACCATCACCCGCTAGCAGCCATGAAATGCTTGCTTTAGGTCCTCTTCCAGCTACTGGATAAGCACTCTGTCGTTGCAGAAATGGATATACCTTCTAGTAACAGGGATACATGGTAACCTGGGGCACTTTTCCTCCTGCCCTGTGTGAGTGAGCAATGGGAGGAATAGCAAGTCCTGCGAGAACCTGCAAGTCCTAAACAACCTCCCATCTGTGCTGCCACGGTATCTGTGATCCTCACTACAAACAGTACCATGATTACTAGGGGGCAGGAGAAAGAAGGGGCCCTCTATTTTCCCCTCACATTTTCTCCTATTAGCATCACTTGTACCTTTGACTGGGGAGTGGCCGTGCCAGTTTGTAGATACTCCCTTATCTGTATGCCACGGCACTTTCATCTGAGGTATAGGTAGCATTCAGCAATTCTGACTCATCTGGGTACCCAGGAGACCTTCTATGAACAGGAAGGTGCCATCCAGAAAGTACCTATTGCTTCCAGTTTGAGCTTCACCTCTCCGCAGGGCCATGCATTGGCTGTTTGGCAAAGTCTGAACATTCATTTTTCTTTTTATAGCGTGGGTGACTTGAGTCAGCCATGAACTATAACTCTTTCCTAAAGACAAGTTGTTCCTGCAGCTTTGGGAAATGTAATGGACCATGTTCATAATTCCTTGAAAGACAAATAAAAAATTAACATAACCTCAACGTTGTGACAGAGATTAATAGTCGTATGGAAATTCACTGTTAATGGCCAGAATGTCTGCTATAATCCTCTAGCAACAAGCTTTTGCTTGCTCTTTAGTGGCTTGGTATAATCAAGAGTCTGTAATCAATGCACATTATAACCTACCACTTGTGCTAAACTGGACAGACCTTGGACAAAGATCAAGTCTGATATCCCATTCATTTGGCAAGTCCCTGACTTTATCAGTTTCTTTGCATTTTAATTAACACACTTTGAGTTTATGAATTTATATTTGTTTTTAAAGTATAGTGGAAACAGAAGTGCTATACAGAGATGCATGAGAAGTGGCACAAAGCAAAACTTAAGTTCTCAGCGTTTATAGTTTATCTTAAGTAATAGTTTTATTACGTTTATACATGTAGTTTAGGTACAGATAGAGAATAATAACTGCTTCAGAGCTGTTACGGCCTTATTTTTCCAGAGGTGCTGAGTTTCATAGACTTTCATAGGAATTACAGCTGCCCTGAACTTTGGAAAATCGGGCCACAGTATTTTGCATGTATGCACGTAAAGACCATGTTTTTTTCCTCAGGTCAGAGTTTAACATGATGTAACATGGAATTTCAGTTAATTTTCTCTGTCCGTAAGATGGTACCGTGTTATGCACTGGCCTTGGCCAGTGGGATTCCTTGAAGCACCCTGCTTTTCTCTGCAGGACGTCTACCTGCATGAGTAATACCAAACATGTAAGGACTTCTGCTGAGCTTAGTTACAAGCTGGTTGAAATTACTCGTGTATAAATTTCTGCAGATCTGGACTGCAAGTGTGTTTTTGACTTGAGAAACCATAATAATTGCAGTCTGTTTTCCTTGTACGGCTGAAGGCTGTGGGCAGCAGCTGGCCGTAGGATGTGCACCTCCAGTGGAAAGCGGTGGCCTTCCTGTCTTTCATGGTGGTTTTTAAGGACTTGTTCTATCTCTGAAGTAGCTTGAGGCTTTAAAAAGAAAAGAGTGAGGGATGGGGTGAAGTAGTGTGCTGGCAGGCTTTGGGAGGCCTGCTTGCGGGTGTCATGCCTCGGGTCAGGCCAGCTCATGATTGAACTCAGGTCACCACGCTGCACTGCCCTCGGCGCTGTTTTGAAAGTCAGGGGTGGCCAGCTTGCCATCACTGGCTCCCGCTGCGGGCAGGGTGTTGTTCTTCCTCTGGTTTGAAACCCCCCACCGAGCAGATTTCAGCTACCGCAGAGCCAGGCGCCCTCAAGCCCCGACACTGCTCTGCAGCATGGCGTCAGCCCAGCCGCAGCGCCTGCCCTTTCCTGCCATCTTGTTGTGTCGTGGCTGACGTCTGATTTCTGCTCTCCTCTCCACACAGACCTCCCGGGCCTCGCGCTGGGCCGACCCCGACCACTTTGCCCAGCGGCAGAGCTGCATGAACACTTTCGCCAGCTGGTTTGGCTATATGCCGCTGATCCACTCTCAGATGAGGCTCGACCCTGTCCTCTTTAAAGACCAGGTCTCCATCCTGAGGAAGAAGTACCGAGACAT
>NW_008824542.1:1450787-1461050 GCF_000699105.1 Pygoscelis adeliae
AACTGCCCGGCAGGCTTCTGTCGCTCAAGACTAGGTCGTGTACAGTTTCATTATGGAACATTAAATAATTATTTTTGAAATGATTGCTATGCAGGTTTAAACTTTTTTAATGATCAAAAAAAAAAACTATTAAAAACAGAGTTCTTTCTTTAATCAAAATTGTGTTGGTTGTGAATATTTCAAAGCTGCCGTTTCTTTCTTTCATGCATTTGATTGTCATTGCGATTTTCATTCATTTTCCCCTGCAAAGTTAACGCTTGAATCTCACGGGGAGAAAATGCAGGAGGTTCAGAAACAAACTGAGCACAAGCAGGACAGAACCGAAGTATTAACGTTCTCATTTACTGCTGACTTTTTAATTTTTTCCCTCAGTTTTCCCCAAGCCGGTAGCGGCCACTATGGCAAAACCCCTTTGGATGGATGGAAAACTGGAGAACCCCCAATGAGCCAGACGAGAGTGTAGATCCTCCTGGTTGGGGACCCCATTTTTAAAGGCAATTAGCCTTGCCTTGAAGGGGGAGAGGAACACTACTGCCGAGGAGCAAACCGGTGACATGGAGCACAGGGGGGGCTTCATGCACAGCAGAGGTGCGGTGCCGGTTGTGTATTCTGGTAGGAGAGGCACATCCCGAACAGCCCGGCCTGTGGGTGAGCGCCGCAGGGGCAGTCAGCATGGCCAGCATGGCGGCCACACGGGGACACAGCCTGCGTGAGTCCCTGCTGCCCGCGGGCACTGGTGCTGCTTGGCCGCGGCAGCTAAATTTCTAGAAATAGCTTTATTCTGAGGGCAAAAGGGGTGTTGGCAAAAAAAAAGAAAGCGTGTTAGTGCTCGCAATGCAGGAATTTGGCCTGTAACAAATTGGTTTATATGAAATCAAAGCATGGGCTTTTCTTTTTTTCTTTCCTTTTTTTTTTTTTTATCAAAGGGTCTTTTTTTTTTTTCTTCCTTTTTTTTTTTTTTTTTTTGTAAGTGCAAATAGGTGGAGAAATTCCCTCCTGGAGGTCTAACACCTGAAGTAAAGTGTGTGGTCAGACACTGGGTATTGGCGGCAGTGGGTGCTCCCAGGCGTACTTGGGGCAGGGTAACTCGGACAAAAACCTGCCCCTGAAATACCGGCGTTGCTCACGCTCCAAAATGGTTTTATCATTTCAAATGGAAGTATTTTTAAATGGAAATATTCCAGTTGTTTATTTCTCTGTACTGCTTTTCTTATTTATGTGTTTCTTTCAATTGAGGAATGAAGACAAAAGCAGTGATTTGGGTCAGGAAGATGCCATTCCGATTTGCTAAGAAAATAAGCACTTTAAAAACGTTCTGAACTCTCGCATTTTGATGAGGTGCGTTTGGGGTGCTCCGTAACGGTCGCCACCCCCAAGAGCTCTGTTAAAGTCACAGCGGGAGGGTTTAGTTCCGATGCCCAAAAGACCAGCAAGCCTTTCTATACCTCATTCCTGTGTAAACAGATGGTCCGGTAGCAGGGGTGAAGAGTAGCTGGAGTGATAGGAAGGGTGGACCAGGATTATCACCAGTTTCATTCAGGCTCAGGCACTGCTTTATTATGCAGCTTTAAGCAACTCCCATAACCGAGGCATGCCTCAGTTTCCTCATTTGTAAAAGTAATAGTTACTGGTTGTAAAGGGAATGCTGTGAAGCCTAAATACTTTCTCTTGCTGGTAAGATCAGAATCCCTAAATGGAAAGTTGCTTTAAAAGTGCAAAGTACATATTGCTAAATGTTTGTATGCAACCTGACATGTAAAGACTTGCAAAGAATGCTTTGCTTTGCGTATGTATTGCAATATTTGAACAGAGCACAGCGAGTTAGGGCAGGAACATCAGGTTCCTGACATTTTGTGTTAAATCTGAACCAAATCTTTAAAGGAATCTGCCAAAACATGTGTGAGACTGCAGCTAGTGACTTATGCTGCTGAAAGGAAGAGGTGCCACTTTTCCCCTCACTCCAGTTGCTCTCCCAGCCGCTGGCCGCACAGTCTTTCCTCACACCTTCTGCCATGCTGGTGCCCACCAGATGCTTCTGTGAGCCCATTCAACTCTCTGAAATCACAGAAAACTGTCCGGTGATTTATTGGATTTTTTTAATGCCATTTTAGAGAGTTAAGTCAGCATGTGGAGAGATGTTTACTAAAAGAGGCAAGAGCAGATGATAGGCAGGGCCAGGGAGGGAAGGGGAGCAGGTTATGCTCCTGTCTTTGTAGGGTGAACTGCTAATTCAGCTCCCCACGTCCCATAAAAACCTGAACGTCACTTCCTTGTGCTCTCAGGTCTGCACTTGCTGATCTGCAGGGAAAGGTGAAGTCCAGTGGTTTGATTTTCCAGGGTGAATGGCTCAGCGGCTCCCATGCCACTTTTTTCTCTTGGAGATCAGGCAGCTCTTTCAGGGACTGGAATAGACCTTCTCCTTAGACTCAGTTTTTGGAGAATGTGTCAAACACTGGATGAGGTTGGCAGGGCTCACGCTTTGCTCATGTCCCCATTTGCAGGCAGGCGTGTGGATGTGTCCACAGAAGCATCTGCCGCTCTGGGAAGCAGTTAATGGTCTGTAGCTGGCAAGAGGGGCCAGGGAGAGGGCAAGAGGGGGCCCTACAACTACAAAAGCAATAATTACAATTCTGCTTGGGTTTTAGTTAATGCCATTTTGGGGCACGTGGGTTGGGTTTTTAGTAAAAAAAGGAGTAGCTAACCATTTTTGGAGTGCAGCGAGTCAGGCCAAGTTTTTAAGCTGTTTGACATTCTGTTACCGTCACTTTTTGGGGTGGCTGAAAGAGACTGTGCTAAAGCTCGCTCTCAATGTGATTCGAGGCCCCTTCTGTTTACAGATCGCTAATTAAACAAGTAACAATGAAAGGCTTAGCTCCAGAAGGGATGCGGGTAGGTAGGAGAGTTTCTCTTTGCAGCACGTTACCCGGGCATAGCCGTCTCTCTAGGAAAGAATGTGCCTTGCGGCCAGTCTCAAGAACGGCCATCGGTCTCTGTGTCGACGGCCCGGGGACCCAGGGGAAGAGCTGGACGCAGATCCAGCTTAGAGGCTCGGTGTGTTATGCTCAATGCAGATGTTATCGGCCAACGCTCCTAAGGACACTAGGCGTGCTTCTGAGCCTCCCATGTGTATCTGTGTCGGATAGAGCTGTGTTGTTTCCTTACTGAATGAAATCACCCTTTTATCACGTCCTACGTGTGAGTTAATGGTTCTTTATTCTTTTGTTTCTCCCCCCCTTAATTCAGATGGTGCTGAAACAAGGTTCACTCCTTGTTGGTCCTTTTGTAGTTTTTTTTAATTATTGTTTTTCTTTAACAGCAGGCTATGTTAGCCTTTACTTTACAGGTACTTGAATGCCTGATGACTTGACTGAGTGTTACGCATGTGGCCTTTCGTAAAGGTTACTGACCTTAATTTAATCAGGGGTGAGATGGATGGATGAATGAGAATAGATCCATGCCGTTAAAACAGAATAAAAGTAGGGATTGGAGTTTGGGAGAACTGATGAATTTTTAATTGAATTTATTAAAGAAAAAAAAAAAAGAAAGAAACCCTTCCCAGTCATAATCTGAATGAGATCTATTGCTGGAGGAGGGTTTCATAATGAGAAAAATGCGACACAAAAATAGGGGCAAACTTCCAAGATAGAAAGTGCCTGGCTCTCCTTGCAGTCCCTTGGGCCTCTTTCTATTTTGTGAAAAACTCTAATTATTACCATAACTTTTTCTAGATGTGAATGTTTAAGCTTTGTAACAATTTCTTAGTGAACACACTGGTGTGCTAATGCATGGCTATTGAGCGCTTTGATCTTTTCCATCGGAAAAAATCATGGATTTGATCAAATTCAGATTGCAATTCCTTTTTAGAGCCAACTTTGACAAAGAAATTAATCTTTCACCAATGAGCGCCTTTTAAAATAGCTCATTTACCAAAAGATGTCATTTGGAGAATGGAAGTAATCATTTGACACTGAAGCAATGAAAGAAACAGCTAGAAGTAGACTTGGATTTTTTTTTAAATCTTTACGTTCCCAGTGTAAAATGCCGTGTCCTCCTCTTTCTCTCTCCCCCCCATATCAAAACTAAAAGTCTACTCGGTGTTTGTCATAACATCTGTATTGACTGACAACAATTGTATTAATTCCTCCAGTTAAACATCCTCTTACAGCACGGGGCGGATTGGTGGTCTGCTCTTTTTTTCCAGGCTGTCTCTGCTGTCTGTCGCAGAAATGTGGCCTTCAAGGGCGTCAGCCTGGCAGAGCCATTTCCCTGGGCCTGGGATGGGCCTGGGGTCTCCCCAGGAGGGACCTGCCCCACGCAGGGTCTTAGCTGGCGTCTGCTGGAAATAAAACCGCATCTTCCAAAATTTTGTACATCTCACCCTTGTTTAAAACTAAGTCAAGCTGGCCTTTATACCACTATTTTAACTGTCTTCACACATGTTTTTTAAGTTGGAGTTAAATTAGGGGGAGTTAAATTAGGGGGGGTTATGGGACTCGTCAGATGCTTTGGGATGCTCCCTCCCACTCTTTCGTGATGTTTTTAGTGACTATTTCACAGTGGATTAGTGATGATCCAATGGGCCTTGCGACCTTGTACATAATTCTGTATATTTATTTTGAGAGAAAATATGTATAGTGTTTGGATGATGAGAATGGAAACCTGAAATAGGAATTCTTAGGTGGGCAAATGTAAAGCAAAAAAGCAAACAAAAATACAACCTTATTTTGTATAAAATGTACATTTTTGAGAAAAAATTTCTAATGCATTACCAATGTTTTCATAGTGCTGCCACATCTTTTTTAAAGTGTTTCTCCCTCCTTGTTTGACTATTGACAACATGGTGCAATTAAACCTAAAGCAAGTGTGTGAGTGAGAGAAAAAGAGAGAATGAGAAATTAAAAAGCCATATAATTTGGTTTACTTCATTAACCTGTATAACATCATAGGTTTACCATCTAAGATAGGTTGTTTTTATAGATAGTGTCACCAAAGACTTTTTTTCTTCAGGTTTATTTTGAAAAGTTGTTAATAAAGGACGTACATTTCTGTTGCAGTGTGTTTTTATTTTTAAGGTAGAATAACAAATCTTGCTTGTGTTCCTTGAGAATGCAAATTTGGGAGCATGATTGCCATGTGTCTCAAGTTCGGGGTAGTTCAATGAATGTCTCTTTATCTGCTTTCTCCTCAGCTTGAACTGTGCGATGGCTATATCTATACCCTGTGTCTCTCTTACATAGATAATATATGTGGTATAGCACCTATAGACAGTAGTAACTAGTCCAGCAACATTGACGGGTGTTTACTGTCTTACCTGAGGGCAGAAAAACATTCAGTCTGTGTCACTTGTGTGTGGCTGGACAGTATCCCTGTGTTGTGACACAGTCATTGGTAGGTAACAGTGGCTTTTAGAAGGATTCACTGTAAATGTGCATGTGCAAAAATCATCGCTCCACCAGCCTGCAGGCCTTGGAAAGCTGATCCCTGCAAGCCGAAATATATTAATTTATTGAACCATATTTATTGTAAGGGGGTTATCGGAAGCCTGTCACAGTCATAGGGGATCATACTCATCCCACCTAACTCTAGATGCCTACAAAGCACTCCTCTCTGTCAGAGCTGGACCTCACTGTCTCCCTGCATAGTCAATGGGCAGAACAAAGTATTTCTCAGGATTATCATCCTCGCCTGTTTCAGACACGGGCTTTAGCACGAGATAAGTTGCACCTCGTGTGCTGGTTTCTTTCTGCTGACAGTACAAGCACACTGACTGCAGGCCCTGCAGCATAGATACCAACATCTGGTCAGATGAATCCCATGCTGGGAAAGATCCTGATAACATCACCGGGCTCAGGATTATGGCCTGTAAATTTGAGGGATTAGTCACTGGTTTGTTCCCATCAGAGATGTCCAGGGCTGGCCTCATGCCTTCTGGGGTTCAGACTACCAGAGCATGGAGAGCTCCTTATATTGTCATCCCATCTGATCTGCCAGTGGTAGAAGACTGATGTGTCTTGAGAAGAGGCTGAAAGATGTGGGTGAGTCTGCTCTTCTCCTGGTTTTCTGAGTCACTACAGGTTCCTCCAAAACACAGCATCCCAACAGCCATTGGTGTTTGATACTGGCTATGGGCTTTTCCCTGCCAGAAAGCGAGCAAAAAATGTTACCCTGAAAACGATCCCAGAACAGTGTTCCTACTCCTTCAACACTTGAATTCTTGGCTTGTGGCCATGTTATTTATAGAAAACAACTTGGGCTGGAATTGATTTGATCGAATACAGATAGCTACATCTGCAGGAGCTACCAGAAGGCTGTTGTCTACATTAGCGAGTAGCACGGTCTAGTTGGTGTAGAGCTGTAGTCTGAAACCTGACTTCCACACTATACACATCTTGGAGGGGGTGAACGAGGTCTACGTCTGTATCTTCCAGCTTAGTTTCATCTGAAAAGGATCCAGTTTGTATGCTCCAGCGCTGCCCTTTGATGTGAGCCAAAATGAGGTAAGTGGGGAAAATCAGGATAGTCACCTCAGAAGTGCAATGCTGAGCTGAACCGAACCACTGCTATCGCTGTGCACCCCTCACGGCCTGTATGGTCGGTGGAGATCAAATCCAAAATAAATCAGATGAATGGGGTCCTCAGAGATTTGTGCCTGCTTCATCTCTGTTGTATAGAAAAGTCACCTGTAAAGGAAGAACAAGCTCTGTTAGAGATCTCTGTGTTGTTACTTGTTAGGTGAGGGAACTCCCACATTGAGTGTCAGTTTTGCTTGCTAACCTGCCACACTGGGAATAAAAAGTGATTCTCAGCTGGAATAAACCACAGCCAGGTCTGTGAAGTCCCTGGGACCTTGCTTGCTTACATGAACTGAGGATCTGGCCCAAGATATTTAATGCATAACCAGTTCATCTTTAAATGCACTTTTGAGGGCTTTTTTGGACAATCTCACTGAAACTTACTGTGCTATCACTTGAATGGAGACAGATAAGAGAGTTGGCACTGATCAAGACCTTATTTTATTTTCTCTTTTAAATGATTAGCAGAGAGAAAAGAAAAACGTCCTGCTTTCCCTTTCTAAAGCTATTAGCTAATTCTATCCACAATGTTATCAGAGAGAAACAGATTTTGCTCAAGATTTTGAGCAGTGTGACAGTGACATTCTAGTAGCTGCATGATGCGCTTTATTCCACACTTTTGTTTCTCTACATGGCATTCAGGGCTGTATGCGGATTTTATGAGCTGCCTGCTTCAGGTACTGCTAGTACCTGAAGCAGGCAGCTTGTTCTGCAGATTACCTGCATTTCTACTGCACATTAAGAATGCCTGGGTGCTCCATGCTGCAGTGGCTCCTCTGTGCAGCTTGGGCTCTTCCCTGTTTCCTTTCTGTAATTAACTATTGTTTCGCTGGTGGTGGTGAAGTGAATTGAGGAACAGCTATTTTTCTTTTCATAAAACTTAAGATAAAGCCACTCCTGAGATTTTACAAGAAGAATAATGTAATGTTAGCGACAACTGCTGAGGTAGTGACAACTGCTGAGGTAGTGACAAAAACCCGACACAACACTCTCTTGAAGTTGCAGCAGAAATGAAAATTTTGAGTTTGTAAAATATTTTCCCTCAAATTTCTTCCTCTCTGTTTATGTAGAAGCAGCTCCCATTCACGATCACAAACAACCACAAGGCAGACCAGTTGCTGGCAACTGAGGGATACCTTTGGGGTTTTCTTTGTTTCTAAAAGGGATCCACATTCAGTTCCTGCTTGTATTAAGCATCCTGAGGTCTGTGGCAGCCCCAGTGGGGGTTTCATTTGGTAGCCCTGTAGTAGACTGAAAAGGTCCCAAATTTTTAGGAAGGGTTTAGGACCTTTTATGGCATCTTGACTTGGAGATGGAGAAACAGAGGCATCTGGAGCAACACTGCTCTTTTGAAAATACAAGTCTGAAATGAACTAGTCAGATATTAAAAAATGTTCAGTTTTTAGTTCTACCATGATTTGCTATGTGGGTACTAAGACTTTTCTGAAAATCTGCCCCATTTTACTGTCTCATCACCTAAATCTGCTGTGGAGCTGTACGATGCAGTAGATAATGTGCTGGTGGCCTGATTGCCATATACACACTATTGCTACCACTGATGGAGCATCAGGGAGCTGGGATGACAATATGAAAATGGACAAGTTCAGAGTATCTGAAATTGGGTTTGAAAACCAAGACTTTAAAACACAGTAATGAAGGGCAATACAGCAAGAGGAAATGGATTTTTCTCTTGTTTCGACTGGTGTAAATCCCTCGTTTGTGTTGAAGACAATGGATTGTTTTGAGCCTGAAAAAGGGTAGAATTAGACTTTCAAAGCATGAAGTTACAATACCTTTTTATTCAGTGATATCTTGATCCTGCTGGTTAACAAAGCACATTTACTATGTGAGCAGCACCTTGTGAGAGGCTGCCGAGGAAACACACAATCCTCTGCTTTCCCTGAAACAGGCAGTTAGAGTACTATGTTAATGCCAACCAGTGACTACATTAAGATTATTTTTAATATCTAGCAAATCCTCAAGAGAAGCTGAAATAAAACATTTGTCACTTTATAATTTTTAAGGAAAATGTATACCTGTTCATTACAATTCCATTTCCCTCGCAGCAGTAATAGAATTGTTGCTATTAGGACTAAAACTGAGTCTAGCTCAGGAAGATCTAAAAATTGGGAATTGCTTGTGATACCAAGCAATAATGTTGTTTTCAAAATCCACAGATGATTTAAATGCAATCCCCTTAAGTATTGAAATCTGTCTAGTTCACTCCAAAGGCAAATATATCCAATGTATATTTTTCTCTCCCTCTCTTAGAGCAGGGACAAATTCTGCTCTC
The DNA here is from genome assembly GCF_000699105.1 of Pygoscelis adeliae. Classification (NCBI taxonomy): domain Eukaryota; kingdom Metazoa; phylum Chordata; class Aves; order Sphenisciformes; family Spheniscidae; genus Pygoscelis; species Pygoscelis adeliae. The sequence goes on from NW_008824542.1 coordinate 1,459,653, forward strand.
AGCAACAGGGGAGTAAATCCAAAATTATTGCAGTCTTCCTCGTGCTTCCACTGAGCCCCAAGCTGCGGTCCCACAGGAGATCAGCGAGCTTCCTTAGCTGTGTGGCATTGGGGTGAGCATGGCTTGAGGTCACCTTGGGATTGAATCTTCCCCTCGAAGTCAATCGAGAGGGTGCAGTGGCTTTGCGGTGCATGTTGTGCTGCTGTGCAATACAAGTCCAAAAGTGGGACATGATGAACGGGGTGGGGATGGGGCTTAGCCTCCCCGAACTGCTTTTTATGGCCCTAGTAACAGAAGTCAAGTCTGATACATTTGGAGGAATTATGTCAGTACTAAGTAAAGTGCCGGGGAAGACAGTTTTCATGTAACGAGACCAAGGACTGGTTGATAGGATTCTTGGTCCTATTCCTAACTCTTCTAATGATTTATTCTGAGCTAAAAACCCATTTAACCTCTCTGCACCTCACTGTTCCTAAACAGCAAGTGGATATTCATAAATATCCTCATTTTGCAAGGAAGAATGTGAGCTCTAGGGTTTCATGCCAGTGCTTTCTGGTCCTCAGGTGAAGCACTTGGTTTAAAAGTAAATTTTTATTACTTCATGTGGAAGAAGCTCTGGAACTGATATGAGTAGGTGGGAGCACTGGAGGTGGCTGCTTCATTTTGTTGCATATGTAATGAGTTGCAGTCTCCACTCATTTCTTCTATTTAACCTCTAAATGAAGAGAAGGCTTGCAAAAGCATAATGATTTATGATGACACAGAGCAATAACAGTATCACAGTCACAACCACTTACAAAAATGGTTCAAAATCATTATCCCTGTATAACAGAAGGGCAGATTTTTGAGGTCCAGTCTTGTAAGGCATGGCCACCCCAGCCTATTGAGTCCCAGTTCATTACAATTATGGATATACACTGTCTGCAGCTCCAGCTGTTCTGGAGGTTACCTGTGTCCTCAGCATCAATTTAGGAGATGTCTGAGTTCAGTGTGATATTTCTCCATCTACTTGCAGGCTCTCAGCATGCTGCCCCAAAGGAGAATCACTGTGGGGGTGGAAGTGGCAGTGGGCAAGCCCGTGGCAGGTGCCTGTCATGCACAGAGCTTGTGGATCCCTGCAGACCTCCTGACCAAAGCACCCGTGGGGGTTCTTCCCAGCTCGTTCACAGTAAGCCAGGTTAGAGAAGCTCACCATTTCAGCTCTTGGGCTGGGTGGAGAGTAGCAGAGAAACCTCCCTGGGGCCTGGTTCCTGGGACAGGAGTTTGCAGAGCTGGACAGGGGGTAGCTGTTGGATTGCCCGATGTTTTCTCTCAAGGAGCTTCAGAGGGTCTCAGAGGGTCTTCAGCATCTTCCCTGACTACAGTGGCAAGGGGAAAAAAATAAAAAAGGCAAATCCA
>NW_008824542.1:1461443-1461881 GCF_000699105.1 Pygoscelis adeliae
ATCTCTCTAGGACTGTGTTGCCTTTCTTACATCTCCATTGCTCTGGTATTGGATATTCCCCAGGGTGTCATGTAAACGAAGAAATCCGAGCCTTCTTCACGTAGCCCTTGGAGTTGAACTTTCTGAGGACAGCCTACCTGGTTGTGTGTATGGAATGATGCCATGCAAATGAGTGAAGTCCCACTGTATTCTGCAGCTGGCAAACTTGACCGCTTATTTAGTTTTCCAAGATTGTACCAAGTTTCCTTGGATTTTTGGCCTGAAAAAAAAAGCAGCTGTGCTCTTTCAATCAAACCAAACCAAGGAAACTGTCAGACTTTATGCAGGGCTGGAGCCCTGACTGCTGATCCTAACAAGGCAAACTCAGTGGGAGTGTTAAGTCAGTGCCAAGGTGACCTCTGAAAGGTGCTATCAAATCCAGTGTGCCACGCAGGAAAG
>NW_008824542.1:1462250-1472947 GCF_000699105.1 Pygoscelis adeliae
TCCATTGCTCTGGTATTGGATATTCCCCAGGGTGTCATGTAAACGAAGAAATCCGAGCCTTCTTCACGTAGCCCTTGGAGTTGAACTTTCTGAGGACAGCCTACCTGGTTGTGTGTATGGAATGATGCCATGCAAATGAGTGAAGTCCCACTGTATTCTGCAGCTGGCAAACTTGACCGCTTATTTAGTTTTCCAAGATTGTACCAAGTTTCCTTGGATTTTTGGCCTGAAAAAAAAAGCAGCTGTGCTCTTTCAATCAAACCAAACCAAGGAAACTGTCAGACTTTATGCAGGGCTGGAGCCCTGACTGCTGATCCTAACAAGGCAAACTCAGTGGGAGTGTTAAGTCAGTGCCAAGGTGACCTCTGAAAGGTGCTATCAAATCCAGTGTGCCACGCAGGGAAGAGTCAACTGTGTGCAGAAATGCTAAAAACCTGAGGTGCCCAGACAATTTGTTTTGCATCCTGAGGTTTTCCAGCAATGGCCTCTAGTGCTTTTCATGTGTTATGCATCAAATGTAATCAGCCACACGGCACAGTATGATGAAGTAAATGCATTGGGTCACTAAAGTGCATTAAGTGCCATTTACTGCATAGATTTAATTCTGTCCCTAGTCAAACTTATAATAACTGTCTCTATCCCTTATTGCTGCTTCCCTTTTCCTTTTACTGCCGAGCAGGCAATGGCATCCATTTTCTCACCCGACAGAGTAACTCAGTCTAGCTGATAACCCAAGCCCACTGTCATCAGTCCTGCCTTGCGCAGTGCAGTAGATCAGAGGGCTGCAGATATTCCAGGCTGGCAACCCACACGGGCTCAGTGTGGGTTAGGTGAGCCTGCAAAGCCAAAGGCTTTTCTCACTGCCAAAGCATGGCAGCTCTGGTGCTTGAGAAATTCAAACCTGCCCGCATTGATTTTTTTTCTCTTGTAAGCTACACTTTGTCTGGGAAGTTTTCCATTAACAGAGCAGGAGTTGTGCGCTGCACAAGAGGCAAGTGTATTAGCACGATGGGTTTGGGTCTGGATAATGGATGTCTCCATCAGAAGAGTTTTCTCCGCAGGAATTTGTTTGTGTCATTTGCACTATGTCCGCATTTCCTGTTGTACCGCTGTGTAAGTGCCAGAGCAGGTTGAAGGTCAGTGCACAGATTAATTCTCCATGTAGAAAAAAGCTTTTTCTTTCTTCCTTTTTTTTCCTCTCAAGTGCTTACACAACCTCCTTCTCTACTGAAGAGTGCTGAGACTTCCTTTTTTCACTTTAAATTTCCAAAACACTGGTTTAAGTGTGCTCTATCTTGCACTCTTTCGTGATTATCCGTTTTTATCTGGTTACAAATTTATACTACTTCAAATTTAAATCACATCATATTAGAGGGTTTTGCAAACCTTGTGTGAACAATGAACTTTCCACATGTAACTCCAGGCTAAAAGACTCTCTTTGACTCTGTGGTAGAAAGTTAGTATATGAATGCTTAAAAGTAGGCAACACATCAGGTTTTTTCACCCCACAGCATAATTAATTTCAACGTTCAAACATGGGTTGGGCTGGGGAGCGAGGAAGGTGTTGCTGGATAAGATCATTGCAGCACTGCTGCTCCTGGGAGCCTCAGTTCTCTCCTCTGTGCTCCAAAGCAGCCAACTTTGAAGGGTTTCCCATAAAATACTTGCTATGGTGTAATTTTACACAGAGAGTGCATCATTGTCTTTAACTGATTTGATTGTATTTCAGTTCATGATCTACAGTTCCTACCCTTGCCATCTGAAGTGTGCTGATAAAATGAGGTCTGATGTGGCCCCAAGAATATTGTAGGGACCGGTTCTACTGGTAAACTCCAGCTGCTTTGTGCCAGTTTACTAACACAAAGCAGCTGTAAATTCAGTTTAACTGGGTTTATGTTTACTCTGCTGCATCAGAGTGGCTCTTGGCAGCTGGAGCATAGCAGAAAATGGGGTCCTCAATGTTCAATATCTAGTATATGTCCTCTGTCTGGGGTATACATCTTGCCCTTGCAAGGAGTTGTATAGCACAAGTCTTTCATCTATAAATGTTGTGATCATATAGTCAATGAAGGCATCTGGAAACATCCCATTAGGGGCAGCAGTACACTGTTGCTTTGCTGTTGACAGGAGTGCAGGGGTGGGATTTGCCTGCTCCTCACTCAGTGTCTAGTACATTCAAAAATACTTAAGGGAAAGAAAGGGACAACCTGATTATGCTGAAGGTACTAATAAAAACATAAAACTGCCATTGGACCAGCTGAAGAGCGAGGACCACCCCAGAGCTGGCTGGGGAGGGAGTCTGGGACTCAGAAGAGCCCAATCTGGACCGTCCCCTTGGCAGTGGAGTATGATGGAGCAGTAGCACTCTCGCAGGGCTGTTGTGCATTTTGGGAAGCCAGATTTCCTTCCCAGTGACTTCAGAAGGGCTTTCTGTGCAGCCATTTCCACAGGGGAGGAGGAAAGGAGAGGGACAAAGGCTCTTCCCCTTCCAGGAAAGCTGTCAGTAGCTCAGACACTTCAGGAGGTGAGAGCTAAAGGAAAGGAGACTTCCAAGTTTTGGCCTCCCACAACCACCCTCCCTGCTCTGCTGCAGAGCCTATTCCTTTGTCTGCTTCTTCCTCTTCACTCTTTTTTTTTCTCTGTTTCTTTCAGAGAGGTTCACTTTTTATGACTAATTAACAATTAATTTGGCTAGAGCGCAAGCGAACAGAAAGATGTGGTAGAACATATGGAGGAACACACTGTTCTTGGTCCCTGCAGATCTGAACTGAAAAGCGAGGTCCAGGAACAATCAGTTTATGAGCAGAATAGCCTGGGAATAAGCTTCGGAAGAGGAAGAGAAGAGAAATGGAAGCAGAGATCCACATCATTTCTCCCTGAAAGCTGTAGAGAAGGTGAAGAAAAGCCCTGAGGAGTCATTAAAAAGATAGGGGAGCAACCAGAGGAAGTGGCAAAGGTTTCCAGACTGAGAAGGAAGGGGAAGGCAAATTGGGCCAGATTTTTTGTAAAGAGCAAAAGCATCAACATCACTTAGGGAAGTGATCGTGCCCCTGTACTCAGCACTGGTGAGGCCGCACCTCGAATACTGTGTTCAGTTTTGGGCCCCTCACTACAAGAAGGACATTGAGATGTTGGAGCGTGTCCAGAGAAGGGCAACGAGGCTGGTGAGGGGTCTGGAGAACAAGTCTTATGAGGAGCGGCTGAGGGAACTGGGGTTGTTTAGCCTGGGGAAAAGGAGGCTGAGGGGAGACCTCATCGCTCTCTACAACTACCTGAAAGGAGGTTGTAGCGAGGTGGGTGTCGGTCTCTTCTCCCAAGTAACTGGTGATAGGACGAGAGGAAATGGCCTCGAGTTGCGCCAGGGGAGGTTTAGATTGGACGTGAGGAAAAATGTCTTTACTGAAAGAGTGGTTAAACATTGGAACAGGCTGCCCAGGGAAGTGGTTGAGTCACCATCCCTGGAAGTATTTAAAAGACGGGTAGATGAGGCGCTTAGGGGCATGGTTTAGTGGGCATGGTGGTGTTGGGTTGATGGTTGGACTCGATGATCTTGGAGGTCTCTTCCAACCTTAATGATTCTATGATTCTATGATCAAAATTGTGTTTGTATAGCCATGAGAGAACAGCGGGTGTTCTGTCCTGGGGGACTTTGGCGACTAGTGGGAGACAAATCCGTGACCTGCTGGTGGAGGGGAGAGGGAGGCAAGAATGAAGTGAGCAGAGGGAGAAGGTCACATTTTATTTGCCCCAGTTTCTTTTGCAAGAAATTCCTGGAGACAAAAGTTAGATGGGACGAGCTGAGGATTTGAAGAGTAGGAGAAAAATGTCTGGCTGGGAGTCTGGGTTGGGTTGTATCAGAAACTGGTTGTTTAGCAAAGGCAGCAGAAATAGAAGACGAGAGCTGTCTCTGAGGCATAGAAATTTGCCTGGCTCATGTGATTTTCACTATCAGTATTCCGTAACGTGCTAATGAAGGTATCAAGTCCTGCTGTTGGAGTGAGACATGCTAGACCCAGACCTTGGACTTTGGTGTTTGTGCAAAGAAAGGGAACAGAGGATACAGAGGAGAGCAGGGGAGAGCTTGCTGACACCCATGGACTGGAAATGGGGAGAGGCTGGAAAATGGCTCCAACTATGCAGCTAAAACAGCACAGGGTCTGTTCTCCAGCCCCGAGGCTGAGTGTTACGGGCTGGCTTGCATCCACTCACCTCAAGTTTTTCCCTTCCCCCTCTTTCCACCCTCAAAACCAATATGAATATGGTCAGATGCTGGTAGGGACAGTCCCCAGCCTGTGCCATCCCCAAAATGGTGCGTGGGCGATGTCTGGGAGACAAGGAGCTGGCACAAGCCAAAACTATGCCAGGAAGTGCATTGATGGGGAACAGCTGGGTGCTCTGGCCCTGCTTTATTTACTGGCAGAAATACTGCCAAGCTGTTCATGGACCTAGAAGGAGGATCTACAATACAAAGCTAATACTTGGTGATGACTGGGGTGCTCAAACAGCCAGAAGAACCACCAGAGCAGAGTACGTGTTGTACAGGCAGCTTAGTGCAGTTTTTTTTAATTTGGTAGATCCTGCTTTTGCTTTGTGTGTGTGTGTTGGCATTGGCCAAGGTCAAGAAGTGTCTCTGTGCCCGCAGGAGGAGGGGTGCTGCCTGGGGTACTGTGGCTGTTGGGTCCTTGCCCTTCCTTCTCCTCCCGCTCGTCTTTGGCTGCCCACATTGCCTCGCCTCCAGGGCTGGGAAGCGCTCCACGAGGTTAGGCTGCTTTCACTGCTCCTGCCTTGGTCCGGGCTGGATCACACCCATGTTCTCCTGACAAGGGAATAGCTCCTTGCCATCCTCACTGCCACTTACTGGGCTATTCAGAGGCATTATTTTTCCCCAGGGCTCAGCTCCCATTTAAGCACCTGCAGATAAGGGCCAAATTTCCTGAAGTGCTCATCAGGCAGCTGCCTCCCCTGGGACACTTAATCATAGATTTTTCCAAATAAAAAAAAAAAAAGCCATGCTGAACTGTTCGGAAAGATCCAGCCATTTGTAAACCCTTGGGAACAATGACTGTTGTTTATTTTATGCCTTTGCCTAGTACCACGGGGCTTGGTGTTGGGCACATGTCCTGATGATTTATATAAAATTAACTCCTTAGTCCCCACCTTGGAGGAATTGCTAGCAATCTGCTTAGTGTTTTCTTTGGAAACTGAAGATGCTGATAGAAGATGAAGGCTTCAGATTCCTGCTCTGTCCTGGTGCACGAAGAGGCTGTTTTCTCAATTGACACCATCAGGTAGAAATTAAATTCCCGCTTTGCTCTGTGTTAACAGATGGATGCTGGAGGAAGAAGTGTTAATTTTTAAACGTATCTGAAGCAGTCAGAAGTCCACCTAGGACAGACCCATTTACATTTTAAAGGCAGGTTAAAACTTTCCCCTGGGCAATTTCCTATCAGGGTGAGAAAAGCAGCAGTTCCAAGGGCTGGGCTGCTGAGAACAGATGCTCCGGTTCAGCTGGCCGACGGCCAGTCGGGAAAACCTCCGGAAGCGAAGGGCAGCCTTGCCGCCGCCTCGCCGCGTGCTCTGCCCTGAGACCTGCTTTGGCAACTGCCCTGGCTCTGCAGGGACAAGCTCACAGCTGGGCACCTGTGGGCAAGGGCCCATGATTCTGATGGTTGTGACACCAGTTCTGAAATCCTGGCTTGCACACCGAGGGTTTATTTCTTTCCCTTTTTTGCTTTTCAGTGGAGAAGTGTGGCTGTTGGAAGCAGTATTCCCTTGAAAAGAGCAGGGCGGTGGGGAGGAGGCTGAGGTCTGGAAGCAGTCAGCCCTGGTCCCCTGCTTTCAGCCACAAAAGGACAAGTCTTCCTGTCCTGGAAAGTAACATTCAATGACTAAAGCAATGACTAAATGGCCTAAAGCAGTTGCGTCCCATCTTTCAACTGAGAGGTCACATATAGCCTAATATAGAGACACTTGAGCTCTGCATACCTTCCTATAACACGATTAGATGAGTCTACACTACACGAGCAAAATATTGATCCCCTTGATCACACGACGCAGAGGCTGTTGCAGCCTTCAGAGATGTAGGCAGGGAGTTGGCTATGGTCAAAATGGACCATTCAGTCTGACTGTACCTGGTTTGTAGTGGTAGATTTACCCTGGACTGTCAGGGGTTTTCTCCTGCTGGGCACAGCTTGAGAGGACACAGGGAAGGGATATGATGCAGCGGGGCCACATTCCCTTCTTTGATCTCTTACTGGGATGTTGCAAGAATTCGGCCAAATCACTTCTCAATTTCTGGGCGTCAGTTTCTCCACCAGTAAAACAGGAACGATGCCATCAGCTTCCTCTGCAAAGCGCTCCAAGATGGAGGTTAGAAAGCAGTAATGAAGAGCTGGCTATAATTACATCCAAATTTAGAAAGAAAAAGGGCTCTTGTTCCCTTGGACCTAGTGTAATAAATAAATAAATGGAGCAGTCCCGGCTTTATTGCCAATTCCATCTGATTAGATGGAACTTAATTTCCGACATTTTTTCTGCTGGTGGCCGTATTATAAAGGCACCCCACAGAACCAGCTTGACCTCTGGGTGCCTCATAATTTTCCTGGGTATGAAGTCACTCTCTTACAGAATTAGTTTCCTCAGCATGTCTTTGTGGGGCTGGTGCTTTAAATCAGGCAGACCCAAGCAGCTGTAGCCCTGACACGGTCATTTTACAGCTGGCTGCTGTTTGTCACCTCTCCCTCTTTCCCAGCTGGTAAGTACTGTTTTACCTTTCTTATTGCTGTGGAGATGACATTATCTTACACTGGAGAATTTCCCTGCCATACAGTTGCTCTGGATAATGTTTGTGTACAGATGATGTTTATGAAAGCCAGGGGGCAATTTACTTACTGCAGTGGGCACCATTGCAACATGTAAAATCATCGTACACAAATACCATTGACTAAACTGCTCCCTTCCTTCTCATAATTCATTATCGGAACAGATAACCCGGGGATGGGAGGGAATCTCCATCACTTGGAGCCTGTAAATCAGGCCTGGCTGTCTCTCCAAGGAGCGTGCTCTTGCCAAACTGCACGGCGTTGGGCTGGATGGGGGCATCGCCAGGGGAAACTGATGGGCTCCCTTACGCAGGCGGGCAGATGAGACAACCATAACGATCCCACTGGCCTTAAAGCCTGCAGATCTACTGCTGCAACTCTGGTTGTGTCAATGCAGAAATCAGAAGACTGATGGATAAAATATGTCCCTCCACCTTCCTGAAATCTCTCCAAAGGCCAGGCCTGTGATACGCATTGAGCACACCAGTCTGCTCCAGAAATGGTAGATCCAGCTTGCATGGAAAACTTAATTGCTTTCCCTGCCTGGGCCCCTTGACTTCTTGCTGTCTGTGGAAACCTGAGTAAAGACTGCCCGGATCCATGACAGTCAATGGAAAAGGGCTCTCTCCTAGCCAAGAAGGAAAGGGAGTGCTGAGCCAAAGCCCTTGCTCTGGATGCATTGCTGTCCCAAATTCAGCTGCTGCTTATGGCCTGAGGAGGGGAAGAAGTGCCTTACCACTTAATCCTTGAAGTTTCTGCTTTGAAGTAGTTTCCTGAGATCTTTTGCCATGTTCATCATGGGGCTTGTCTATCCCAGCAGCCAGCTCTGACCACCTGGGATCACCCCTCATTTGCTCGTCAGATGGGGAGCACACCCAGGAAGGCAGCGTTAGCACAAGGGTGAATAGGTGGATGTTTCCACGCAGCCTGGTGCTGCACGCAGGATGGCAGGAGGCTTCTTAGACTCAGCGCTTGTGGTGTGGCTCTGAAGATCAAGACTAGAAATGAACAGTACCACTCAGCTTTTAAACATACAAACATACTGAAATTCTTATGAGGGATGTCCCCTTTTAGTTCATCTTGCACTTTAACTGGGACCATAAAAGTGCCTGCTTGTGATAAGAATTTGCTTTTATTATTGATCAGTTATTGATCTGTGCAAAGAGTAGGTTTATACTATTTTATTAATGTTGTGCAAAGAACAAGAGTAAAGTTATTATTTTATGGTCAGGAATACCTGTTTTACGCTCGCCGTGAAGTCAGTAGCCACCCGCTCTCCTTTGGCGCTGGCCCAGTCTGTAAATTCATCAGGGCGGGGGAATTCCTGCTTGGCACCTACCACAGTGAAACTCTGAACTCCTGGCTCCCAGTGATGAATCTCATCTTTATCTCAGGTATAAAGTTTCTTTACCTCTAGACTGTGATAAAGAGGATGAGTAAGGACTGGGATAAACAGATTTCTGCTGAATTTGGGTTCAGCTTGTGCTGACAGTGACTCCAGGTTGCTATTGCATGTGGCGCAGGTGGTCAGGAACTGTGGGTCTGCTGCAGGCCTGCCTCAGCCCCAGTGCCTGGGGAAGGCAGAAGCTGGTGCCTTGTCCCATCACTCCTGGCAGCCTTCCCCACTGGTGGGTGTAAGGGACACTCCTGCTCACGCTGGTGCTCGCTCCTGTGAGAAGGACTGTCTGCAGCCCCCGTCTCCAGAGATCTGAACAGAGAACCACTCCACGTGCACCAGGTCACTCCAGGCTCTTTGAGATGTCCCTGTGTTCACTAGTTTCAAAAATACAGGCCAGTAGCAGCAAAACAGTGTCCTCCACCATAGCAGAAAAGTTCTGTGCCTGTGGCTGCTAAAGACTCTGCAAGCATCGGCCCCTTGGTACCCAGGAAGGTCCTGGGATGTGAGAAGCAATATTACCCCTGTTTTACATCCAGGAGTGAGGAATTTGCCTGTGCCTGTGCACGACTGGGAACTGAAGCCACATGTCCATAAGATCAGCTCCATCATATTTTTGGGTCTGCCAGTATTTTCCTCTGTTGGGTCTGTGTAGACCATTAATAGCTGTTTCGTTGCCTTCCTGTGCAGCTAATATAAAGCAGCATATTCCATTTTCACTTAATACTAAATAATCATCATGTAGTTGGAGTTTGCTGTTACGTTCTGCATGAGATGAAGGTCATAGGGAGAGGTGGTTTTTTATCAGACCAATCAATATATCTGGAAGAAAGCAGACAAGTTCTCAGGCATTTGAGCCCTCTGTCTGGTCTGAAACAGAAGCAACAGCCTTCCCGCTAAGCTTAGGCTGAGAAAGATTGCTCAGTGGCCATGGTGTGACATCCCTTTTCATCAGCATTACTCTCCCTCAAGCAGTCCTGCTGATCTCTGGCCCCAGTCATGCTGCTGTCCACGGCCAGCCCGGCTATTTGTGTGGCCACAAAGGCAGACCAGAATGCTTGTGCAGCTGAAGAACATCCCTTTTCGTGGGTGGCATTGGCCATGTTCCCACCAACCCGCCACATGGTGGCAGGCACGCTGGCACTTGCCGAAGGCAGGCACATGGGAGGGAATAAGCAGCGGCAGGGCACCGGGGCTGGCGCTGGAGGGGAGTCATCCAGTGCAAGCAGCACTGCTGCTGCTGCGTGGGAAAGCGTGATCGGACCTCAGTTGTATCAGCTGGCTGGGAGGTAACAAGGGGAGACCCATCCTAGGCTGTTCCCAGGCTTCCTGTCAGTCTGCAATTAATAGTAACTTTGAAGGTTAACAATGAATTAACTGCAATGTCAGCGTCACAGAGGCTATTTCAAGCAAGCAGCTCCCAAGTCTTTTCACTCTCACTGTAAGTCCCGCTTGTGCTGCACGGGTGTCTGGCCAGTGGTACGGACATGGTATGCCAAATCACTGGGCACTGCTGAACGCAGTCCAGTAACGCTCACCCGTAAAATGTGATTTTTGGCTGCAGTGACTAGGCGAGAGCAGCAGTACTTTCAGCCTTAGTGTCATCAAATCTGGGTTGTCCACTGTCTTTTGTCCTCCTCTCCATTTAGTGAGACGTTTAGTACCCAAGTTCTCCTCTAAGCACTAAGAGCAAGAACTGAGCAGGAGTGCTTAATTTCTTCCACACAGGCCATGGTAGGAACATGAAAACTTGGATTCCTTTCTGAAACACAGACCAGCTTTAAGTGTTTGAAATTATATTTTCTTTCACCGATATTTTTTTCCCTCAGAAGGCAGAAAGATTTCAGCAGTCATTTTTTATATCCTCCCTTAGGTAAAAGTGGTAAAATCAAGCTTGGAAAGGTCTGCTGAGATGAATCTGATTGAAGAATTGCCCCTCTGGAGCTTGGCGTGGTGGTTACAAGACAAAAATTGTCAGGTTGGGTCAGCTCCTTGCCCAGCTCTGGGAGGATCAGCTGGTTTCTGGTAGCTGTCCCAGTTCATCCAACCCATGTGGTTAGGGCAGGCAACTGTTAGTTTTTCTTTAGGAGGATAGGAAAAAATAACATCATACTTAGCAATTTCTGGCCTAGTCTGCACATCCCATATTTCAGCTGCTTCCTTTTGCTGCTCAGCATCATCCATTACAATGTGCTGTTAGTTCAATGGCCTGTGGTTTCAGATGGGATAGCATGTGTTGGACAAGCAACCCCTTCTCAACTATTGACGAAGGCATGTCCCGAGTGACATTGGACTGAGACTGTGTAGCTCTTATCTTAGGAATTTGGCCATCTGCTTGCATGAATACCATGTCTTTTTAATGTCCTTGACCATCTACCTCTGCACTCCTAACTTTCAGACCACCTGTGTGTATAGCAGTAATTTTCCCTCTCTGCTGCTGTATACCAGAAAAAAATGAAGAAAATACAAAGCTTTCAGCA
>NW_008824542.1:1472995-1481146 GCF_000699105.1 Pygoscelis adeliae
CTTCATCTTGGAATTAATAATATTAATCTCTCCCATTCATAGCACAAATTTTGACTCCAAAGCACAGAACAAAGACTTGTGTAATTCTCCTTTCAGCACCTATCCTGCAGCACAGGTAGTTATCCCTCTTGTATGACTAGGAGAAAGAATATGCAAGAAAGAGGCCAGAGAGGCCACAGGTCTTGCTCAGGAAGTCAGTGGTCCCGTAGCAGGTGTATGTGAGTCTCCATCTCCCTTTGCTTTTCTCTTTTATTCTTAACTTAGGTGAAACAAGTGAAGTTGCTTTCCATAAGAAAATATGTGGGTTTGAATGGCTGTGTCTGGTCTCCCCTGTGACCTACCTCAAACTTGTTTCTTTTGGAGCTTGGCATTCATGAGCACCTCCCAAACTCGTCCCTCCTCTCTACCACCGAGCACTTAATGCCTTTTGTTCTTTAAGGATTTCCAAGGAGTTCTCAGCAAAAGCGACCTCCAAACCCCACTGCAATCAATTAGGGGAATCCGACTGACTTAGAGAGCATTTTGTCAGGCCCAACAGACAATGAGGATCACATACAGCAGCATTAGGAAGTTCAGATCAGGGGACTCCCCAACAAATGCCTCCCATTATGAGATGTGTCGCAGGATTTTGTCTGTCTAGGTACAGCTCTAGGGCCCTCATTTGCCAGGGGTCTTTTGAAGAACAAGGCTGCAGGGTACTATGGAAAAGGCTTTGTTTGTTTGTTTGCTTGTTTTTAAACTATGGAAGGAAGCTGAACCATTCCGACCCTGCCAGGAGCTGAACACATGTTGCTGGGATAATTTTGCAGTATCAGTTGGGTGCTTGGAAGTATTAAATCATCTCCTGCTTGCACATAAACCTTCTCACCCTTGTTTCTTGTGTTTTCATCCAAACCCCTCACTCTGCTCTAAGATTGCTAACTGTTTCCACCTAACTTGGTGTGGTCCAAACAGTAATGGAGTCTGACAACAGTTTATAAAACAAAGCTTTATTGAGGCAATAAGAAAGATGAGCAGCAACGTGCCCATATGGTGACTCAACCAATCACTGACAGCAAACAGAGGATCGTAAGCAATGCCATGGCTCCTGTGCACTGCCAGGGACACTTGGTGTTCAGGTCATCTGGCAGCAACAGCCAATGAGGCAAATTACTTTTGAATTCAGGTGAGAGTTGGTGGAACCATCCCTTGGTTCCACCAAAGGAAGTGAGATGTGAGAGCAGCATACCTTACATGAATAATGTGGGCAGCATCCTGCCTATGCTGCCGATGTCGGGCAGGGGGCAGGGTGTGGGCAGTCTGTCTACACTGCCAATATTGGTCAAGGGACAGAGTGTCAGGAGGCAGGGTGTCACTTGGCCACTGTCCTGTGGCTACAAAGACATTGCAAAGTGGCCTATTACTATATTTTGGAAAGATGTGTATGTTTGAGTGAGTCCTTTGTTCTCAGCTCATCTGGAAGAATCATCAGCACTGATAATAACAGAAATAGCTCCTCACTACTTCGAAGCAATCCCCCTCCCCTTCCATCCCCTGTGCAAACAGAGGAAGAAAGGTCAAATGCTCTTTACTCTTAGTGACCTGGCTGTCATTTACATTTACTCAGTGCTTTACACCGCATCGTCTCAAAGCCCTTCATGTCACCATAGTAAGCAGGTTTTTTTCCTCTACTGTGCAGATGAGGAGAACAAGGATGACAGGGACAGCCCCAGGCAGTAGTGGGGCCAGGTAGCTGAACGTGGCTCCTTTCGGAGTGTGCGGGAAGACAAAAGCACCGTCGAGTGTGAATGATCCAGTTGCCTTCTGTGGCATCTGCAGTACAACATGCCATGGACAGAGGTGGGAGTCTGTTGCCATATCTCCTCTGAAACCTTATCCAACCCTTTCCCCTGTGGTGCTCTGCAGTGCCGTGTACTCCCATACTCTCGTCTCTCAGGATTTGGGAAAAGTGGAGGAATACGCCTTCAGGCAGCAAGTCAAGCATGGTTTGTAAACCACGCTGTGTTTGTTGACATCTCTTGTGTCATGCCGTGTAGCAGGAAACCCATCCTCACCTTTGGAAGTGCCCACCCAATAAACAACGCATGTGTTCAGACAGGACCTCATTTTACTTCATCTACTCCTCTGTCATGAGCAATATTCCCTTAATATTTACAGTGTTTTTCTGGTGCTAGCATTCACATCCCCTCAGAAGAAGAGCTGTCTTTACCAATGTACTGTATTAACATTCCTATACCGAATCCTTCAAAAATATTGACTTTTCAGAATAAAGTGGAAGAGATCCAGAATTGCATGAATCAATGATCTAGGCATATTTACTGAAATTCTCTTGGGCAAGGGCTGACACATCTAAAGATTCGCTTAAAAAATCTCTGACTGTACAAGGCACATTATGATCTTATTGAATAAAAATGAGTCTATCCAGGAAAACAGTATAATTCTGTTAAGTATTTTCAGATCCTATGGGACAAAGGTGTTCTACAAACATGAGACGATGTTTATTATGACTGTATGAGATAAGATCAGGTAGTGTGAATAGCTCACTAAATAGTTATATGTGTTAAAAAGAGACAGAGAAACAGCAACCACAATTTATGCTCCACAATATCAACCAGTAAGAGGAAATAACTCTGCTGGCTTGATATTGCACTGACAATAAGCAGTCTTTCAGTAGAGACTAACTCACTAAAGGCGTGTGCGGTACATATGACAAACCGTGATTTGAGTGATGCTTTGAAGGTGTGGGACTGCAACTTTCAGATGCATTCAGTCCTTCCAGCATTTCAGAGAATCCTTTGCTCATAGGTCAGCGGTGCTTAGCATATGCAGCGTGCCCTGCACTAACTCTCAGTATTCTGAAAGTACCCAAGAAGTGCCCTATTGGTAGGACTATGGACCCATTTGATACGGGGGTTTGAAGGGGTAGGGGAGATGTTGGAGAGACCCCAAGGAGTTGAGGTAACATGAGGGTGAGGAAGAAAAGGAAAGCACTGACAAGAGCAGGGAGGATCAGGACTATTCAGTACCTTGCCTGTAGCTGGAGGAACATCCTCCAAGGAAGAGGCTGCTGCTGGCAGAGAGAGTCAGCCCTGCTCTGTCTGTGCTGAGGCACGGTCCTCGCAGCTGACTTTTTTCTTCTCCTTTCCATTCTGCTTTCACGCAGGCTGGTTCTGGAGCCAGCTGCTGGTTCACAGGCGTGTGGAGTGAGATGCCCAGATCCACATCACCCCCTGCCCTAAGCACAAAGGTGTGCCCAGGTTGATGGGAAGGCACTTGGCTGTCAGGGCAGCAGGTGTAGTTTGAACAGCCATTTTCTGTCTTCTCTGCCCTATGTACAATTCACTTTATGAGCTTCCAGCCAGACCATGCGGATGGATTAACATACATGAATAAACACAAAGGCATTTACTCCTTAAAAACAAAGCAATTCTCTCCTCACTTGAAGAAGGAAATTCTGCTGACTCTGTTAGTGTCCCTCCTGGCTTGTGCAAGTCTCTCTGAGCTGAGACTCAGTCTCTACTTTCTTTTCATCCTTTAAAACCTTCACACTGCAATTTACTGTATTCCTGTCTCGAAAGCAATATCCACTATGCAAATTATTGGCAGAAAGAGATCATTTTGTATCCAAGGTCAGCACAAATTTACACTGAATTCATTATACTGCAATTGGCTTGGAAAGGCTTTTGAATGCTAAGATTATTTATACAGATTTTACTTCTTTATCTTATGCAGAGTTGGTCTTACACCTAGAAAGATATTTTGATGTTTTAATGAAAATCTTTAGTCATTTTGCACAGAGAATTGGAAAGAAATAGGAGTGCTGAAAAGGACTCTCTGTCCATTGCTATTGCTCTCTCTGAATCTGCAAACAAACCAAGAGCAGCTGGCTGCACATGCAGCTGTAACTTTTGCCTATGTACAGTGGGTAGGTGTAAATGAAAACCAGTGATTTACCAGCCCCACTATACTAATGGCTGCCAGTCACATGCCCTGGGCGACTGTGATTCACTGTGTCGGGCAGGATCTGTCATGGCAAATAATGTGAGTGATGCTGGTTGACATGTTGTGTCATCCAAGGAATCTGGAAAAAGAACAATATGATAAAATTCATTTTTTTATTATTAGCCTCTCTTTTAAGGAGATCTTCCTGATAGTCATGCCTCCTGAGCAGTTGCTTTCTTGCTTGTTTGCTTCCTTTCCTTTCCTTTCTAATAATGTGAGTGATGCTGGTTGACATGTTGTGTCATCCAAGGAATCTGGAAAAAGAACAATATGATAAAATTCATTTTTTTATTATTAGCCTCTCTTTTAAGGAGATCTTCCTGATAGTCATGCCTCCTGAGCAGTTGCTTTCTTGCTTGTTTGCTTCCTTTCCTTTCCTTTCCTTTCCTTTCCTTTCCTTTCCTTTCCTTTCCTTTCCTTTCCTTTCCTTTCCTTTCCTTTCCTTTCCTTTCCTTTCCTTTCCTTTCCTTTCCTTTCCTTTCCTTTCCTTTCCTTTCCTTTCCTTTCCTTTCCTTTCCTTTCCTTTCCTTTCCTTTCCTTTCCTTTCCTTTCCTTTCCTTTCCTTTCCTTTCCTTTCCTTTCCTTTCCTTTCCTTTCCTTTCCTTTCCTTTCCTTTCCTTTCCTTTCCTTTCCTTTCCTTTCCTTTCCTTTCCTTTCCTTTCCTTTCCTTTCCTTTCCTTTCCTTTCCTTTCCTTTCCTTTCCTTTCCTTTCCTTTCCTTTCCTTTCCTTTCCTTTCCTTTCCTTTCCTTTCCTTTCCTTTCCTTTCCTTTCCTTTCCTTTCCTTTCCTTTCCTTTCCTTTCCTTTCCTTTCCTTTCCTTTCCTTTCCTTTCCTTTCCTTTCCTTTCCTTTCCTTTCCTTTCCTTTCCTTTCCTTTCCTTTCCTTTCCTTTCCTTTCCTTTCCTTTCCTTTCCTTTCCTTTCCTTTCCTTTCCTTTCCTTTCCTTTCCTTTCCTTTCCTTTCCTTTCCTTTCCTTTCCTTTCCTTTCCTTTCCTTTCCTTTCCTTTCCTTTCCTTTCCTTTCCTTTCCTTTCCTTTCCTTTCCTTTCCTTTCCTTTCCTTTCCTTTCCTTTCCTTTCCTTTCCTTTCCTTTCCTTTCCTTTCCTTTCCTTTCCTTTCCTTTCCTTTCCTTTCCTTTCCTTTCCTTTCCTTTCCTTTCCTTTCCTTTCCTTTCCTTTCCTTTCCTTTCCTTTCCTTTCCTTTCCTTTCCTTTCCTTTCCTTTCCTTTCCTTTCCTTTCCTTTCCTTTCCTTTCCTTTCCTTTCCTTTCCTTTCCTTTCCTTTCCTTTCCTTTCCTTTCCTTTCCTTTCCTTTCCTTTCCTTTCCTTTCCTTTCCTTTCCTTTCCTTTCCTTTCCTTTCCTTTCCTTTCCTTTCCTTTCCTTTCCTTTCCTTTCCTTTCCTTTCCTTTCCTTTCCTTTCCTTTCCTTTCCTTTCCTTTCCTTTCCTTTCCTTTCCTTTCCTTTCCTTTCCTTTCCTTTCCTTTCCTTTCCTTTCCTTTCCTTTCCTTTCCTTTCCTTTCCTTTCCTTTCCTTTCCTTTCCTTTCCTTTCCTTTCCTTTCCTTTCCTTTCCTTTCCTTTCCTTTCCTTTCCTTTCCTTTCCTTTCCTTTCCTTTCCTTTCCTTTCCTTTCCTTTCCTTTCCTTTCCTTTCCTTTCCTTTCCTTTCTGAGCAGTTGCTTTCTTGCTTGTTTGCTTCCTTTCCTTTCCTTTCTTTTCTTTTCCTTTCCTTTCCTTTCCTTTCCTTTCCTTTCCTTTCCTTTCCTTTCCTTTCCTTTCCTTTCCTTTCCTTTCCTTTCCTTTCCTTTCCTTTCCTTTCCTTTCCTTTCCTTTCCTTTCCTTTCCTTTCCTTTCCTTTCCTTTCCTTTCCTTTCCTTTCCTTTCCTTTCCTTTCCTTTCCTTTCCTTTCCTTTCCTTTCCTTTCCTTTCCTTTCCTTTCCTTTCCTTTCCTTTCCTTTCCTTTCCTTTCCTTTCCTTTCCTTTCCTTTCCTTTCCTTTCCTTTCCTTTCCTTTCCTTTCCTTTCCTTTCCTTTCCTTTCCTTTCCTTTCCTTTCCTTTCCTTTCCTTTCCTTTCCTTTCCTTTCCTTTCCTTTCCTTTCCTTTCCTTTCCTTTCCTTTCCTTTCCTTTCTCTCTCTCTTTCTTTCTCTCTCTCTCTCTCTCTCTCTCTCTCTTTCTCTCCTTCCTTCCTTCCTTCCTTCCTTCCTTCCTTCCTTCCTTCCTCCCTTCCTTCCTAGGGGAAAGAATTTTCATCTTATCAAAATGGAAAGTCTCAATAGCATCCTACTGAAAATTAAAAAAAAAAAAAGTCATTCCTGAAAACCATTCCGTTTGAATGTATTCAGCAATTTCTTATAAAAAACTCTTCCACTGGAAATTTTTTTACCAGCTCTACATAAAACTTAGCTGAGCAAAAAGTTTCTTCAGACTGAGGAATTACATATCAGACTATGTAAGAAAAATGACTTCCTGATCACAGTTTTACGCAATCGTTTCATGGAGTTTGACTGCCCTGTAGCAGTCTATCTTGAGCAGGATCATTATGAGCTATTGGATATTGAATTAACAAAATGCCAGCTGGATTCCAAGGGTAGAAGGGTGTAAATCAATAGTAGCTGGAAATGAAAAGTGTTGTCCAATAGCTAGATGACGAAAATCAGAGCTCACGTGTTTGTACGCTTCGTTCAACCTGAGATACTGATCCCCATTGTGACCTTGGGCCATCTTTCAACCTCCTTGTGTTTGGTACAGTTTTACTGCATAACTGAGAAGCAGCAAGACTTTACCAAGCCCAGATTTATGCATCAAAATCTCGCATATTTGGGGAAATTGATTTCCAGAAATATTTCTTATTTCTACAGTGGTCCTAAGCAATCAATTCTTTGGAGTGCTATTCAGTTTCTGAAATGGGAATGGAGCGTAATAGAAGGAAGCTATCAAGAACTAATAGGAGAGAAGAGGAGCATACAAATACCAGGAACGGTATCCATAAGCTGCCATACTAAGAGTGCATTCCTCTCTTGGGAGGATGTCTTCTTGACTCGGTGCAGCCATGTAGAGTTGCATGAACCCCGTTTGGTCTGGAATCTGCTTAATATGTCAGCCATTTATTGCCCATATTCTTTACATGAATCCCCAAGGGATAAAATATATTAATAAAGGCCCAGATGTGGGCAAAAGGGACTTGACTTGCTTGTCTTGCCTTCACAGACATACTCAGAGCAGCAGATTAATTTCTAGATGCTTCAGAGAAGTAATATCCTCTTCTGATGTCCTCTTGCCAGGATGTTTCCCGCAGCAAATTATAACCAAAAAACCGCTGGAGCGGTGTAAATGTAGAACATTTACATGGACATTTTCCACTGAAAAACAGCAGTGCAGAGAGGGGAAAAAAACCTGAAATGACATATTGTTTGTCCTGGCTACAATAAACAGGTATTATGAAAAAACAGCACCAGGAAACCTTAGGGTATGTGGTTCTAAGAGTTGGGTTTACGCTTAAATTTTGTATTTCTAGTTTCTGAAAAGATTTTTGGACAATACTGTATTACAGACTCCAGATCCCTTTCTCAACTGACTAACAAGGTTAATAATTTATTCATTTATTTCTTAGCTTCTTTTTAACCAAGACATGTGTTCAGGCAGCTGTTTAGGGAAGGCTTGGGACCAGATGTGACATTTTCAATACGAAGATAAGATAGATGTTGTCAGCCCATTGCATCTAAAGGAGTTCAGTTACCTGAAACTTCTTTTGCAAAATAAGTGAGGGACATGGGTGCTCTTTCTGGGATTGACTCACTTCTCTGAATGAGTGTCCTGGTTTCGGCAGGGATAGAGTTGATTTTCTTCCCAGTAGCCGGTACAGTGCTGTGTTTTGGATTTAGGATGAGAATAATGTTGATAACACGCCCATGTTTTGGTTGTTGCTGAGCAGTGCTTACACTAGTCAAGGACTTTTCAGCTTCCCATGCTCTACTGACTGAGAAGGCTGGAGGGGCACAAGAAGCCGGGAGGGGGCACAGCCAGGACCCAAACTGGCCAAAGGGGCATTCCATACCATGTGACGTCATGCTCAGTACATAAACTGGGGGAAAGCTGGCCCGGGGGGCCGCTGCTTGGGGACTGGCTGGGCATCGGTCAGTGGGTGGTGAGCAATTG
>NW_008824542.1:1481174-1507175 GCF_000699105.1 Pygoscelis adeliae
ATTATTATTATTTTATTTCAATTATTAAACTGTTTTTATCTCAACCCACGAGTTTTTATCACTTCTACTCCTCCAATTCTCTCCCCCATCCCACCGGGGGTAGGGGGGGGAGGTGAGCGAGCGGTTGTGCGGTGCTCAGTTGCCGACTGAGGTTAAACCATGACAATGAGGAAGATGGCAAGTCAGCCATGACAATAGTTAGTGACATATGTTAAGTTGGATAATGGAGTCTTCACCCAAAAACATACCAGGTGCTCTTGTGCTGTGGTGCAAGGCAGGCAACATGTGCCTTCTTTTTCACACTGTAAAGCGGAGCTTTGGTGGCTGAGGTACAGGCCCCACTGTGTGTCTCTGAGAAAAAAAACAAAAATACTAATTCTGTCTTAGGGTCTCAGGTCCATTGTATGGGGCCCAACGGAGATGTGGGTCCTGCTGGTGTGCAACCAGTATGGAAGGTGGACCTGGCTGTTGTGCTCCAGAGGGTGGATTTAGTGAACTGTGAGCCTGCAATGGCTTTGCACTGCTGGATCGGGGAACTGGCAGCCATGCTGGAGGCTGCTACAGCAGCGCAATGTGTCCCAAATGTCCTATCTGCCTTTGGTGCTGTTGACTGCCCCGTTTCCCACCTGTGGACAGTCTGCATGGAGGGCTCAGAGCACACTACTCTGCCAAGACGGATGGAGCCTCTTGCAGGATCACTTTGTTGTGGGAGGTGAATGTGAATTTGAGGAGAGCTGCTGGGTCTTCCTTTCATTGGCATAGCCATGGGTTTTTCACTTACTTGACTGAGGCAGAAAGGTATTTCCTCAATTTCCCAATATTTTACAGAAACACATCTAAGAAAGGTCTTTCAGATTAAAAAGTAAGACCTTCAAGGAGGAGTCAATGAGCAAGTTTGCCCCAACAATTTCATGTAACGGGAGATCACAGACAGTGATGTGGAAGAAAAGTGGGAAAAAAAGCCAAAACCCTTGTATTTAAATGGTACCAGTAGCAGTGAGGATAGCGCCTTCAGACAGCAGAGAAGAATAGTGGAGTTCTGCAGAAGGAAGCTTCTTGGCTTTAATATCTTACAGTAAACAAGAAAGAGCCTTTTGACATCAACAACATAAGCAAAGCAACATCAACAACACAAGCAAAGGACCTTTAGTTGCTCAAGTCAAACTGACTTGCAGGTGGTTAGAGACCATGACTGTTCAAGCACTTCTCTATCCTGTAACACCTGGCTGTGGTGTCTACTCAGGATAGCTGTATAGGGAAAAAAAGGTTTAGAAATATTTTATGTTTATTATAGTCCAGATTCACTCTTGTCCCCAAAGTACCATCAGGACAGTGAACAAAAAGAACTTACCACCTTGGGAATAATATACACTTTATAGTTGGATGACAGTTTCAGGTTAAATTAATCTAGTCAACTGTATTACTTTGAGAAGTGCTAAGAGGAGGGAGCACTGAGGTGGAAGCTATGATGGCACTGAAAGCAGGGAATAGGCTTTAAACATGGAAGCAGAGGGCGCTGTAGGGAGGACATGGTTTCCAGTTCAGTTTTCTGAAATTTCTGGATTTCTACCACATAATGCTTTACCACTTTTTTGTACAAATGGGGATCTGACTGTAGGAAAAGGGTCATGTATGTCTTTCCTTAGCTCTTGTCCCAGACAGTGACCTGCATGGCTGTGACCAAGTTGACACTTTCTCTTTGATCAAATGGGATCTCCCCAAATTATTTTATGCCATTTTTAATTCTCAAAATTAGATTTTAAATTTGCTCTTTTTTTAATTGAGTGGAAAAAAAAAAATCTTATTTCAGTTTCTACCCTCTCCCTTTTCTCCCTTTTGACAGGAAGGCAGATGTAAGTTAACAATGTTGAGTGTTTACTTAACAGGACCACTTTTGATTGTTTTTTTTACTTGTTCACCTCTTTAAAAGAGAGAAGGTCATCTCTATGTTACACGAAGTCAAATTTGGACTGCAGCTTCTTTCTTTAAGAAATATTGCTCACTCTCCTTCCCAACTTCTTCCCCCCCCCCCCCCCCCCTTAATTTCAGTTTTTCAAAAGAGTGAATTTACTAAATAAAAACTATGGGGTATTTTTTGGATCCAGTTCTCAATTTAAAATAGTTTTTCGCTCAGTAAAGAGATTTTCCTTTTTATTTTTTCAGTATTTTTTCAGTTATCAAAAGGTACAAAATAGATCCACCTTCAATATCTGATTTATCTTTCCTTTCAAAAGTCTGTCCATACTGATCTTTTCTCTAATTTAATTCCATGCAACCTTTTCAGATTGAAATTCCTTACTTAAAAAAAGAATGTTCCTGGCACATTTGAATTTACTCTGCATGTAAGAATAAAATATATATCTATGATACTAATGCCAAGTCCAATAGTGGACCAGAATGTGTGCTTTGAGAGATTGGCAGTGAATACTTGACCTCGAAGGTAGGATGTGTAGGCAAAGGGTGAGTGAGATTGCCTTGGACTGAAGTTAAGCTCTCAGCATATTACAGTGCCAGTTGTCCTTCAGCTTCCCCTCTTGCATTGACTTCTGTACCCTTTCTTGGGGTTACAACCCAAAAGCTGAGCTGTGCCAATTCAACCTACTTATTCTTTCTTGATCAGTTCCGTTTCTGCTACACCTTTTTTGAAATGAGGTGACCTGAGTTAATGCCATTTTCAGGACACTTTTTTTTTCTTATTCACCTTTTTACTCTTTGTAGCTCACCTCTAACAGGAAAGTTTCAGAGCACATTAATAGGATTTCTCATAGTAGAACATTTCAGTGATTTTTCTGCAGTATAGTCTGTTGGTAGGTCACTGCAAAGCTGAGTTTGATTCCCCCATGTACTAATACCTGACTCTATGACTTTGTGGATGATCTTTAACTCCTCACTTCTTATTTTTTTCATCTGTACAATGGGTATAACGATTCCTTTCCATCTTTAAAAGTGTGAATGTGAACCACTCCGGTAGGATTCAGCATCATTACTTTGCATTTGACTTCATTCATCTGAAGTTTAGCTACTTTTACGTAAATTTCTTAAAGCCTCCTTAACTCAGGCTTTCAATTAGTTTTACTGTTTGTTATCTCAGTAGTATCCTTGCATTCTTTTCCTCCTTTTGAGTCCGCAAATCTACCCTGTTACTATCGCTGTAAAACCGCATACGTATGACATGGCCTTGACTGATCGGATGTTCAGCTATCTTGCTCTGAGCCTGTCAGCATTGTTCTGCATATTTGTTTCACAGTTAATACCCTGTGTTTTTCCCATTCTGCACAAACATACAGAAAACATAAAGAAATAGTTTATATCCTACAAAATATACAACCAAAGGGGAAAAAACAGTCAAAAACAAGGATATGAAAAATGAGCACAGAAAGTTGAAGCAGCTGACTGAACCCTGGCTGCCTCATTTGAGCTCCACCCCCGCAACCACTGAACCAGTGACTATGATTCCCCTGGGGCTAACCTCTGATAATCCATTATATATAGATTTTTTTTTCTGTGTATAGGAATGTCTACCCACAAACAAACCTAGCTATCTACTCACGCTGCTTCCCATTCAGCAGTCAAAGCAGGCCTTCATTTTTCTTTCCTTTCTTGCTCTTCTGTTCCTCTGTCTCTGGTCTTCTCTAGGCAGACATTCTCCATCAGTCATGAAGGACTGCAGCCCTCATCCAGACTTCATTTCAACCGTTTGCTCTTTACTCAATTCGTGAACAGAAAATCAAATTTGTCTCCCCTTGTTATTATTTAATTCTGCAATTAGGTTGCTTTGGTTTGCAAGGCACTTTGGGCTGTGGATTTCAGGAGAGGTGGCATACAAAATAAATGTCTATTGACTTGGCAAGGCTGAGGATGTCTCATTGATTCCAGTGTTCTCTGTATTATTCTCTGTCTGTTCCATGCTCAATATCCCCTAGCCTTTTATTCTTTTGGTTTTTTGATTGCTGCTGCACGTTGAATACATGGCTTCATTCAACTGTCCACAGCAATGCCTTTATCTTTTTCCTTGGAGATTACAACTAATTCAGAGCCCGTAAATATTTACAAGTAGTTTTAAACTGTTTCCTGCAAACCTCATGACCAGGCTGAGTTTCATCTAGTATGCTACTGTCCAATTACCTAGTTTGGTTTAGTCCATTTGGAGCTCCTTACAATCTCCTGTCTTGGCTGGGCTGACTTATTTTTGTTTCATCAGCATGTTTTATCCCTTCCCGTTTCCTTGCTGCAGGTTAATGTATGTGTATTTTTTATTACACTTCTGCGATGAGTTGCAGCATGATATATGGCTGTTTCTTTGAAAGGGAAATGAGACAGCTATCTATTGAGAATGACCCCAGTCTTGGGTTATAATCTTTGGACAATGCTATTTGCTGATCTCCTGGGAATGGGTTTATTGACTTCTTTTTATAGCATTTTAAATTGTAATTATTTACAAGCATAAGAACACATGGGTTTTCGTGATCTGCATTTATCTGAAGATCTAACAGCCCCTTATTATTGTGAATATAGTCT
Source organism: Pygoscelis adeliae (assembly GCF_000699105.1). Classification (NCBI taxonomy): domain Eukaryota; kingdom Metazoa; phylum Chordata; class Aves; order Sphenisciformes; family Spheniscidae; genus Pygoscelis; species Pygoscelis adeliae. Next base: position 1,485,693 of record NW_008824542.1, read on the forward strand.
GACAAAGTCCCTGCATTACTGGAATAAAGGTTTTCTCCTGTTTTATGAATAGAAATCAAAATCACTTGGGAAAAAACATTGCAAAAGATAACAGGAAAAAGCTCTACCCAGCCCAGTCCCTCATAGGAATGGGACAGTAAAGCAGTAATACTTTTAGGATACTTTCCCAGCCTTCAGCAACTTTGGTTTCTCAGGGATTTCTACAGGCAGAGTCGGTATGTTTGCGTTTACTAGCCCTCCGTGGCAAACAGGCATTTAACCCAGGATAAAGAAAACTCTGGTAAAAATGGTGGAAGTTTTCTGAGTGGTTCCTGCTCTGGTGGCTGCTCCTGATGGTGGGGTTCTCTGGGTGCTTTCTCCAGAGGTAGGAAAATTGTTCTTAGACAGGTCCAGGCCTGGACCACGGGTCTCTGCTGGAGAGAACATGCCTGTGGACATATCTGTGTATCTTCAACACAGTCATCATCATCAACCCCTTGGCTCCGGGAAAGCTGTCCCTGCTTTGGTAGGCACTCCCATGGCTGTGTTGTTGGTTGTCCATATTTTTACATCAGCCAGGCAGGAAATAGCATGGCTTTAACCACTGTGGAGAACTTTCCCTGAGACTTCTCCAAATCTGCACAGCAAGCCAAGGACAGTGCTGGTGGCAGCAACTTTTCTGCCTTGAACTGTAGACTCTACCCTTGTTCCTTTATGCTCCTTTTTTCCTCTCTTGCTAGTTAATCTCTGTTCCCAATCTTGGCTTTAATTGGCATTGCTGCTATTTCTCTTGCCAGAGATTCTCATGGGGTTTATTCTTTAGCATGTCTGAGTTTCCAAGGTCTAATGGGGCCTTCCATTGCTCTCTTCTCAGCTGGCTCCTCTTTGAACCCCACAGATCATAGGATTGCAGGATAATTCAGGCTGAAAGGGACCTCAGGAGGTCTCTGGTCCAAACTCAGCTCAAAGAAAGGCCGGATGTGAGATCAGATCTGATCAGGTTGCTCAGGGCTTTATCCCTGAAAACTTCTTGAAGGAGTTTAGTCTTGAAAACTTCCCAGGAAGGAGACTACACAAATTCTTTTGGTAACCTGCTCCAATACCTGACGGTCCTCATGGGGAAAAAGGTTTTCCTGATACCCAGTTTGAACCTTTCTTGTTCCAATCTATGCCTGCTGTCTCTCATCCTCCCACCATGCATTGCTGTGAAGAGCTTGGTCATCTTCTTGATGACCTCCTCATTGGTCCTGGCAGGCTGCTATCAGGTCCACCTGAAGCCACCTCTTCTCCAGGCTGAACAAAGCTAGTGCTCCAGCTCATAACATTTTTCTCCATTTTTTCAATGTCTTTCTTGTACTGGGGGGCTCAAAAGGACACCGTGTCTAGACGTGGTCTAACAGGTGCTGAGCGGGAGGATAATCCCTTCCCCCAGGCTCCTGGCTGCGCTCCCTCTAGCACAGCCCAGGATGCCGTTAGCCACCTTTGCTGGCAGGGCACACTCCTGACGCACAGGCAGCGTGCTGTCTGCCAGGACTCTCCAGAGCCTTCGCAGTAAAGCCAGTCAGCCCCAGCCTGACTCTGGGCAGAGTACAACCCATTAACCACTCTCCTCTGAGCCCAACCCTCCAATCAGTTTTTACCCACCTGGTTGTCCACCCATCCAGACCATAGTGTCTAAACTCAGATACAAGAATGTTGTTGGAGACACTGTCAAAAGCCTTGCTAAAGTTGACATAAGTGATGTCTACCGATCACCCCTCATCCACAAATCCAGTTATTTTATCATAGAAAGCAATCGGTTTGATCAGGAATGATTTATCTTCAGTAAATCAAAGCCTACTCAGTTTAAGGGGCTCCTTGCTGCTCTTCCCAATGAGTGGGATGGGACCTGTTCAGCCCCAGAGTCTCAGAAACGTTCTCAGAATCTACTTGCTTTATCACTTTTTATTCTTTGACCTTGAGTTCTTTTTTGTGTTTCATTTTTCTCACTCAGGAAAGTGCATTTCTCTCTTTGGCAACAGTTCATCCTCCTCCCTCATGAACAGTGAAGCAAAAAGTTCATCTAATTTTTCTGTAATGCCTACCTCTTCTGGCATCTGGTCTCTGCTCTTCTGTCTCTGGGAGATCCTAATGATTCCTTTGTTGACCTCTTCTTCTTTATGTATTTGAAAAAAAGTTCTATTATTTACCTCAAGTTCTTGTGCAGTCTTCATTTCACCCTTTCCTTAGCTTTTCCTGCTTGTTTGGTGTGGGATTTTTTTGTTACAGCCATCACCCCATGCTGCAAGATTTCTCTGTCTTCCTTAGTACAGTACCTGCTATTTTATGACTTATATTCTTATCTTTGATTACTTTTTGTTAAATCTGAATTTGCTGCACTTCATCTAGCAGGAGAACAAGAACATTTGACTTTTTTATTATTTTTCCTATCACACTCTTCTTTTTTTCCTTTTCTAAGTTATTTTCTAATATTGCTGTTCTCTAAAATGCTGACTATTGGAAGTCTGATTACCTGTATTAGGAAACCTGCAAATACACAAGACTCCATTTTCCTTTTAATCCTGCTCCTCTCCCCTGTTTGGGGAATACAGGAGCAATGGAGCAACCCAGGAGTCCTCCTGCTATGTGGGCTGCACTGACAACTTCCCCGCCGTGCAGCACTGCTGTCTATTTTACATGCATATGATATCTCAGTTACCAAAAGGCATGGATGTGGGACTATCTGTTCAATGTCTTTCTCGCACAAAAGCCCTTGGAGGAGGATAGCATCATTTCATCTGTTTCACGAGCAAGGGTCTGAGGAAGAGAAGGCTAAATAACATATCTAGGCCATGGGAGACACAGAATCGTAGAACTGTACTGACTGGCTCCTTTGGGGGGTTGCACGGTGTTCCTGAATTCACTGGCTTCTTCCCATAACAAAATCTTAGATAATATACAATGAAGTACCCAAATGTACTTGCCAGAATTGAGCAACCGGCGAAACAAAGGCCAGGTGTCACTCCCAGATTATAGATGTCCAGAAGGGCTGGCATGCATTTTTGAAAGGGTGGGAGTAGTCTTGTTTTCTTGAGTTTTACATGGGATTTACAAGTATAAAGTGCAATGTCCTTCCTAAAGAAGAATCACAGACAGATTCGCTCTTGTCTTTGTTTATTGTTTGGTGTTTTTTTAAAGAACTCTCTGGTATGCTTTTCACTTCCTTAGTACTTGCACTTAGGTTATTTAGGGTCTCGGCTCTGTGTGATGTTTATTTCAGTCAGGATTTTCATTCTTAGAAGTTCTGGTTACTGTGTAGAAGGCTGCTCCTTTGCTTCAGCACAGAATTTTTCCCTATCTGAGTATTTCAAAATATTTGATAAATCCCCCTGTAATTAATTCATGGAATATTTTACTGAATACCTGTGAATTGGTAGGTATTTTTTTAAAAAGATCAGGATAATTGGGCAAAGAGTGTTAAAAAAAAGTAACTAGTCATAAATTAGAGAGACAGCTGTAACCTGCTCCCTCTCCTAGCCTAATCAGAAACCCATCCTGCTCTTGGATACCTAGTGTCCTTCTTGTTCTCTTTCAAGGGCCTGGGTTGGTTTTTTTCCCCAGTTTGGCTTTCGCTAGGGAAGAAGAGTGATTAAAAAATAAGGCACAACAGCTTGAAGTATTCCCAACTGTTAGTCTGTTGTGCATCTTTATACTTTTTGCAAATAGATACATGCATGTAATATGTATAGTATGTACATATAATATTTACAGAGATCCAGTTTTCTAAAAGCAGGCTGATGATGTTAGCCTTAGCACCACACCCCTCTGTAGACAATTAGTTGACATGATTTCTGGACATACCCAGTGTCAGTAGCTCTTTCATCACTGCTTGAAAGAGCTCATTGCTTGAAAGAAGTGTGGTTGCTGCCCTTACCCACATGATCCATCCTAACTAGGGAAGAAAATCTGAGGATTCAAGGAACTGCTGGAGGCCCCCCTTGAAACCTCATAGCAAAATAGGAGATGGCACCTCGCCAGACCGGCAACCCCCTGATCTACCCATCTAGCTTGTGCTTATGGATTGTTCATACATGCCTTTCTCATTTCATAAAGGAAGGCATTAATAATTCCTGGCAGGGGACAAGTATTTCCCCCTCCAGCTCTTTACCACCCATGAAGATCACAGAATAAAGCCTCCAGTGAAGGACATTGTCTGACACTCAAACAGTGGAGATTTTTGTCTGTGGCTCTACAGCAGTCAATGGGCAGCTGTGAGAAGATGCCCCAGCCTGGCACTTCTCATGCCTGCCCACGCTGTGACTCTGGCTGCCTCCTTGTGCGTTGCTTGCTTTGTAATTTGGATGACCGTATGAGGTGACACAACAACCTTGTAGGTATTGGTGTCCACTCAGGGGCTGAAGGACAGCACATGCTGGTGATCCTGCCAGCAGAGCGGCTGGTGCATGGGCCACATGGCCAATGAGCTCAGTCTCCCAGGTGGGTGGCCTCTCCAGCAGCATGCTGTAGGCACGACGGATGTCCCCTTCCTCACCCCAGCTGCAGGCATTTTTGCTTCCAAACTCATGCTCATGTGGGATTTTTGAGTAGCCTGTCTCCTGCCTCTAACCAGGTGTACCGGTTTAGGCTGGGACGGAGTCTCTGCTTTTGCATTGAGCAATGCAAATGGGTGTTGGTGGGTTTCAGGGAGGGAGTTATCCTGTCCCCCCCAGCCTACACTGGGCAGAGACATGCCTTGCACATACCTAGCATGCATGTTACAAGATGAGGCACAAAACCCAGAATTTACCCTTATCCTACCACTATAAATGTTGCCTCAGTGGCCTTTTGGCCAAAAGCTTTGGATGATCAGCTGTATTCCGTTGCTGCATTGTATCTGACATAACTGTTATTCCATCCAGTACTTCTTTACCTTAGAACCCTTAACTCTTTTTATATGAAGGATCATTGTGACTACCAACTCGGTAGACATTGTTTAAATTTCTGAAGCAGAAAAAAAAGGGTGAATAGTGAGCTTGAAGTGATTCACTTAAGTTTCCAATGTGAAGCAGAAATCCCAAGTGCTCATGGTGTTGAGGCTGCCTGCGGGGAAAGAAAAATAAAACCTGTTTTGTTGTTCATGGATTCGAAATAAAGATGTTGCTCACCAACACAATAGGAAAATCATCAGACAACCCTTTTGAAATTGCTTGGTGACCTTTCTAGCCTGTCAAAAGTTAGTAAAGACATTTAAAAACAAAACAACAAAAAAAATCAAATGTTACAAGATAAAAATTAGTATGAAAACTAAAAGGACATTTTTTCATCATCAGGATGAATTTCTTGGCATGAGGAAAGAAGTAAAATTAATTTAGCCCACCCGATGTGATGCACACACTTATACTGACATGACAGGGAAAGATAGACTCCCACCAGTCACACTGTTTGCATCTTGCAGGAGATGTTTTATATATATACATACTGGCTACACCACTTCTTTTCCCTTGCTCTATGCTCTATTCGTGAAATTATATGTGTCATTTTGGTTTACATAAAAATATCTTACTGTAACAGAAACACGGACCCACTATGTAGTCTGTGGTTCTCTCTATGAAATTTTAAATCATTAGTTTCAATGTTTTAGAGCTTCAGGCACTGCTTTGCAGTGATGGTCTAGCGAGCTATGTTTCCCATCGCAGTTAAAACATGTAAGAACGCTTTAAAAATGTAGTATTTGTGAGAAATAAAGCAGACATTCAAATCTGTTGGGAAAATTTGCCAGCATAGCTACAATATCTTCTCATCTGCTCTCTGCTTCCATTATTGATCATAATGGGGAAAATTTATTCAATGGAAATTACTCACACTGGGTGACTGTAATTTTGTAAGGGAAGGTCACAGAATAAATGAAGATCAGTTTTATATGATTTTGCTTTGTAATTTAAGACAGATCCTTAACTGGTGTCAAATGGCAAGTTTTACTGAGATCAAGAGTGGTAAACAAATTTACTCTGACTGAGCAGCTCTGGAGTACAAGACTCAATCAGAAATGTGACACTTTTAAGTCAATTGATCTCAAAGTTCCTGTTGACCAGATTTATTTAGCTATCTTCAAAAATAATTTTTTTTTTTCAAGATCAGTTAGATTTCATGGAAGAAATCCCATCCTTACTGAAGTCAATGGAGAAAAAGTGATCCTGCTGCCTTCGCTGGAGCGTATGCAGAATTAGTGCCTTCATATGCTGCTAAAAAAAATGAAAGGAATGAAGGGAGAAAAACAGTCAGTGGCTACATGACAGTTCTTAAGTCAGAAAATAACTGTGCTGCATTTAGTATTTGTGCTTGCATAACAGGTAGGTCTCCTGATCTCATTCACACTGAACACCTGATGCCCACAGAATATAAAGGGGAGTTTTAATAGTCCCAAAAGCCAAGGGCTTACACTTTTGTAGTATATTGTGAAACTACAGGGAAGAGCAAGAAGAGCAAACTACTACATCTACTGAGGATGTGGTGTTTTTAAAAGAAGACTGGACAAGTGGCCAAAAAGATATAAAGAAATGCTGCATCCAAGTATGAATGCTGCATGCTTGAAGACTTGAATGAAAGGTGAAAAGCAAGGGAGAGACAATCAGTAGTCAAGTCTGTCTGCGATTAGCACTAGTGCATGAAGCCATTGCAAGGTCTCATGCACTACGCAATCTATGTGAGTACTCATACAAACACTATTACTCAAGCTCCTTGTGATGGGATGAATTTTAATCTTTTGAAAGAGTTTATGCTCTTTGAAAAATAAATTTTCTTTGCTAATATATACTAGATTACTTTTTTGAGCCTCGATTTCTAGAATTACACAATCATTTTTCTAAGATGGCCTTGCAGATGGACTTTTAGCCACAAATCTCTGCGTAGGATGTGCAAGGATGTCATATAAGCCTTGCAGCCTGGGAAGCTGTGGTTATTCTACTGAGGGGAACTGCAGCTGCTGATATCTGTGAGTCAAAAAACCCTCTGCCTTATTATCACATTGCTATTTAAAAATATGGAACAAAAATTGAGAAAAGTTGATTGTTCCATGCCTTGGGGCCACTAGTTTCTGCGATCAGTAGGGACAGCAAAAAAATATTGATATAAAATGAAAATGTTGGAGGTTTGTGGATGTCTCTGAAAAATAATTCAGCTTCAGTTTCATTCTAGTGGGGCCTGGGGATCTGGAAAATATTCTTGATCTACCAGACATTTGCAGAGTTAGTGCTCTTTAAAAAAAAGAAATGTTTTCATATGATTCCTAATTATATTCTTTTCTAATGAATGGAGACAATTTCAGATGATTTGTGGCAGGAGATAGACAGAAGTGATGAAAAATCAAATGGGAACAATGTACGCTGATGACTTTCCTTGAGTCTCTGTAGGGCGATTATTATTGCCTTTTACCAGACATAGTGAGGAAAGTGTATCAGTGAATCGGTAAAAGGTCGTTCTACATTTCTTTCTCATTTCCCTAAGAATACAAAGATTAATCTTTATTTAACTCCCTTCTCTCTAAAGTAGGTCCATTAGCAAGTCAAGAATCAAGCTATCGTGATAGACATCCTCAGTGCTTGTCACACACTGATGCTTTCCTTTCCCTCCATCCATGGTCTATAGAGAGCTGGTAGCATCCAGCACTGGCACTTCTCCCACACTTAAAGCATTGTAGAGCCTGGGACTAGTCCACACTGTCATTTCTATGTGGAGTCAATTTTCTATCTTTCCTTCCATCACCTCAGAGGACAAGTCTCGCTAATATTGAGGTATTAATGTTTAATCTGGCTCTGTGGTGAAGTACATGAGGCCATCAGATACATGTGACAGGAGGGACCAGCTACTCCAGCCTCCTGCTCAAAGCAGGGCTAACTTACTCCAGGTTGCTCAGAGCCTTGTCCAGGCTGGTTTTGAGTACCTCCAAAGACGGACGTGGCACTGCCTCTCTGGGCCCTGCTCCCTCTGTGAAATCTTTCCTTGTGCCAGGTTGGAGTTTCCCTTGCTGTAACCTGTGACCATTGCCTTGTCCTTTCGCTGTGACCCTGAGCAGAGGGATTCTGGGGACCATCCTGGGGATGCAGCCCGAGGGTCTGGCAATGAGCACAGGAGGCATTACAGTGGGCCAGCTCTGACGGTACATCTGGAAGTGTCACAGCCTTCTCCTTTTAAAGGAAGGTGTCAGAAGCCCTCCATTGATAAGAGCTGATTACAGATTGGCTCCCGCAATGAAGTAAGACCTCAAAGTAAGCATAAGAAAGATTATTACTCTTTTTAGTAAGAGTCAAAACTGTAGTAATTTTCACTTACACCACCTTTAACAAAGCAGTATTCATACCCAGTTCTTTCACCTTCTCACCTTCAGTGATGCCCTGCAGCATAAAGGTCCACAGCATAGGTCCACTTGTCAGGAAGGAATTTTCTCTTGTATTTTAGTTGGTTCAGTGTTTAATTTCATTGCTATTCCCTTCCTACCACCTCCATTCCTGCCTCCAGCTTGTGCCTTGAGACAGGAAGACCACAAATGTCCCTTCTGCCTTCTTGAAGGTCTTCATTTCACAGCCCAGAAGGGAGCTGGCCCTACTGGTCCCCCCTCCAGCTGACCTGCACCATGGGGCTCAGCAGTAGCTCTACAAACATCTCTGATAGCACTGCTGCACGAATGGGATCTTCCAAGAAGGCAGAGCCAACATCTGGAGGTCAGAAACCACTGCAGCCATCCTAAGCTAACTGGTTCCTATTCATGAACTGGGACTTTCAGGTAAATAACGCCAATCATTGTAATTTCTCCTCCTAGGAGAATGTTTCCAAGATTTTTATTGTGTCTATTTACCTGCCTTGCTTTCCTGTAGCCCTGCGGCTCTGCAATATTCTCTCTGAAATAAGGGGACCCGTAATTCACATTGTGTTTATTTGGCAGCCTTTGTGTAGTCAGAGTAAGGGAAGACAATGCTGGGGAGGCACGTTTTCCCCGTTTCACTTGCTGTGATCCCAGTCTGTTTTGTCTCTTCTGCCTGAGTTGATGTGGTCATGTAGTCGGCATAGACTGAAAATGTCCTGTGGTTGTAATGTTCAGCATTTTAGCTTCCGACTGTTTGCTGAGCCAGACTCACGAACAAGTTTAACAATCAAGCCAGGGTGAATATTTTGTCAATGAGACACTTTTAGAATAATAAATAGACCACTAATTTATTTAAAAGATGTTCTCATTTCATAAATATTTCCATAAAAGCTTGAGGAAGCTCAATTATACGGCAATTCTTCACCCCATTGTGGAGAAGCAGAACTATAACTAGCTTCACTTTCCTTGCTCAGCAGCTCTGTGATTTCTGATCCTACTTCTAATTGCTCAGAAGCAGAACCTGTTCTCCTTTAAATGATTGTTAAATGATTCAGGAATCATATTTATCTGGAGCAATTGTTCCACTGATCTTCACAAAAAGCCATGATGGGAAAAGCATCACTCTTTGTAAATGGCAGTTCTTAAATCTCTTGTATTTCTTCCTTTCACCAAATGTGCATCTTCTATTATATAGCATTGGGTCTTTTTTTTTACTTTTCTCTAAAGAAAATCATGCTAATTACAGCTTGATTAGATAAGTAGTTAGTGAGAGATACAGTTGCCTGCATAGCCTGGAAGAGCTGTTAGAAAAGGTTTTAGCAATTGAAGCTCATGGGAATATACAGCTTAAACTTTTCAGAATGAGACTGGGCATCCAATCAATATTTAAGCCTATTTCACGACCTTTTCTCCCTGTGATTTTCACTTGCTGCTCAGCTAACCAAGAGCCTGTGATATGCCCTTTCTATTTTAGTATGTCTTTTTTTGCAAAGATTGTTAGGGGAATTCTTCTTAACGCTGAAAATCATTAGAACTGTTTCACCTCACAATTTCTTTGTTAGACTACGAACAGAATTATAGATGGGTACAGGAATCTGAAGTCTGAATACTTCATACTGACAACAAGCCAGACTCCACTCTCAACTACACCAGTGCAAATCAGCAGAATTTTTCAAAAAATCAGTGTAGTTGCTTTAGTTTTTAGCTGGTATAACTCTTAAGAAGATTATTTTCAGGAAGAAAGTTCTTACAAAGCCAAAAATGGTACATATATAAATTGCTCTTCTTTCTATTTATCAGTTTACACTCTTGTTTTCCACCTAATAATCCTTTGCTGGCGGAATTTTAGGGATTCAGATAGATGTTTGGTAGCTCAACAAAGGGAAAATATAAAATGCAATGAAGACTCCCTCTAATTTCCTTTAATCTCATGCTGAATTACTACCAGCATGACCCTGAGAGAAGTATTACTTCCTGAATACATAGCCTTGATGAACAATAAATTTTTCTTTCATGACAGGTTTATTCCTTTGTTGAGGAATTGCTTGAGAGCTATTTCGTTGTATATAGTGAAGGTGTAATTGGACTACAGCAGGCTTATTCCTTTGATAGGTTAGGCAATAATTTCACGTCACCTTTTAGTACACGGGGCTTTCATTCTGTTAAACTGATTGATTACTTTATCAGGATTCATCTGCCAGCATTTGTATAAAGCAGTGTCTTGCAGGGGGAAGAAGTATACAACTTTACTCCTTTGCCAAGAGGGCAGGATCTGTATGAGACGAGACAACAGCAAAGCAGCCTGTGCTACACAGAGAGGTCTGCAGGGGAGTCCAGACCAAGTTGTCCAGTCTCTCCGTTCAAGCCAGAACCAATTATACCATTTGCCTTCCCTGCCAGACATTTGTGTAAATTGTTTTTGAAGTCCTGCTCACCCTTTGCGGCCTGAATCTGCAGCCATGCAAACCTCTCTCTTACATCTCTTTCCACTGATGTTGGGGAAACCAGTGTTGATGCCCACAGAAGCGAAGACGTACTTTTGGAAATTGCAGCCCATCATGACCAAACGGTGCCTCCCCATCTGTGAAAAAGGAATTGTCCCTAAGTTCTGAAAAATATTTATCATTGGCTTTTCAAAAGCACCTGCTGTTCTTCTGACAATCGTCTAAATTGGATTGTGCTGAGGAAAAGCTGACCTTCTCCTTTCTCCAGTAAGGTCTTCTATTAGAATTCGATAAATAAAATCAGTCAAAATCCACTTAAAATTCCTCTTAGAATATTTCCCTAGATAGAAGCCAGAGTGAGGAATATTAGGCTAAATTGTCCCTTGACATAAAACTATTAAATCGAAATTAATCTACCTCTTGAAGCAACCTGATTGTGGCATCAGGTGAAGCATCCTTTTGGCATGGCACCCAGGACCTAAACTAAGTTACATCAGCAGGGAATTTGTTTTGCTATCACTGCAGTCAGAGCACCAGCTCTGATTTTAGTACCACACTAATAAATCTTCCTCGCAATGTTGCATGGTGACGATTCAGCAATAAAAACTTACTTGGGTTTCCTTACAATTTTCATTTACAAAATTGATCCAGACAGAAAACTGAAAGATTTTATTTCAGAACCAAGAAGGATGTTTCTGTGAAGTTTTGAAGCAAATCTATTAAGCTATATTTGAATCTCACTTCATTAAATATTTAGGCTGACTTGCTGTTTTGATATTTGTTATAATGGCTTTTGTGCCTCGCTTAAAAACTTGTTGCATTGTTGCCCTCAATACAGAATTTCCAGAGAGCTACAACGTTTTGGAAAGCAGAGTGCTAGTTATGTGCGAAGAAGCAGTCACTAAATGAAAACACTCAAGTAATAATATCTGCTTGGATATTTTTGCCTAATGTTGTTATGAGGAGCCCAAAGCACAGCCTGTGGTAATGAGGGTTCCCAGCTGTTATCAAACCTAAAATCCCCTGGATGAAGCAAGACAGACTCTTGCCTCTGTATTGCCTCTCTCTTGTCTCTATATTTGTCTGTGTAAGGTCTTCTTACTGAGGTACAGTTTTCATGCACGTTAGTCACCCTGAGCAGTCTGCACAAAGTTCATCCTGATCTGCACTGTGCCATTGCTTGCCGGCAGGCTTCGCTGCTAATCTACCATGAAGGATGCTTCATTTGCTGCCAGGTGGGTTGCACAGAGGGGCTGTGTTGTCCCACTTCTCTTGCCCCTGTCCAGAAAATTGCAATCATGCTTTAAAATGGGCAAGTGGAAAAAGGCAGCCTCACATACCATGCATACATTCTGCCTCATTTAGCACCTACATGCAAAAAAAAAAAAAGTTAATAGAGCTGCCAAACCAATTACATTAGATTAAATTAGATTAGTGAGCCAAAAAATTAAGACATCATGGCAGACAGGTCTAGGAATGCTGTGGCAAAAGGGAGTATGGGATACTCGGCTCTAGAAGAAATGAATTTACTCAGTGAGCTACCACTGAAATAAAAATATTTTTAAAATGTCAGATGGAACTAAAACATTTCAGACATATGGTGCATTAACCAAATGTTTAAACATTTGCTTTTAGCTGCATAAATGTAAAACTGATGGAATGTGTTTAGCAAGTGATACAGATCATCTTTAACTGCATTAAACTGCACATGTTCATTGTAATGCAGGCCAGTTATAAATGCAATACAGACCACATCTCTCTAATCTCATCTATTGATGATATCTATACTTTTCTATTGCTTTGAAAATTGTTGGTCATCTCTACCTCAGGGTGTTATTTCTGCTGACAGAAAAGATGAACATTGAACATTAGTAATCAACACTCCCCCAACACCCAAACCAAGAAATGCTTTGATTTCTCTAATTAGGGTACCGGGCTGGGCGTCAGAAGGAGTTTTTGCTACGTGTACTATAAATGATCTTGGGAAATCACTGCAATTCTCTGGGTTTAGGTAGTTTGCCAGATTGCAGAGATAGCCATCTGATAAACCAGAAGAAGCCTCCTCTGTCAGCCCCTATCTGGTTTGTATAGATGCACTGGGAGTTGTAGGGAACTTGGACAATTCAAACAATAACTGCAGAAAATATACACTCAGTGGGTGTTCTCAGATGGATAGCCAACCCTCCCACAATGTATAAAACTTCTGGGCTTTTCATAAATATCCACCGATTGTCTGAATAGGAAACCATGTGACAGAAAACCAAGCTACCTATCATTATGAGTAAATCTGTGAAGAAAAGACTCAACTTTTTCTGTTGTACAACAGTTATAGTCTTTCTAAAAATTATATTCTTTAAAAAGTGCCAAACCAAACAATTTTCTGGACTTTGAAAGTAGGTATCTTGACAATCCCTACTTTAATTGACCATGAAAGCTTCTCAGTGAAGCAACTGAGAGCTCTACAAATTGTATGGCTTGAGATGATGTTTAGGGCTGGCTAGGATTCCTACATCCTATTACTGAAACCTTCAGACAGGTACACAGATCTATTAGGCGGGAAAGGACAGGGGCTGATAAGTCAAAGGGGAAAACATGTAATTGGTGAGATACCAGTTAGAAAGCAAGTGAGCTGGCTGCAAAGAGGGAAGGAGAGCGTCTGAGTTAACCTGTGGCTAAATAGCGGCTGTGGTATCTCAAAACCATCTGCAGGTGCTGCAGAAACGTTTGAGGAAGGCCACTGAGCAGAGCATGGTAATAATTAATGGTCCGAGTCAGAAATGCTTTAAGTCTTGTTTTAAAATCAGGCACCATCAGAAAGCTGGTGATACTGTGTGGCAGTGATGGATTAACCCTTTTTCTTGCCCCATGATGAGACTGAATACAATGCTTCCTCAGCCTCTTTGCCCAGGCACAAGAAGTAGAAAGTTCAACACATTGGCATAGTTGTGCTGGGGGTGCAAGCTCTGAGCAGGGCTGGTGAGCACAGCCCAGCCCCAGAGGGGTGGCAGGAGCTGCTGGGGGGCTTCAGGGCTCTTTGCTGCCTGTTCCAGCACAGCTCTCCTCCTCTTTTGTCATCTTCTCCTTCTCCTCCTCCTTCTCTTCCTCCTCTCTGCTCTCCTATAGTGTTTAAGTAAAAGTGTTTTTCTCTCTTGTCAAGACCACAAGAGGGACATTTTGGATTTTATTGCTAGTTACCCCTTTATCTTCTGGGCTTGCTAGGAAAGAGCAGAGCAGGAGCTTCTCCTTTCCATTTATCTCACGCCATAATTTCTAACACCATACGGGGGACGTACTTGCTCCAAAGAGCATATGCAGGTACACTGTTCTGGCACACGTACAAGCTTCATGAAGGATAGTTTGATTCAACATGATTTCCAAACCAGAGGAGAACACAGCACGCTCAAGACAAGCTAAAAACCATTGGCAGTTGTTCTGCTAGTTGTTGCTTTCCAGCTGCACTCCCCGAAGCGCGTCGAAGCTGGGGAGCCAGTGGGCTTGCTGGCTAGCGGAGATGTCTGCTCTGCATGCTAACGGCAGCCTGGTACTGCCCTGTGGCCAGCCCCGCTTCTCGTGTAGGACATGCATCGGCAAGCATGGGCTGAAGCAGAGCTGGGGCCTCTCCCTGGGGCACTTGGAGAGCCACCTTCCTCCAGATGCCCACGGTGGGGATGGGAGGGCTGGGGCGGGAGGTGAGGCCAAGCCTGGCGAGCTCCCGGCTGCTCGGCACGCTGCTCTTTCCAAGTGACAGAAACATGCCCAAAGCAATTACTCACCCGCCTGAAGCAGAAGAGTCCCATATGTAACAGGACAATTTGGCCTCCAGTTGGCTCAGCAGGTTTCTGTATCACACTAAGAAGTGTTCAACAATATCAAAACTGACATTTTTCTACATTTGTATTTGGTTCAGTCAAGGACAACCCAAAAAGTAAGTGCAAGAGCAAGCTGGCAGTACCAGCTTGGGTTACCTTCAACAGAGCTGGGAGAAAGGGACAGGCACACAGGCAGAGGAGGGAAATGGGGATCTTCAGAGCCAGTTTGTCACATTAAACTGTTGTCTTCTTGTCTAAGACAAGTATCTGCAGGAGCTGAGCCTGGGCTGCGCCTCTTGAGATGGGCTGTGAGTCATGACAGCTCTGGACCTGCAGGGCATGTCTGGTGGCACCTTGGGAGAGAGTAGCCAGCTGAGGAGGATTACTAGCTAAATAGCTGCAATCCTAAAAGACAGCTCATGCTCCCATGAGCTTTTTCTTCAGTCTTTTATCCCCTATTTCTCCTTCTCATGTAATTTTTCAGGCATTTGGGCCAAAGCAGACATGGACCATACCCAAACAATGTGCAAGAGCTTAGGCTGTGCCAGGAGAGGCCACTGCCCAGAGAAATTTAGCAGCCCTGTTTACCATGATACTGAATTGCCATTTTGGTTTTCTTCCACCTCTGATCACCAATTTGTACCCTGAGATCTCAAAGCAGGCACAAAGGTGGATAAATGCTGCTTGCTGATAAGGGCATGGCACAAGAGTAATGGCACAAAAGGGCAGTAACCTGCCAAGTTTATGTGGCAATTGAATCTCCCGTGCAAGTAGGCATGTATTTAGCTCTTGATAGTAAATCTCTCCAGCAAAATTCAGAATCTTGCAGGCATAGGAATACTGAGCCTCAAGAATTTACCATGTTAATACTGAGCTTCTGCAAGAAGTATTTCTGTGTGAATTGGCCTTGTTACTCCAGATGATTATAGTGCCTTTCCCAAACAGCAAAACTGCGCTAGAGAATCCCACATAATTTAGAAAGAGACGACTAGAAGCCAGTTCTGTGAAAGGAATGGGTTTTATGTGAAGATAATAAATTTGGGTGTGACAGACATACTGAAGGAAAACTGCTTTACAATAATACATGTGTGCCTCAGAAATTGTGGCTATTTGCCCATCCTTTCCTGCTTGCACTAACTTACCCAGATGTATGTGTGCCTCCTTGCTTGGAAAATACTTTCTAACTCCCCTGCCTTTACGACTGACTGGCCTAAGTCCAAAGCCCCAGTAGTATCATATTTCTGTCTGCATGCCTTAGTGTTCACAGCTAAACTAATCATGGCAACTAGAGTCGGTTACGTACCTTAGTGTCTGGATGGATGGAGATTAATTTCTCTGCTTTATCACTAAAATTCATGTGAGAAAGCTGGGTCAAATCATCCTCACCTCTTACTGAGGCTATACCAATGGACATGATCACGTCTCTTATACTGAGCATTGAGGGGGGTCAATTGGCACCCAGAAACCAATGATTGACCATTTTTTGGTCAAATTGTGTGCATGGCAGCTGGCGGGTGACATTGGGCAATGGGGCAGATGGCACTTACTGGATACAAGTGGCTGTTGTCCAACAACAAATATGATTTTCCATGAAATATGGTAAGAGAAGCATCTTTTTTTTTATGAATGTGGACCTTGCTTTAATGACATTCTGGCTGCCTCACAACTGTACCTCTCAGGTCGTTCCTTGGCATTACCCTTGACATGTTTCAGAAGTTGAAGCAAGTCCGTGGTGCAGAACACCACTTTCTATGGTGATTGTTACACTTGCAGCATCAACAAAAGTTGCACTGCTTACCCATGAGCTTGTAGATTGAATTCAAAAGCTTGGATGACAGTACCAGAGAGATGACTTCTCTTCCTGAAACACAGTTGTCATTTTTTTATAATACTTAACCAAAAATATGGGGTCTGCTGTTTCAGCCATTGGCAGCCACAAGCAGCTCCCAGCACAACAGTAGGTCTATAAATATTAGATTTCTCATCCCAAACCTGAGGACATCTGTGACCCTCACTAGTCTCTGTGGCTGCTGCAGGTGGATGCCATTCTTACTAATCCCTGTTCGGGTTTTAAAGTGTACAGTAGTATAGTGATGAACAAACATGTTCATCTTCCCCTTACTATAACTCCTTGCTTTTGCTTGATCCCAATCCTTCTTTAAAAATAGAAAACATTTTTGGAGGGTAACAAATCAGGAAGCATATGTTTTGCTGCCATCTTTGATGTGAAGCTAGTGTGCGATGATAAAACAGCTAAACTAGACCAAAATGTGGAAACAGAAATAAACAAGATAAATGAACTTATATCAGAGAGGGATGCGGACTAGCAGTGATCACTTTGAAAATATTGGTCTTACTTCCATGAAGGTGAAGGTGTCTCTGTTCCCACAACTGAAAAACCAAGATAAAAGGGCCTGCCTGTTTTACAGGGATGGTGCTACATCTGTGCGCAAAAATATTTTATCTGCTTACTCATTAAGATAGAAATGACACTACGGCAAGCAAAACTAGGATAGGAATGGCATTGCTAAAACAAAAAAGTCCAATTGAGAAAGAACACTTGGAATACTTGTAAAACAGATACCTCTCTTCATAAGGGAAGTCTTTATTAGAGAAGCCATCTCTTCAGAAGGTGTGTTTTTTGGAGACACTGACTATGTAATAAAAAGAATTTATTGAGATGGATCACAGCATCTTATTTGATTCATAGCACATCACTGTATTGCTTGCTTGGGTCTTTGGAGCTTTTGACACATCAGCCTTGATATGGATAAGTTTATTACTTCTTTTGTTATGTTGATGGTCATGAATTCCTAACTCCTTTGAACTAGATTTTTGAAAAGACCAAGTGGAAAAAAGTGCTCTCAGTAAACATCTGTTAAGAATGTGAGACACAAGAAAGGAAACTTTGCTGTCACCGAAGCCTCCTTTGTTCAGAGTAATCTAACTAGTCATCTCCTGTACTTGAAGCTATCTTGTCAGCTAGGTATTGTTTCTCTTCTGCTGAGCAAAATCAGACTGACTTTTGTGTTACTAATTCCCTGAAGAAACCAGAACCTTTACACTTCCGAACCATTTCTCAAAGCATTACCATTTTGGGGTTTTATTTCACATTCCATGCCGGATTTGGGATTTCCATTTCTTATCCGGCTCCTCAGTGTACGGCCTCATCCCCTCTTTCCCACCTCCCTCCACATGATGTGAACACCACTAGGATTTTCTCTCCATGCACAGCACATACAACAAGGGCTTTTCCTCCTCAGTGGCCTCTCCCCCAGCTCCCCAGCCAGCATTTGCCTGGAGGAAAGCCAGCTGTGTCTGAAATCACTGAGAGAGGAACAGCGGTATCAAAACAGGCTGCCAAATAATGCAGGAGGGAGCTGAAAGAGATGCTCTGAGGGAGCTGAAAGAGGTGCTCTGAGATAATATTTCAAGTCAGCCCAAGCTTCCTGAAACATTTTCTTTTGGATCAGACTGCAAAGCAGGTGAGCTTCAATCAGATTTCAGGTTGCAGACCCACGTTTCTAAGGTTTTCTCCCTCCTCACCTTAATATACCGTAGTCTTCAGGTGGCCATTCTTGACCTGGTCAAGAAATGTCTTTGAGGTCAGTAACCAGCGCTCTGCAGATTGCTTCAGAAGTGAGGCAGATTGGTGTACTGCCTCCTTTTTCGCTCTTTTCTGATAAAACCATTAATGCTCTTCATGAGCAAGCTGTGGCAGTCTGTGAACCATTAACCTTAATCCATTTGACATTCTCCTTTCCATGTTTTAATTATATTTACAGCTTTCCAGGAGTGTCTTAGCCTTTCTCTTTTTATCATGGGGTTTTCTCAGCAGACCCCAGCTTCACTTCAGTTTCCCCTGCACGCACTTAGTAACCTATGCAATGTACCTTTCTTGTGGCCACAAGATTCAGCTTGTAAGAAGTGATTTGAAAAATAGGAACATAAGTATATTTTTATATTTGTATTTCCAGGGCACTTATCTACTAGTGATTTTCTGAGCCCTTTACATAAAAACACAATAAATCAGGTAAAAATAGAAAAAAATCTATTCGATGCTGAAGGCCATCAAACAGAAATGGCTCTTGCACTGTTTGCAGCTTGACATTGATTCTCCCTTGGTTTCTGGAACCTGCTCCTGGCATTGCGGCTGCATCTCATGGTTGCTGTAGCCCAAAGTAGAGCCATGTATATTGGATTTTTTGCACATAGACACTGGGCTTGAGATAAAAGGCATCTGGTTTAAAGTGTAGAAAGGTAGCTCACAGCGCAGTTTTGAAAAGTTCATCAGCTCCGTGAAGCTGAAGGACCTTGTCAGCAGGCAGTGATTCACAGCTACCAGAAGAGCTCTCTGCTGTCACTGCAAAGGCTAAAGGTCCCATCCGTGCTGACCAGTGGGGCAGGCCTCTGCTGTCATTCTGGTCCTCAGGGGTCAAAAGGCAAAGCAGCTCAATCTAACTTGAATCACTCTGTGGCTGTAAAAAAATGAGTGCTGTTCATTGTGCCACCACAGATGCCCTCGGTACCTCTTCCTCTGCGGCTGACCCTCCAAAAGTGCTGGGTCCCCTGGAAACTTGGAGTCTCATCTGGCAGCCTCACATGGTTGTCCTGGGTACCCAAAAGCATCTCAAAAGATAGTAGATGTCTATTTCCAGCTAAATGAATTGGGGCAGGTTTTGCCTACCTTATATTGCTGAAGAAAATTGTTTAACCCCTGCTAACAGAGATAGTCCTTAAACTAAACCAGAGCTCACATGGATTCAGTTTCCCTGCAAATCTCTCTTAAACAACTTTTTGAAGGGCTCTAGTTTTTTCCTTCTGGGCTGCTAATGGCAGTATGGAATGATAGAAGCAATATCAAGTCATGACTGGGTTTCTCTGAGGCCCTGGAGATTGTAAGCCAGGGCTTTCTTCCATTACTTCACAGGAACATGGCTTATAGGGTTATGTCAGCAGAACCACAGATGAGCGTATTAAAAGAAAGAGATTCATTGTCATTGTGTTATTATGTACCGCTATGCTTCCAGGTAGCATTTCTTTACCCTGCTCTCAACCTGGGAGTCATTAAAGCATTCTGCTGAAGTGAATTCTGTTCTTATCCTTCATAAAACGAAGGACAGACCATGTCTGTATTCCTGCAACACATTTTTTCCTGCCCTCTCTGTAAATAGGGTGTCTACTGTCCCTCATTACTGCAAAGTCAAGGCACCTCTCAGTCTTTCACATCACGTCAGTGAGGTAGGGAAGTAGAGCCACTGCCATTTAATGAGGAGGGACTAAAGTCCAGTGGGAAGAAAACTGAGTAAAGAGAGATTCAAACTAATTCCTAACCAAATTCCCAACTTTGTTTCTTACTCTGATGATGATCCTTTATTGCTGATTAATGAAAGGTGCTGAAATGATCAATAGCTGCATAAAATGGCAAACGGTCAGATCAAAGGCTTATGTAGTTTGGTATACAAAGAGCGAAGATGTTTGTATAATGAAGACTATAAGAACAAGACAAACATACATGATACTGGGAGCAGCTTTCAAATGTTTTCAGCTCAGAGGTTTTGTGTACAAGAAACGACTGTGACTTCCTCTCCCATTAACTTGTTGGGCGTTCAGTGAAACCATGCAAAAATATTTCATGCACAAACCCCTTTGGCAAAGAAGAAGCCCTTATCGACTGGATCCCCTTTACCCATGTGTTTGTCAGCTCCTTCAAAGGCCTGTCATAGAATTCTAAGACATGACTTACCTTTATAAAAGCTGTGCTGACTTCCAAATATACATCATATGTATTCAGGCATCCCCTATTTCTATTTTTACTACAATTCCTACTAATTTGTCTGGTAGCCGTGTCAGTCTTAGATGTCAATAGCTTCCTCGATCTCCCCTACAAAAAGGGAGGACATTGCAGCTTTCCAGTTCCAAAGTGGTTTTAAGGGAGAAGTTAAAGTATCACAGCTGACCATTCAACAAATTGGCTGAATAGCTCAGTATTCAGATTTTTAATCTGCATGGGTTCGTCTTGACAGTATCTGAATGCCTTGCACTGATGCCTTAAGTGATGTGATTAATATCTATCATGTGATGTTTACTCTTCTCCCCTCCTCTGGAGAGAAGTGTGTGTCCTGGAATGTCTTATTTTGGTACAGCTTTATCAGTTTTGGGTTTGTTTGGCTTTGTTTTCTTTGAAAAATGCACATATTGCTCTGTATTTATTTTAGAGAAGGCAAGGTTAGAGAAACAGGGACCTTATGTCTTGAGGGAACTCATTCCACAGTTGCAGGCTGACCAGTTCTGGCTCCTCCACAGATAAGTTTTGCCCTAGTTTTAGAGAGGTCCAGGTCCAACAGAAGAGCAAAGTTACCGAGTACAGATTTTATTGAGGGCTTTAAGCAGTCTTTAAGATATTTTGGGCCAAAGATGTGAATCATTTGAATGATCCATCACATCATGAACTCCATTTGGTAGTCTTTGGGAAGCCAACACCAGACCTGGAGGAAAAGTCTGATTTCTTGTGGTCAGCTCTATTATTTCAAGGGCTGTGTGAACTCTGGAGTACAAGCTGGATGCCTTAAGCCAGATATATCACAGTAGTGATGCAGGAGTAAATAACTGAAGTGGGTCGCTGCTTGGCATGCAACATGTCCCAGCCAACTGCAGAAGCCATGAACAAGCCCTCATGCAACAAGTTAGCATTGACAGGGAATGACTGCTCCACAAGCAAAGACCAAGGGGACCCTCCCAGAGGGGCTGGGTTTGGGGTCCAAGCTTCTCAGCCCTGTGACATGCCAGACAGACTCCCTCTTCACATGGACTCTGCATGTGGTTTCGGGCTCACAGAACATGGACTGGCTGAGAAATTAATGCCGAAGAGAAGTTCAGCAGAGGGAGCTTTCTCATTAATATTAATCTGTAT